>NC_032000.1:14080434-14234924 GCF_001879085.1 Nicotiana attenuata | reverse complement strand
GAAATTTCAGGAACTAGTAAGAATGGAAATCAGCAATTAAAAATCAAAATTAACTTGAATTGTCTAATGGAGCAGTACTTTTTGATTTTTGAAGGTTTTCTATTGTTTTTGTTTTGAATTTTGAATTGTAGTTTTCAGATCTGGAATAAAACTGGAGCACATTGTTTGTTTTTGGGGAAACTCTAAGGCTCCAAAACTTGTGAATCAAGGCAAATGAATGCCTATTTATAGGTGAACTTAGGGTCCAATTTCAGATTTTCCCTTTACCCATTAGTCCCTATTTTAATTCTATTTTTACCCTTTATTTTCTGACTTGTTACACAAGTAACTACACCTATTTTATTGAAATCTATACTAAGCCCACTCTAGAAGGTTCTATACCCATTACAATTCCTATTCTATCCTTACCTTGGTTCTAAATTTACCAATTTGGCAAAACATGCCATTTTCAATCCCTAAAACACCCTCAAACCTCTCCTAGAATTACCAACATGTTTTAATTACACTTAACCAATTTATCCTGAAACCTAAATTTGTTAAGGCTTAAACAGTAATTTAAAGAAAAGCCCTAATTAACCAATTTCCAATTGAACTAATTAACCCTAGCTAATACCAATTATGGAAATTCAAATGATCTAAACTAACAACAAAACTAAAACCATTAATTCATTGCAGCTAATCATGAAACTAATCTGTCAGAATTTTGAACAACAGGTAACAATTAACATAATCGAAAGCTAACCAGAATCAAAATATATTTGTCCAAACAACAGTTAAATTGAAACCCTATAGCCCTAATTTAAGTATCATGCAGGAAAAAAACAAACCCTAATTAAAGCTAAACAAACAAGTCAAAAATCAGCAAAGAAAAGAACAAGAAGGCTTACTGACTATGGAACGAACTCTGGCCAACCATTGTCGTTTGAATCCTCCGGGATTCTTGACACGTAACATCCCTAATCGTGTGTTTTCAAAAGAAAACACGTGATTAGGGAAATTACGGTCCAAAATCCCCAAGATTTCTGAGTTAGGGCTCTGCCGGAATTTGGGATTTAGAATTTGTAATGTTCCGGGCAGATTCGAGACAAGTGGCTATGGGGTTTGGGTAGAGGAGGCTTGGGCGGTTCTGTGGTGTGAATTTGGGTTAATTTGGGACAACTGATGTCATGGCCGGAAAACTTTAAACCGTTATTCGAAGGGTTCGGCGTTGATTCGAGGGACGGGGTTTGGGGGGTTTGAAAGAGGAGAACAGGGCGGTCCTAGGGTGTTCATTTGGTTGGATTTGGGTGACTTTGCGTTTTGGCCGGAGGTTTTCGATTCAATATTCGAGCAACTCGGCTGTGATTTGAGTGAATCTAAAGCCAGATGTGGAAAGAGGAGGAGAAAAAGATTTAAGGGTGTTAATTTGGACGGGAACGGAGGCCGGCCGCTGCCGTGAGCGATTTCCGGCCGGCGGCGGACGGCGGAGGGACGGTGGTGACGGTGGTGTTACGGTGGGCGACGGTGGGTTCTCTAGAGTGTGAGAGATGAGAGGCAGGGGGGTCTGAAAGGGGGGGGGGGGTTATCGTTAGGACAGTTATATAATTATGGACGTAGGCTTCTCGATCGTTAGATCTGGTAACCTCGACGGTCCAGATTTAACAGGCCGAAACGACGTCGTTTTGGGACGGGGGCAGGCCGGGTTAGGGAATGGGTATGGTCCGGTGTGTTTCAGGGGTTTATTTAATTTGGGCTAAGCCAATTTTGGCCCAGTTTTGGTCTTTTTATCAAGCCCCACTTTCTTTTATTTTAATTGTCTCCCTTTTTTATTTTTGTTTTGCTTTCATTTTTGTATTTTATATATTTTTTCTGATTTTATAAAAATGCTAAAACAAAATAAATACCTAATTAAACTATTTAACTCCTAAAATTATTTAAAACTTTATTTAAAGATAAGTGCAACAATTAACAATTAAAAGTGCAAAGAAACTATTTTTGCAATTTTCTTTTAAATTTTGTTCTAAACTAATTAATACCTAATTAATACTAAAATTGTGAAATTAAATCCTAAATGCAAAAGAAAATGCATATTTTTGTATTTTCATATGAATTAAGATGCACGAATAAAAATGCAACAATTACCAAAAAATGCCACCAAATTCACGAAAAATTACAAAATACTAAAGAAATTGTTTTGTTTGAAATTTTGGGAATTATTGCTTAGGGCAAAAATCACGTGCTCACACCAACAACCGGAGGTACAATAGCATTTGTATCCTCAATGTACTCATCTATGTCCGCAAAAGGATTTTCTTCCATATCTTCCTCATATTCGGCCATGTCTTCCTATCAACACCAAGCAAAACAAGCAAAGTGTGATGGAATAGAATAAGACGTAAAGTAAAGCACACACTAATTAGTAATTTCAAAATCGTATTCCCCGGCAATGGCGCCAAAATTTAATACGGTCAAATTACACTTTAATTAAATAGTGTAAGGTGGTCGGTGTCAAATATAATAACCTAACAAGGTTGGGGTCGAATCCCACAGGGAATAGGCGTGAAAAGGTTACTCGAGTAGTGTGTTACTTGATTTAAGTCGTAATTCTATTCGGTTAATTGTAACAAGAGTATGATATGATTGTGATTCGAAGAAACAACCAATTGTAATGTTGAGAATGTAATTAATTTGATTAAGAAAACCACGGTTGTGTCCCCTTCAATGAAGTATAATGCTATCGGTGTTAATATGATATATTTCTAATGGAAGGCTCTTTAGATATGCAAATGATTTCTAAATGACTACCCAATAATTTCCAATAGTTGGGTAGTATTTTCTCTTTATGATTTTTCCAAATATAAAAGAGTTGCAATTAAGAACAATCAATATATGCCAAATAAAATCCACTTATTCCTAAGCGATTCTATTAAACAAGGTTTAAAGCCTTGAGTGTTTGATATTTACTTCTACCAAATTTTAACTCACTTTTCCAAGTAGAGAATGAATTTAATGGCACTTGTTAATGTTTGCAACCACCAACAATAAATGAAGAATGAGAAATAAATATATACCAACCAACCATTATACATATATTCAATATTAAACACCCATTAACAGAACACCTATTTAGGGTCCACAACCTTAGTATTTAATGTTAGCTACACAAGCTAAAATACAAAAAGATGAGAATATTAAATTCCATAAAGCTTACAAAGTGCAAGATTCTTCACTCAAAAGCTTCCAAAAGAGAGGAATATTAAAGACTTGGAATGTAGCTCAAAAACAAGACAAGATGCCCCCACAAAACACCAATAAAGCTATTTATAGTGGGTCAAACTCGGGACAAATTTTGGATAAAAATACCCTTACAGGTCAATTATGCGACCGCATATCTGTCGCATAACAGACATGCAGTCCGCATTCTCTTCAAGTCCATCGCATCTTCAAACCCTAGTTTCCAGGCATTCATCACATTTAGGATATGCGGTCTGCATTGTTCATTTGCGATCGCAATTTGCACCGCATTTTCCGCCTTCAGCAACTTCTACAACGAGTCTGCAATCCATTATGCGGCCCGCAAACCTGTTATGCGGTCGTATAATGGACCGCATTTCTTGCACCTGAATTTGGCCAGCAAACTGTTCGACTCTGCAATTTCTTTGGGCATTATGCGGTCCGCATGTTGGATTTGCGGCCCGCATCTTCACATATGCGATCGCATTTTGCCCTTTTCTTGTCCTTTTTTGGCTTGTTGATTTCCTTTCCATGTTCTTAGGTCCTTAAACCTCATACACTGCAAAAACATTAAAATTACATAAGTAGAAGAAAATTGCATTTAAAACAAGCTAAAATCTAAGCAATTTGTATTAAATTTGCCGAAGTTCTCCGGCACATCACATACCACTGCCTGCTGGCCTGTTTAAGTCCATACAGTGACTTGTTCAGTCTGCATACCACTCTACTTGGACTGTACTGATCAACTACAAGGCTAGGAGGGGCCTCCATATAGACTTCCTCATGTAGGTCCCCATGGAGAAACGCATTGTTCACATCCAATTGCAATATGTCCCATCCCTTCTTAACAGCTACTGTAACTAGGACTCTAACAGTTGTCATTTTCACAACAGGGGAGAAGGTTTCTGTATAGTCAATCCCAGCCTTCTGAGTATAACCTTTTACTACCAACCTAGCTTTGAACCTTTCAATGCTCCCATCAGCGGTGTGTTTGAATTTGTATACCCACTTGTAACCTTTGCTTGTTTTCCAACTGGCAAAGGGACCAAATCCCATGTATGGTTGGCATGGAGTGCCTCAAATTCCTGTGTCATGGCTGCTTGCCAAGCAGGATTGAGGGTTGCCTCTTCATATGAAGATGGCTCACTATTATGGCAAACATTTAGCACCAAGTGCTGACTTTCAGTAGATAGAGCATCGGGAGTGATATGATGATGATTGGAAAATAAGGCTTTTAGTGAAGGGGTGCAATGTTTTGTGGCAGTGGACAGTTGAGCAGAACTACTGGGTAGTTGGTAAACATAGTCTTTTAAGTAAGCAGGAGTTTGATGACTTCTACTGGATTTCGTTAAAATTGGTGCTTCTGACTGGACATGTGTAGATGAAGGCTGCAAATTGTTATCATTTGTAGATGAAGGGTCAGTGGTGTTTGGAGAAGGTGTATCATTTATTGGTGTCTCAGAGCGGTGCTCTATCTCTGGAGATTTGACGCTAACAGGACTTTGTCCAAAATTCATAAGGGGAACCTGACTACTGTCTTCAGCATAGTTAGGGGAAGAGACTGTTCTATGAACAGCAGGAAAGGAAGTATTTTTAGAACTTAAGGTGAATGGAAAAACATTTTCATGGAAGATTACATATTTGGAGATGTGAATTCTCTTGGTGGCCAGGCTTAGTACCTTGTAACCTTTTGTCCCAAATGGATATCCTACAAAGATGTGAGGAGTGGTTCTTAGTTCAAATTTGTCTCTGTGTGTTTTGGGTAGAGTGGGATAGCATAGGCACCCAAAGCTTCTAAAGTGAGAGTAATGGGGGTTTCTTTTGATACAACAACTCAAAAGGGCATTTGTTGTTAAGGTAAGTGGTTGGCAAACTATTTATCAGATAGGTGGCTGTTAGGATGCATTCTCCCCAATATTTGATTGGGAGTTTGGACTGGAACATGAGAGCCCTGGCAATTTTAAGAAGATATTTATGTTTTCTCTCCACTAGACCATTTTGTTGTGGTGTATAGGGATATGTTTTCTGATGTATGATCCCTTTAGATTGGTAGGATGAAAGGGCTTCATGGCCGGTGAACTCCAAGCCATTATCAGATCCAATGGTTTTTATGGATGTATTGAATTGATTTTCAATCATGGCCACAAAGGCCTTTAAGGCCTGAAGAGAATTGCTCTTGCAGCTCAATAGGTGGGTCCAAGTGGATCTATTGAAATCATCCACTAGTGTGAGAAAATATTTGTAGTCATCATGGGTGGTTACATGGTAAGGGCCCCATATATCTATGTGTACTAGTTCAAATAATTTGTAGGTGGTGCTGGTTCTTTGAGGAAATGGGAGACTAGTTTGTCTTGCCATAGGGCATACAGGGCAGATAAATGGTTGTCTTGGTGCAAACTTTGCAGGAATTGAGGATTTCCCTCTCATTTTAACAAAAGGAACATGACCAAGCCTATTGTGCCACAGAGAGTTTACATCATACTTATCAAACATATATGAAGGCTCATTCTTATTGTTTGAAATGGAAGTATTTACAGATTGAGGAGTGTGAGATGAATGAGTATGACTAACAGACTCATGACTATTTACATTGGGAGCAGGAATACAATTGCAATAGGAAGTTGAAACAACAGAGGGTAAAACAGTTCTTCTACCTTTCAAACATCTCGAACAGAGATAGTACAGACCTTCTTTGCTACTACCAATCACCTGAGGCCTCTTCACTGAAGGGGCCTGCAACAGACAAAGTGCATCATTGAAAAATACAATACATCTAAGGTGCACTGCAAGGGAGTGAACAGAAATCAAGTTATACTTGAATGATGGGACATGAAGGATCCTATGTAGAACAATGTCTGAAGAAAGTATCACATCTCCAAATTCAAGAACCTTTACTCTATGTCCATTTGGTAGACTTATCAGTAAGGGATAGGGTAATTTGGTGATATTAGTGAGTGCATGTCTGCTAAAAGTCATATGGTTAGATGCTCCTGAGTCTATAATCCGAAGATCAGCCTTTGATTCAAAAGATTTACATGAAGGTTTATCAAAATCAATAGAAGAAGTACAGCCAACAATACCTATAAAGTTGGCACTACCACTGGTGGCATTGACATTGCTGGGGGAACCTCCTGCATATCCTACTTGAAAATACTGTAGCAAGTTCATTATCTGCCCATATTGCTCCTTTGTCAGATTGACATTCTGACTATCATCTTGTAGTTTTTGTTCATTTCCATTCTCATGAATCATGTCAGCCGGAGTCCCTTGTACATTAGCCATAGATCCTTTTCCTCTGTTGAACTTGTGGTTTTGGTTGTTCCCTTGATTATAGGGCTGAGCGTTGGCATTGTTACGATTGAAGTATTGGTTATTATAGGAACTGCCTTGAGGGTATCCATGTAATTTGTAGAACTTCTCCCTTGTATGACCTGGTCTTTTGCAATAATCACAGAATGGACGACCCTTGCTAGTGTTGCTAGCTGAGTAGTGAGCTTTAAAGTTTCTGGCTCCAAATGGATTTTGATTCTGTGGACTTGCATTTACATGCAGTGAAGTGGAATCTAGACTGAGTTGACCATTAGGCTTGAATTCCCTTTGTTTTTCCTCTTGTATTAGTAGTGAGAAAGCCTGTGCCATAGAGGACAAAGGCTTCATCATAAGAATGCTTCCTCGCACTATTGTATAGACCTCATTCAATCCCATCAAAAATTGGATAAGCCGTCGATCCTGTTCTGCCTTATGCATAGTTTCTTTTGCTCCACATGTGCAATTACACCTGCACTGAGATTTAACACTCAAGGTGTTCAATTCTTCCTACAATCTCTTCATTCGTGTATAGTATGTGGTAATGTCTAAGGATCCATGTGCAAGATCATTAATTTCTTTTTGAATCTGATACAATTTTGCCCCATTTGTTTGGTCATAACGATCCTCTAATTCCCTCCATATCTCGACCGAGTCATTTACATACTCCACACTGTCAGAGATTTCCTTAGCAAAGGAATTGAGGATCCACGAGGTTACCGTATCATCACACCTCTCTCATTGGCGGAATTGAGGCAAATCAGGACTAGATTTTCTAAATTCCCCATTAATAAACCCTAATTTGTTCTTAACTAATAGAGCTCGTAATACGCTTCTTCTCCAGGAATGATATCCAATTCCGTCGGACGGAACTGGTACTAAGGTCATCCCAGGACTAACGGAAGGATGAATGTAGAGGGGATTACCTGTATCGATGACCAATTGGTCATTTCTGCTTGTGCAAGGAGTCGTCTCTTTAGTTTGGTCGATAGCCATATGCGAAGTTCCGATTCGATGAGCTTGAAAAGTGTAAAGTTTTCAGCTAGGTCTAAGACCTTCAATTTGTGAGGTGATTTTCCAGAATTTGGTAGCAATGGTCAAAACCCTAGAAATTGACGAAGCTAAATGAAATTTGGAACGAGAGTTGAAGACGCTGAAGAAATCCGAGCTGATGTCCATGCTCTGATACCATAACGAGAATACATGCGAGCTCAGATGAGTAGAACTCCCATGGAGTCTACTAGAACATTCTGAGAGAAGAGAGGAAGGAGAGAGAGTTTATTCTCATGATATACCAGTTAAGGTTGGGATTGAATTCCTTGATTTCTGGAACGAATAAAAGGTGATAAATATATGGGCCCAATCACCTGCCATATGGACCGTTTACTATTATATGATTTTAATAGATACATCTATTCTATGGTCATATGTGCATTTGTTATCAACTTGCAGTTTGGCTTTTGCAATATTGCTTGCTCAAATTATTAGAGCACAGTTCTAGAATATAAAATATGATGATTTATCTTGATAATACTGGTTTAAATCCAAGTTGGTTTAGCATAAATTGTATGCCTCCAATTATAGCTAAATCATTGGTTTTGAGAACAAAACTCCCAAAAACGAAATTTGGTATAAGATGTATTATTTAATATACAGCAGCAATTGTACGCATCTAGCCAAGTTATGGAAATTTCTCCCTATAACAATCAGGTCAGGGTTAGGAACCAAATAATTTCTATATAGAAATATGGATGTGCTGTATGATTTAATTATGCCACCACAATGCACAAAGATGGGTTCCCAAAGAAGGTTGGGAAGTGTGTTGGTGATCCCAACATTAGGGGGGGAAAATGGGAAGCTGAGAAAGTGATACGTGAAATGAATTATTATGAATACATATAGATCCTCGAACAAGAAAATATGAACTTGAAGTTCAAGTGATAATTCATTTACAAATTAATGCCAGACGCATTTGCTGACCCAAAACTAAATGTCATATTTCAGCTGCTAGTGTTCCAAATAGAATAAAGTCCATGAGGGACAGAATCTATGACACGCATGAAGCGTAACAGACCAATCGGTTCCAAAGATAAAACCCCTTGAAGAAGGAGAGGGGCAAATATTCAATATGGTCATAATAAGGAGGCAAGTGCTCTAGAAGAGCACCACGATATAACACTTCATAAGATCTCATGGAGAGGCTCAGGTACCTGAAAATAATGAGATAAAGAGATCTCAATAGGTTATGTCTTTATTAGGTAATAATGGAACCGACATAAAGTGATCGTCGACGATATTGTTAATATAATGTTGTGCTTAATATTATTAATATCGACGAGGATCTTGAGCTCAATTCTGTCATAGAATGTGGACAGATAAATGATTGGCCAAAATGAAAAAAATACGCAATAAAATTGACTTCACCTGAAAAATGTGAAGTTGGACGAATAGTTCGAACACCTGAAATTATAAAGCCAGTGCAGGTATAAATGTGTTCTTGTGCAAAAAAAGTCAAGTGGATAGACATAAAGACGACTTGTGTCACAAGAAGATTTAGAAATATCCTAGCATTGAATATATAGAGACATGTTCTCCTGTGGTGGACGTAATCAGTTGAGGTTTTAATTTGGCAATACATGAAAAACTTGATATGCGTATAATGGTAATCATTAAAGGATTTGAATTGCTCTGAAGCATATTAAGGCTCCCAAGAAATTATTAAATAAAGCTTCAGCAAATTCTTATGTGAATTAGAGCGATCATGGCGTACATGATTTATTTTTTTGTCTAATGAAATTGGTGCACTAATGTATCTTGCTAGAATTATGAGTATAACAATATGCTACCAAGATAGAGTTTTATTCCTATATGAAGATATTGAAATACTATTAGGATTATATTGCAAAAAGAAATCCTTGATATGGATTTGTTTATTCTAACAAGTATTGCCAAAGTTTTGTTGGTTATGCAAATGCAGGCATTTTCTAAAGTTTGTTCTTCAAACAATCTATTTGTATGTGAGGGTACTGCCATATTATTTTCACAAGGCAATCAACTGTTGATACTTATTCAAGTCATGTCAATATACTAGCAACTAATAAATCAAGTCACTCAACACACAACCGATGTGTGATTTTACTTTGAAGAGAAGACTAAATAATAGTGAAGACGATGATGTTTGCTTATCTCAATTCAAAGAAGGATATATTGAAGGAAACATTGGAATGGAATCGAACACACATTGCGGTATCTAAAATGGACTACCGATATTGGATTATTTTATGGCAATGATTTCAATCCCGATCTTGTTAGTTATGCTGATGCTGGGTATTTATCTGACCCACACAAGGCTCGGTCTGAAACAAGCCATGTGTTTACATGTGGAGGCACTGCCATATCTTGGCGATTGACTAAGCAATCAGTCATGGCTACTTCATATAATCATGCTGAGATAATTGTTATTCATGAAGCAAGTCGACAATGTGTATGATTGAGGTCTATAATACATCATATTCGAGACAAAATTTGTTTGAAGTGTGACAAACTACCCACAATTTTGTATGAAGATAATGCAGCATGCATAGCCCAATTGAAGGGAGGATTCATAAAAGGAGATATGACAAAGCACATTTCACCAAAGTTATTTTTCATACATGATTTTCAAAAGAATGGTGATATTAATGTGCAATAGATTCGTTCAAGGGATAATATGGCTGATTTGTTCACTAAATCTCTACCGACGTGTAACGACCCGACCACTCGTTTTAAGAATTTACGCCCTGATCCCCTATTAACTGCATTCCCCTTGTTTGTTTCTGCTATTCTGAGTTGCCGGAAGGATTCGTTTTGTGTTTTGGAGTGTTTTGGGACGCTTAGTCCCTAAATGAGAGTTTTAGCCTTAGAATTTGGACCGTAGTTGGAGCAGTGTGAAGACGGCCTCAGAATGGAATTCTGTTGGTTCAGTTAGCTCCGCTGGGTGATTTTGGGCTTGTGGGCATGTTCAGATGGTGTTTTGGAGGTCCGTAAATTAATTAGGCTAGAAATGTCGAAAGTCGATTTTGAAGTTTCCGGTTCGATAGTGAGATTTTGATATCGGGGTCAGAATGGAATTCCGGAAGATGAAGTAGGTCTATCGTTTCATTTGGGACGTGTGTGTGGAATTTCAGGTAATTCGGATAAGGTTTGATAGACTTTTTGATCAAAAGCGGAAATTTGAATTTTTAGAATCTTAGGCTTGAATCCGAGGGTGTTTTGTTGATTGATGTTGCTTTGAGTGTTCCAAGGATTGGTACAAGTTTGAATAGTGGTATATGACTTGTTCGTATTTTTGGTTGAGGTCCCGGGGGGCCTCGGGATGATTTCGGAAGGTTGACGGAAGAAAATTGGAAGGTTTGGAAGCAGATTCAGCTGTTGAAGTTCTGTCATAACCGCACCTGTGGATTGGGGACCGCAGATGCGGGCCGGCAGAAGCATGTGGCTAGTCACAGGTGCGGTCTGGGGCGTAATTGGAATTGGCCGCAGATGCAGCCTAGGCATCGCAGAAGCGGCACCGCATCTACAGAAGGGAGATCGCAGGTGCGGAAATCCTTGTTTAGTGAAAAGTCGCAAGTGCGACTTGGTCTACTCAGAAGCGGGACCGCAGGTGCGGTCCCAGAGCCGCACATGCGGTTTCACTGGTCAGAAAAGGGGCAGAATCGAGGGTTAAGTTTCAAAACATTAGAAATTGATTTGGGAGCTCGTGATTGGCGATTGTGGGAGAGATTTTCACCTGGGTGTTTTGGGTAAGTAATTATTACTCGGTTTTGATTAATTTCCACGAATCTATGCTTAAATTCATCCTTTAAATTCGAGTGTGGGGTGAAAAATTGGAGAAAAATTGGAAAATTCTTAGGCCTAATTTTGGAGTTTTTATCAAGATTTTGATGTCGGATTGGAATAATTTTTGCATATATGAACTCGTTAGAGTGTGAGGATTCCGAATTCGTAAATTTTACCCGATTCCGAGACGTGGGCTCGGGAGGCTTTTTGGACGATTTTTTCTAATTTCGCGTATTAGCTTCGAATTAAATAGTTGAATTAGTTACTTGAAATTATATATATAATATGCAATTACTTTGAATAAATTTGGGCCATTTGGAGTCGGATACTCGTGGCAAGAACGTGGTATTGAGTTGATTGAGCTGGTTCGAGGTAAGTGGCTTGCCTAACCTTGTTTGGGGGATCTCCCCTTAGGATTTGGTATTGTTGATATATGAAATGCCTTGTACGTGAGGTGACGAGTGCGTAAACGTGCTAATTGTTGAAAATCCAGTTTTCATTAAGTAACTATAATTGTGTATTTCTTCTCTGGTTACATTACTTGAAATTGAAGCCTACTGTTAGCTTAGGAAAGCATGTCTAAATGATTCAATTGTTCTACTTGCTCAAACTGCTTATTTGAATTCTGTGCAGCATCCTACGCTAGAAATACCTGTTTTACCTTGGTATAAATTTGATTGAATTGAATATTCTTCGTGTTGCTGCTGTGTGTTTACTTTGGGACTATGGGCAATATCCCGAGAGATCCCCCTTGCCTGTTTTATTTAGGACTGTGGATGTGGTATTCCGGGAGATCCCCCCTACACTTTTACATTGGAACTACCGGACTGCACCTGGTAGGTTCCCCCAGTACTGAGTATTTACATTTGCTTCTACGGATGTGGTATTCCGAGAGATCCCCTGCGCATTATGAGTTGGACTACGGGGCGATACCTGGGAGATCCACTGGGTATTTATATTTGGGACTATAGGACGGTATCCTGGGAGATCCCCGGTTGTTATCTCTGTGTTGAACTGTATTCCTTCTGTGATTATTTTGTCTCTATTGTAGTTTTTGCTACTCTTGTTACTGTGTGTTACTTTAATAATGCTTCTTTTCCTTATATATTATTGTTTATGACTGGTAGGGCCCTGACCTTCCTCGTCAGTACTCGACCGAGGTTAGGCTTGGCACTTACTGTGTACCGCTGTGGTGAACTCATGCCCTTTCCTGCACATGCTTTTCGTGTGCAGGTCCAGGAACTTCGACTCAGCCCTACTACCCTTGAGGCGAGGCGATTTTCTCCCGAGATTTCGAGGTATATCTGCCGCGTCCATAGACCGAGGAGTCCCTTTCCATTCTCTTTTGTAGTGATATCCCTTCTATCTTTCCTTTTGATTTAGATATTCCGGAGTTAGAGCATTTTTCGTATTCATAGCTAGTGATTCTTGGGATTCCGGGTTTTGGTAGTTGTTCGGTTTTGAGATCATGTATTGTATATGCCAAGCGGCATCTTAGACACTTTTATATTTGTTATCTTCAGTTTTATATTAGTTTTTCCGCATGTGTTTCTTTTTTTTCGAAATTGTTAGGATTACCTAGTCGTAGGGACTAGGTGCCGTCACGACATGTTCACGGAGGGTGAACTGGGGTCGTGACAAGTTGGTATCAGAGCTCTAGGTTTATAGGAGTCATGAATCATAAGCCAGTTTATTAGAATCTCATGGATCGGTACGGAGATGTCTGTACTTATCTATGATAGGCTATGTAACTGTTAAGAAATTTCTCTTCATTTGAATTCCTTATCGTGCGAGATTTTTGGTATCAAAATTCTAAACTTCTGTCTCCTATTCTCTCACAGATGGTTAGGACACGTGCTACTGGTGGTGACCAGACACCCGCGCCCACTGCAAGAGCCGTTAGAGGTTAGGGCCGGGGTAGAGGCCGAGGACGTGCCAGCGCATGCGGTACAGCTAGAGCACCCGCCCGAGCTGCTACAGAGGAGCCACCAGCAGTTCCAGCTGGAGCTCAGGCGCCTGACACGCCTACTACTACTACTCCAGCTCTCCAGGAGATTCTTGCGCAGTTTATGAGTATGTACACCACTCTAGCTCAGGCAAGGGTTGCTTTCCCTTGCTGCAGCCATATCCCAGGATGGGGGAGGAGCATAGACTCCTACCGCCCGCACTCCTGAGCAGCGAGTGCATGTTGAGCAGGTCCCAGAGATTATACCGGTACAGCCTGTAGCCTCAGCTCAGCCCGAGGAGAGGGCAGTAGCTTCAGAGGAGGAGCAGAAGAGGCTCGAGAGGTTCAAGAAGTATCAGCCTCCTATATTCAGTGGACTATCGTCGGATGATGCTCTAGGATTTCTAGAGGAGTGCTATCGTATCCTCCGTACCATGGGTATATCAGGATCGAGTGGGGTTTCCTTCACCGCCTTCCAGCTTTGAGGAGCCGCCTATCAATGGTGGCGTGCTTATGAGTAGACAGTCCGGATGAGGCAGCTTCCCTGACATGGACTCAGTTTTTCAGATATGTTCACGAGAGAGTATGTTCCTCAGAGCCTCAAGGACGCATTGTTGCGCAGAGTTTGAGCATTTGCGCCAGGGCACTATGACTGTCTCGGAGTATGATGTCCGTTTCACTGACTTGGCTAGGCATGCACCAGCTTTGATTTCTACTGCTCGCGAGAAGGTTCGCTGGTTTATTGAGGGGCTCATTCCCAGTATCAGGTCTAGTATGGCTCGGGAGTTAGAGATGGATAGTTCTTATCAGCAGGAGGTGAGCATTGCTAGGAGAGTAGAGGGTATGCATGCTCGAGACAGAGAGGAGAGGGAGGCCAAGAGGTCTCGAGAGTCGGGTCATTATTCTGGTGCCCGAGCCGCAACTTCACCTCGTCAAGGTAGGGTTTATATGAGTCGCCCCGTTCATTTAGCTCTTCCAACAGCCAGTGGTATTCCAGCTCCTCCTAGGCCTTAGGAGCCTTATTATGCACCTCCAGTATCAGTGCGCCTCCTGCATGAGGTGCTTTCAGTGGTCAGTCCAGCAGACTTGGCTCGAGCCAGTCACGGCCACCACGTCCTCCCAGAGCTTTTTTCGAGTGTGGTAACACATGCCATGTGGTGAGGGATTGCCCTAGACTTGGGAGGGGTGCACCTCCAAAAACTTCTCAGCCACAGCGCGCCCCGCAGAGTTCTCAAGCTATGATCACAGCACCAGCTGCTACCCCACCTGCTCAGCCAGCTAAAGGTGGAGGTCGGGGAGGTAGAGGTCGCCCTATAGGGGGAGGCCAGGCCAGATACTATGCCCTTCCTGCCCGTACTGAGGTTGTCGCCTCCGATTCTGTCATCACAGTTATTATCCTGGTCTGTCATAGAGATGCATCGGTTTTATTCAATCCAGGCTCCAGTTATTCTTATGTGTCCTCTTATTTTGCCCCGCATTAGGGCGTATCTCAGGATTCTTTGAGTTCTCTTGTTTATGTTTCTACTCCTATTGGAGATTTTCTTGTTGTGGATCGCGTTTATCGATCGTGTTTTATTGCTCTTAGTGGTTTTGAGACCAGAGTCCATTTGTTATTGCTCAGCATGGTAGACTTTAATGTTATCCTGGGAATGGACTGGTTGTTGCCCTATTATGCTATTCTTGATTGTCACGCGAAAACCGTGACGCTGGCTCTGCCAGGTGTACCACGAGTAGAGTGGAGGGGTACCTTAGATCATACTTCTAGTAGAGCTATTTCGTTCCTTAAGGCTCAGCGTATGGTTGAGAAGGGGTATGATGCGTATCTAGCTTATGTGAGAGATGTCAGTATTGATACCCCTACAGTTGATTCAATCCCAGTAGTTCGATATTTCTCTGATGTGTTTCCAGCTGATCTTCTGGGCATGCCGCCTGATAGACACATTGATTTTGGCATTGATCTGTTGCCGGGAACTTAGCCCATTTCTATTCCTCCGTACCGTATGACTGCTCTTGAGTTGAAGGAGTTGAAGGAGTTGAAGGAGCAGTTACAAGAATTGCTTGATAATGGTTTTATTCGGCCCAGTGTATTACCTTGGGGTGCTCCTGACTTTGTTTTTAAAGAAGAAGGATGGTTCTATGCGTATGTGTATTGACTATCGCCAGCTGAAAAAGGTTATAGTGAAGAACCGTTATCCTTTGCCTCGTATTCATGACCTGTTTGATCAGTTACAGGGTGCTCGTGTGTTTTCTAGGATTGACTTGCATTCAGGCTATCATCAGTTGAAGATTCGGGAGCCAGATATCCGAAAGATTGCCTTCAGGACTCGGTATGATCATTATGAGTTCCTTGTTATGTCATTTGGGCTGACCACTGCCCCAGCAGCCTTCATGCATTTGATGTACAGTGTATTCCGGCCATATCTTGACTCATTCATCATTGTTTTTATTGATGACATTCTGGTATATTCCCGGAGTCGGGAAGATCATGAGCAGCACCTGAGGACAGTGCTTCAGACTTTGAGGGAGAAGAAGTTATATGCTAAGTTCTCGAAATGTGAGTTTTGGTTGGATTCGGTGGCATTCTTGGGTCACGTGGTATCTAGAAAGGGGATAAAGGTGGATCCGAAGAAAGTGGAAGCAGTGCAGAGTTGGCTCAGACCATCCTCAGCTACGGAGATCCGTAGTTTTCTTGGCTTAGCGCGCTATTACCGTCGATTTGTTCAAGGATTTTCATCCATTGCAGCACCTATGACCAGGCTGACCCAGAAGGCTGCTCCGTTCCAGTGGACGGAAGAGTGTGAGGAGAGCTTTCAGAAGCTCAAGACAGCTTTGACTACAGCTCCAGTTTTGATATTGCCTACCGGTTCGGGGTCTTATACTGTCTATTGTGATGCCTCGAGGATTGGCCTTGGAGCGGTATTGATGCAGGACAGTAGGGTGATTGCCTACGTGTCCAGACAGTTGAAAGTGCATGAGAAGAACTATCCTGTCCATGATCTCGAGTTAGCTGCTATTGTTCACGCCTTGAAGATCTGGCGTCATTATTTGTACGGTGTGCCTTGTGAGATTTATATTGCTCACCGGAGTTTGCAGCATTTGTTCAAGCAGAAGGACCTTAATTTGCGCCAGAGGAGGTAGTTAGAGCTACTGAAGGACTATGATATCACTATCTTGTATCACCCGGGCAACGCCAATGTGGTGGCCGATGCTTTGAGTCGCTGGGCGGAGAGTTTGGCTTATCTACCAGCAGTAGAGAGTCCTATGGCGATGGATGTCCAGGCCTTAGCCAACCAGTTTGTGAGATTGGATCTTTCGGATCCTAGTCGGGTCCTTGCTTGTGTGGTTTCTCGGTCTTCCTTTTTTGATCGTATCCGGGAGCATCAGTTTGATGACCTTCATTTGCTTGTCCTCAAGGACAAGGTGCTGCGAGGTGATGCCAGAGATGTGACAATTGGTGATGACGGGGTATTGAGGATGTAGGGTCGGGTTTATGTACCCAATGTTGTTGGGCTTCAGGATTTGATTCTGGAGGAGGCCCATAGTTCGGGGTATTCCATCCATACGGGTGCTGCGAAGATCTATAAGGATTTGAGACAGCACTATTGGTGGAGGCGGATGAAGAAGGATATAGTTGGGTTTGTAGGTCGGTGCCTCAATTGTCAGCAGGTAAAGTATGAGCATCAGAGGCCAGGAGGATTGCTTCAACAGATAGAAATTCCGGAGTGGAAGTGGGAGCGGATCACCATGGACTTCGTAGTTGGGCTCCCACGGACTTTGAGGAAGTTCGATACCATTTGGGTAATTGTGGATGGGCTGACCAAGTCCACGCATTTCATTCCTATGTGTACCACCTATTCTTCGGAGCGGTTAGCGGAGATTTATATCCGGGAGATTGTCTGTCTGCACGGTATTCCAGTCTCCATTATTTAAGATAGTGGCACTCAGTTCACATCACGGTTCTGGAGGGCCGTACAACATGAGATAGGCACTCGGGCAGAGTTGAGCACAACATTTCACCCCCGGACGGACGGACTGTCCGAGCGCACAATTCAGATTCTTGAGGATATGCTCTGTGCCTGTGTGATAGAGTTTGGAGGTTCTTGGGATCAGTTCTTGCCACTGGCTAAGTTTGCTTACAACAACAGCTATCAGTCCAGCATTCAGATGGCACCGTATGAGGCTTTGTATGGTAGGCGGTGTAGATCCCCGGTCGGTTGGTGTGATGACCCAAAAGGTCATCACCTGTTTTAAATTAAATTCTATGACCCCGAAGCCTTGAAAACATCATTTAGAGTCACCTCGATTTACGTGCGCAGTCCGGGCGCGTAGCCGGAAAGCTTAAATGAGAAACTGTGTGAAAAATGATAAATTTTGACAATAAACAAATTAATTTGACTTTGGTCAACGTTTTGGGTAAACGGACCCGGACCCATGATTTGGTGGTCCCGGAGGGTTCGTAGGAAAATATGGGACTTGGGTGTATGCCCGGAATCGAATTCCGAGGTCCCAAGCCCGAGAAATGAATTTTTGAAAGAAATTATTTTTGAAATTGTTTAAGGAAATTTGAAATGAAATTTGATAAGAACATGTTAGTATCGGGCCCGTATTTTGGTTCCGGCGCCCGGTACATGTCTTATATATGATTTAAGATGTTTCTGTGAAATTTGATGAAAAACGGATATCATTTGACGTGATTCGGACCTAAATTGGAAAATTTGATTTTTTATGAAGTTTGAAAGAATTCATGGATTTTGAGGTTTAATTCGATGTTTATGATGTTATTTTGGCGATTTGATCGCACGAATAAGTCCGTAGGATATTTTTAAGATTGTGTGTATATTTGGTTTGGAGTCCCAAGGGCTCGGGTGAGTTTTGGATAGGCCACGGGTGCATTTTTAACTTTGAAAATTTGCTGGTGTTTCAGACTTGCAGGCTTCACAATTGCGAAGCCTGTCTCGCAAATGCGAGATCACAATTGCGAGCCTGCTATCGCAAAAGCGAGAGGTGACCTGGGCAGCTTCCTTCGCAAATGCGAAGTCTATGTCACAAATGCGACGCCCGCTGAAATCCTCTATGATTGCAAATGCGAGGACGCCTTTCGCAAATGCGATGTACGCTGGGATGGCTTGAAGTCGCAAATGCTTCTATTTGTACGCAAATGCGAAAAAGCCCAGACTTCCTAAGAGTTCGCAAATGCGAACATGGTTTTGCAATTCCCATATCTGTAGAGGTCGGGGTTCGCAATTGCGAACACCTGTTTGCATTTCCCATAATTGAGACCTGCATTTTTCTATACTTAGCCGATTTTAAGTCATTTTTCACATCTTTTTCAAAACACAACTCCTCTGGGCGATTTTCCAAGAACAAGTCTTCTTCCAAATCAATTATAAGTTAGTTTTTACTCATTTCTTTCAATCATTAACATCTTTTAACATGATTTCAACCTAAAATCAAAGATTTTCATGGGGAAAATTGGGTGTTTTGGGTAGAACCTAGGTTTTTAAAAAATTGGGGATTTGGACCTCAATTTGAGGTTCGATTTCAAAACAAATTATATATTTGAGTTCGTGGGAGAATGGGTAATCGGGTTTTGGTTCGAACCTCGGGTTTTGACCACGTGGGCCAGGGGGCGATTTTTGACTTTTTGGGTAAAACATTGGAAAACTCATTTTCATGCATTGGGGTTGACTCATTTAGCACCTATTGATGTAATTAAGTAATTTGTGATTAGATACGAGCGAATTGGTGGTGGAATCAAGGGGTAAAGCTATAATTGAAGCATGAATTATGTTCGAGGCATCGAGGTAAGTGTTTGGTCTAACCTTAGCTTGAGGGATTAGGAGTTGCGTCCTATTTGCTATTTGTTTCTTGTTGAGTACGATGTATAGGCATGGTGACGAGTATCTATACGTCGCTGTCGAGAACGACCGTGAGTCTTATATTGTGATTTCCATGATTCCGTTGTATTAATCATGCGTTGGTGAAAATTTCTATTTGTTGTGTAAAGTTGTGAAAAGAATTGTGACCTATGAATGTTGAGGAGCGTTGGCTCCAGTTATATAACGAATTGTGAAAGTATAAGTGATAATTGAACCTCTAGAGCAGTGGCTCGAGTGAGGAAGTGAATTGTGAAGTAAAAGTGAGAAAGTGGAGAGATCATTATGTGCCCCCTTACCGGGCTATTGTTGAGTTGTGGTTCCCTTGTATTGTGTTCTTAATTGATATTACGAATACTTAGGTTGATGATTCTTTGTGTTAGGTAAGGATTATGGTTATAACTGAGGTAGTTAGATGTTGGAACAAGTTTGGGCATAGCTGAGGTAGTTAGGTGTTGTAACAAGTTTGGGTATGGCTGAGGTAGATAGGTGTTGTAACAAGTTTGGTTATAGCTGTTTCTTTTTCCCTTGCCGGGATAGTGTAGACCTTTTTTCCCTTGTCGGGACTCTTGTTATAATTGTAAATATTATATATGGATCGGGTTGCACGTCGCAACAATATTATATATGGATCGGGTTGCACGCCGCAACAATATTATATATGGATCGGGTTGCACGCCGCAACAATATTATATATGGATCGTGTTGCACTTTGCAACAATATTATATATGGATCGGGTTGCACGCCGCAACAATATTACATATGGATCGGGTTGCGCGCCGTAACAATATGAAATGGGAGCGGGTGGTACGCCTACCACGAGATATAATGAAATGGGAGCGGGTGGTACGCCTACCACGAGATGTAATGAAATGGGAGCGGGTGGCACGCCTGCCACAAGAGACATGAAATGGGATCGGGTTGCACGCCTGCAACAAGATGTGAAAAGAAAGTGAAATCTGTCTTTGTTTTCCTTATTCTTGCTAGTGCTTGGATTTTGACTCCTTTATAGTTCTCTTGATATTCTGTTTTTACTTGTTATTCCCCGAAGCATGTTTCCCTCTCCCATCCTTACTTGCTTATACCTATTTTAGTTTCCGCTGTATATTATATAACTGCACAGGTTTATTTGGTAGTCTGGTCCTAGCCTCGTCACTACTTCGCCGAGGTTAGGCTAGGGACTTACCAGCACATGGGGTCGGTTGTGCTGATACTACACTCTGTGCTCTTTTGCACAAATCCAGGTCCCGGATAGCAGTAGTAGCTCGGGAGCCAGCCTTCAATCCACCGAGACTCCGAGGTAGCCTTGCACGCGTCCGCAGGCCCGGCGTCTCCTCTATCTTATATTTCATTCTATTATCTCATGTTTTCGAGACAAACAGTGTTATATTTCTTTCAAACGATTGTATTTAGTACTCTTAGACAGTCTGTGAAGTTGTGACACCAATCTTGGGTAGTTTTGTCATGGAATGGTATTAGCAGTATTATTAAACTCGAAATTTAAGTCTTCCGCTTGTTAAATTTTGTAAATTATTAACTGTTGGATTATAACCGTTAACGAATTTAAAAATGGGTAAAGGTAATCTATTCAGAAATTGGCTTGCCTAGCTCACATTAGTAGGCGCCATCACGACTCCCGAGGGTGGGAAATCCGGGTCGTGATAGTTGGTTCGAGCCGGGCGAGGCTAGATAATTGGGCACAGACTTGCTACAGGATGCTTTGTAGAGCTATGCGGACCCGAAGGTTCGTGATGTTTCCTATATGGTTAGAGAGCAGGTCTTGCTACGGGTTTCGCCTATGAAGAGCATCATGAGATTTGGGAAGAAAGGGAAATTGAGTCCGAGGTTTATTGGGTCTTTTGAGATATTGCGGCGTGTTGGGGAGGTTGCTTATGAGCTTGCCTTACCTCCCAGCTTGGTAGGGATTCATCCGGTATTTCATGTTTTGATGCTCCGAAGGTATCACGGTGATCCGTTGCACGTGTTGGATTTCAGTTCCGTCCACTTAGACAAAGACCTATCCTATGTTGAGGAGCCAATAGCGATATTGGACATGCAGGTTCAAAAGCTGAGGTCAAAGAACATTGCATCAGTGAAGGTTCAGTGGCGGGGTCATCCGATCGAGGAGGCAGCTGGGGAGACCGAGCAGGATATGCGCAGCTATTACCCTCATCTTTTCACTACTTCAGGTATGTCTCTATACACGTTCGAGGACGAACAAATGTTTTAAGAGGGGAAGGATGTAACGACCCGGCCGATCGCTTTAAGAATTTACGCCCCGATCCCCTATTAACTGCATTCCCCGTGTTTGTTTCTGCTATTGTGAGTTGCCGGGAGGATTCGTTTTGTGTTTTGGAGTGTTTTGGGACACTTAGTCCCTAAATGAGAGTTTTAGCCTTAGAATTTGGATCGTAGTCGGAGCAGTGTGAAGACGGCCTCAGAATGGAAGTCTGTTGGTTCCGTTAGCTCTATTGGGTGATTTCGGGCTTAGGGGCGTGTTCGGATTGTGTTTTCGAGGTCCGTAGCTTAATTAGGCTTGAAATGCCGAAAGTCGAATTTTTGAAGTTTCCGGTTCGATTGTGAGATTTTGATATCGGGGTCGGAATGGAATTTCGGAAGTTGGAAAAGGTCGGTTGTGTCACTTGGGACGTGTGTGCAAAATTTCAGGTAATTCGGATGAGGTTTGATAGACTTTTTGATCAAAAGCGGAAATTTGAAGTTTTGGAATCCTTAGGCTTGAATCCGAGGGTGTTTTGATGATTCAATATTGTTTTGAGTGTTCCGAGGATTGTTACAAGTTTGAATAGTGGTATATGACTTGTTCGTATTTTTGGTTAAGGTCACGGGGGCCTCGGGATGATTTCGGAAGGTTGACGGAAGAAAATTGGAAGGTTTGGAAGAAGCTTCAGCTGTTGAAGATCTGTCATAACCGCACCTGCAGATTGGGGACTGCAGGTGCGGGCCGGCAGAAGCGTGTGGCTCGTCGCAGGTGCGGTCTGGGGCGTAATTGGAATTGGCCGCAGATGCGGCCCAGGCATCACAGAAGCGGCGCCGCATCTGCAGAAGGGAGGTCGCAGGTGCGGAAATCCTTGTTTAATGAAAAGTCGCAGGTGCGACTTGGTCTACGCAGAAGCGGGATCGCAGGTGCGGTCCTAGAGCCGCAGATGCGGTTTCAGTGGTCAGAAAAGGGGCAGAATCGAGGGTTAAGTTTCAAAACCTTATAAATTGATTTGAGAGCTTGGGATTGGCGATTTTGGGAGAGATTTTCACCTGGGTGTTTTGGGTAAGTAATTCTTACTCGGTTTTGATTAATTTCCACGAATCCATGCTTAAATTCATCCTTTAAATTCGAATGTGGGGTGAAAATTTAGAGAAAAATTGGAAAAGTTCTTAGGAATAAATTTAGAGTTTTGATCAAGATTTTGATGTCGGATTGGAGTAATTTTTGTATATATGAACTCGTGAGAGTGTGAGGATTCTGAATTCATAAATTTTACCCGATTCCGAGACGTGTGCCCAGGAGGCTTTTTGGACGATTTTTCCTAATTTCGCGTATTAGCTCCGAATTAATTAGTTGAATTAGTTACTTGAAGTTATATTTACATTATGCAATTACTTTGAATAGATTTGGGCCATTTGGAGTCGGATACTCGTGGCAAGAACGTGGTATTGAGTTGATTGAGCTGGTTCGAGGTAAGTGGCTTGCCTAACCTTGTGTGGGGGAACTCCCCTTAGGATTTGGTATTGTTGATATATGAAATGCCTTGTACGTGAGGTGATGAGTGCGTACATGTGCTAATTGTTGAAAATTCGGTTTTCATTAAGTAACTATAACTATGTATTTCTTCCCTATTTACACTACTTGAAATTGAAGCCCACTGTTAGCTTAGGGAATCATGTCTAAATGATTCAATTGTTTTACTTGCTCGAACTGCTTATTTGAATTCTGTGCAGCATGCTAGGCTAGAAATACCTGTATTACCTTGGTATAAATTTGATTGAATTGAATATTCTTCGTGTTGCTGATGTGCGTTTACTTTGGGACTACGGGCGATATCCGGGAGAATCCCTTGCCTGTTTTATTTGGGACTACGGATGTGGTATTCCGGGAGATCCCCCCCTGCACTTTTACATTGGAACTACGGGACTGCACCCGGTAGATCCCCCCAGTACTAAGTATCTACATTTTGAACTGCGGATGTGGTATTCCGGGAGATCCCCAGCGCATTATGAGTTGGACTACGGGACGATACTCGGGCGATCCACTGGGTATTTATATTTGGGATTATAGGACGGTATCCTGGGAGATCCCCGGTTGTTATCTCTGTGTTGAACTGTATTCCTTCTGTGATTATTTTGTCTCTGTTGTAGTTGTTGCTACTCTTATTACCATGTGTTACTTTAATACTGCTTCTTTTCCTTATATATTATTGTTTATGACCGGTAGGGCCCTGACCTTCCTCGTCACTACTCGACCGAGGTTAGGCTTGGCACTTACTAGGTACCGCTGTGGTGTACTCATGCCCTTTCCTGCACATGTTTTTCATATGCAGACCCAGGTACTTCGACTCAGCCCTACTACCCTTGAGGCGAGGCGATTTTCTCCAGAGACTTCGAGGTATATATGCCGCGTCCGCAGACCGAGGAGTCCCTTTCCATTCTCTCTTGTAGTGATTGCCCTTCTATCTTTCCTTTTGATTTAGATATTCTGGAGTTAGAGCATTTTTTGTATTCATCGCTTTTGATTCATGGGATTTTGGGTTTTGGGAGTTGTTCGATTTTGAGATCTTGTATTGTATATGCCAAGCGGCATCTTAAACACTTTTATATTTATTATCTTTGGTTTTGTATTAGTTTTTCCGCATGTGTTTCTTTTTTTCCGAAATTGTTAGGCTTACCTAGTCGTAGGGAGTAGGTGCCGGCACGACATGTTCACGAAGGGCGAACTAGGATCGTGACACGACGTCAACCTTCAAGAAACTAGTGTACAAGATTGAGATGCAAAGGCTCAAGGATGTGAACTGATGCTCTCATTAGGGGGAGTTAATACGCGTTGTACTCTTTTTCCCTTACAAGGTTTTGTCCCATTGGCTTTTCTTTGCGAGGTTTTTAACAAAGCAACCAAAAGGCGTATTTCTAAACATATGTACTCTTTTTTCCTTCATTAGGATTTTTTTCCCGTAAGGTTTTTTCCTAATAAGGTTTTAACGAGGCATATTATCTATGGACATCCAAGGCGGAATGTTTTGATAAATATCAAATTATGGTGGATATCTATTCTTCCTCCATGATCTTCATCTCAAATGTTTAATGACATATTCAATGACATATTTCTATGTTTAATGTCATATTCCATGACATATTTTCTTCACTTTTCATGCCTATATAAAGGCCTTGTAATAGATAGGAAAACACACACAATTGAAGAAGAAAATCTCTTCTTTCTCTCTATCTCCATTTCTTGTTCATGTTTTACTAAATTGCTTTTATTTCCTTATTCCATATCGTTACTTTGAATTATATTTCATAACACTAATTCATATGAAAGGAATTTTTTAGGTGCACCTGCTAAGACCTTAACAAAAGACGTGTCTATGTTCCCAAAAATTAATGATAACAGCAAGTTCTACCAGTTAGAGATGATCACACATTTCTCCAACTTGTTTATCAACAACTATACTAATATCAAATGTATAATTTAAAAACAACAACAATAATAATTACGTAGAGTTTTGGCAGCTTTGACTTCAAGGATAAGTTGAGTACTAATTACACGAATTCCATATTTTGCATGAGATATGAATTAAATTAATGTATTCATCATCAAGCTTTCCGCTTAATACCTACCCCATATATAAGTACCCTCTTAAGCAATCTTTATGTCAGCTTTTGTCTAATTCTATCTTCAATTTTCCTTCCTGACAATCATTTTACACAGTTCAATGTGATGTATTCATATGATTGTTTTTCAAATTAAAATTACTTATATGATTTTGATGAAGGAGTGCCTTGAAGTAACGGTAAAATTGTCTCTGTATGACCTATTGGTCATGAATTCAAGCAGTAGGAGCAATCACTAGTGTTAGGCATTATGGTAGGCTGATGTGCAACATGCTGCCCTTTTCGTATGGTTTTGATTAATTTACTATCACGCCTCTATATATTTAATTTCATTTCCTTTACATGTATTCTTTTTGGCAAGCCATTTCATTTCATTGTATTTTGTTCGAAAAATAAAATGATAATTGTATGCGGTAAAATTGGAGGGTCCGCTTTTCGGCCATTATAATGCCTCATAAACAAAGCTCTCCAAAGGCTCGGGACTACGGTCGAGATTTACCCCGAAGGGCCGTCGATGTCCAACCTCGAGAAGGTGCAAGTCGACAGCTATGATAAAAAAGTGGGAAGTTCCCTAGGCGCACGACTGGGGCTGACAAAGCCTAGAGGTCTAGCCCTGACCCGTATCAGGGCATTAGGTGGCTATACCTGCCCCATATCTTTGTAACTAATGTATTTTGTACTATGTGTCCCCCTCATATATAAAGGGGAATCCTTGTCATTTGGGAAGATCTGTTGCTCAATACTAAATACACAAGAACATTCTCTCTACTCTCTAACATATTCTCTTAAGCTTTTACTTCCATTTAATGCTTACATTCATTGTGTTCTAATTATTGTTCTTCATTTATTGCTTATCATTGTTCATAAAGAGCCATCATTGAATTTATCATAATTGTTAGTCCCTCCATCGACTGTACACGGCGAGATAAAGGACTCGACCTCGAGGCCCCGAATAAGCAAGCTCGAGGCCCTGCTTGTCAGCCTATTAGTTCGGTTATCGTCTTGTTTCCAAGCTCTTATCTCGTTTTTTAATCTCTTACTCAGCATCCATTGCTTAACAACTAGCATAAAAATAGATCACGTATTTTTAGAACCACAAAATCAAATTTAATTGTAATTACCATTTTCACGGTAAACAGTTTGGCGCCCACCGTGGGGCTAAAAATAATAGTGATTATTTTCCTGTTAGTTTAACTACATAACGCAAGTTATCTTTCACACTTTTCTTGTCCAAGATCTTTGATTTCAGGTCGAAATGTCTAACTCGGTAAACACACATGAAAACATCAACCTTGAAGACCATGGAGAAAATGGTGTTGACGTCCCAGGTGTTGGTGTACCACCACGAAACCATGAGAATGCACCGGAACCAATTCCCGTGGACGCGGTCTCTCGACGCTCAACACGTCGAAATAAGATCCCACACCAACAGGAGAATACGCCAAGGAGACCAACAAGAAGCCCAGAAAACCCCAGCTAGGGAAGAACGGGAGGTTAGCCTTCACGTTATTTTTGAAATGTTACAGCACAATAGCTGGCGATCACTCAGCTACAAAGTCACCAGAAAACTCCCAGCACGGTAGCACCGGGGACGGCTCCCTTGGCCGAGCAGGTACCAAAGAGGTCAAGCAAAATGGGTCGGCAGTCGACCCCGCCATCGTAAAGATTCTCGAGGACCTCACAAAGAGGATCGAGTCGGACGAGAAGAAGATAGAAGCTAACAACAAAAAGGTCGAGACCTACAATTCCAAGGTCGACCAGATCCCGAGCGCACCCCCGATCCTGAAAGGTATGGATTCAAAGAAGTTCGTGGAAAAACTGTTCCCACAGGAAGCAGCTCCGAAACCCATTCTGAAGAAGTTCAGAATGTCAGACCTTCCGAAGTACAACGGAACCTCAGACCTTAATGAGCATGTTACTGCTTACACTTGTGCAGTAAAGGGCAACGACCTAAAAGACGACGAGATCGAGTCCATCCTACTGAAGAAGTTCATAGAAACGCTTTCTAAAGGGGCAATGATGTGGTATCACAACCTTGCTCCAAACTCGATACATTCGTTTGCCATGCTGGCGGATTCTTTCATAAAGGCACATGCTGGTGCCATCAAAGTAGCAACAAGGAAATCTGATGTCTTCAAGATCAAGTAGAGGGAGAATGGAATGCTGTGAGAGTTCGTATCTCGCTTACAAATGGAAAGGATGGAACTACCACCGGTCTTCGATGAGTGGGCAGTACAGGCCTTCACTCAAGGTCTGGATGAACGAAGCTCGGTGGCTTCGAAACAGCTGAACCAGAACCAAGTTGAATACCCGGCCCTGACTTGGTCGGACGTCCACAACCGATACCAATCAAAGATCAGGGTCGAAGACGACCAACTAGGAGCCCCCTAGGGCTCGGTATATCCAAGCAGGCTTCTGGCGAAAGAGCCGAAGCCAAACAAGGAAAGGTACCAGCCATTCACCGAAGATAGGAGAAACACCTCGAGGTGCGGCATACCCCGCAATGATCGAAGGATGGACCGAGGCCAGAATACTCGGGGACTTGTCAGCAGAGCTGGCTTCGACAGGCACACGGGGCCGACGGACGCGCCCAAGCTTATTAGAATACAACTTCAACGTCGATGTTTCAGACATCGTATTCGCCATCAGTAAAATCAGAGACACCAGGTGGCCAAGGCCTGTGCAATTAGACCCTTCACAAAGGAATCTTAACTTAGTGTGCGAATTTCACAACACGCATGGCCACAGGACTGAGGATTGCCATCAGCTCCAAGAAGAAGTAGCCCGGCTACTCAACAAAGGTCACCTCCGAGAATTCCTCAGCGACCGGGCCAAAAACCAGTTACGGGAAAGAGAGGCAACCAAGAAGAACGAAACAAATGAGCCACAACATGTCATCCACATGATCTTGGGAGGCGTCGATGCCCCACAGGAACCCGTGATCAGAAGGACAAAAATATCCATCACCAGAGAAAAGCGAACTCGAGGTTACATACCCGAGGATGCTCTCACGTTCAGCGACGAGGACATCGAGACCTTGTCTCAACCTCACAACGACGCACTGGTAATCTCCTTCCTTGTAAAAACATTCCAAATTAAACGTGTACTTGTGGATCCAGGTAGCTCGGCCAACATTATCAGATCGAGGGTGGTGGAGCAACTCGGGCTGCTTGACCAAATCATGCCCGCCTCTCCAGACCTCAACGGATTCAACATGGCGAGCAAAACAACAAAAGGGGAAATCACCCTCCCAGTTAACATGGTCGGCACCACCCAAAATGCCAAATTCCATGTCATCGAATGAGACATGAGATACAACGCCTTGCTTGGGAGGCCATGGATACACTGCATGAGAGCAGTACCATCAACCCTTCATCAAATGATGAAGTTCTCGACAAAGGATGGGATAAAAACCGTCTACGAGGAACAACATGCGGCAAGAGAAATGTTCACGGTACACGACGTGGAGCCGATACCGGTACCCCCACCTTCGAAAGAGCCAAAGGATAAGCAAACAGTAAAATAGCAAAAACAAGCTACACCCTCGGCTAAATTCGACTGAACAAAGCAAAGGACCGTACCGCGTCCTCATAGCAAACGATCGAAACATATTGGGGGCCGAAGCACCGTCAGCACTAAGGTATGATCGCCTCCCTTTGTCAATTACGTCTTACACTAACCTAAGTGCAGGTATCCGATCGAAACAGCTGAAGCTCCTCCCAACTCGAAGGCCTTAGGTTTCAAAAGCATGCGTTGCACTCTTTTCCTTCGATCGGGTTTTCATCCCACGAAGGGTTTTACCGGCAAGGTTTTTAATGAGGCAACATCTATATGCTACCTAAGGAAAACTCAACAAGTATTCAAGGTTTCTCTTGCAATCAACTTCGAATACTGGGGGGGCATCCCGCTAGAATGTTACTTACTCGGAGAAGCCAAGATGCGCTGAAGAGGGTCTCGATAGGAAAACAATGTACCGGGCCAAACGGTCGAACGAACCGTGCCTGCATAGAATAACTGAGCCCTTAACAGCCAAGACAAGTATACTTGTACCAAGTAATCAAAGAATACTTCCAAAAAGCATTTTGCGTTTGAAAGAAGCTCGGTAATTTTTGCAAAAATGACTCCTCATTCAAAAACATCCCGAACACTCGGGGACTGGCGTCAACAACTCAAAATAATGCGACCTCCGGGTCGGAGCTCCAAACACGTAAGCCCTCGATGAGGCAACGCAAAGATCACAAAACAACTCCAGAGCCAAAAACGTCCGGAACACTCGGGGACTGGCGTCGAAAATTCAAGGCCACATGACCTCCGAGTCGGAAACTCCGAAATCGCAAGCCCTCAATAAGGCAATACCAAGTTTACAAATAATGGCTCCCGAGCCGAGAAATCCTCGACGACTCGAGGACTGCCGTCAATCACCGTCTCCATCGACTTATCAAAAATCCAAGGCCGTAAGACCCCAAATAGGCAGACTCAGTCTCATAAGACCTACATAAGGCAATTACAACATCTGTAAGACCTCAAGCAAGGCATGAACCATACTTGTACCAAGTAGCCAAAACTGTAAGACCTCAAAGGCATGTAAAACTTGTAAGACCTTACTAAAGGAATAATCTCGATCTTAATGTTAAGGCTATATATCAAACTTGTAAGACCCCTAAAAAGGCATACCCTCGATATAGACGCCGAAACTACTTCACTCGGGGACTGAAAGGCTCCGGCCAAATGCAATGACTACGGTCACAAAGCTGTACTAGCCAAACTAACGTGACTTGGGGACGCCCGACCGTCGCTATAAAATCACAAGCCTTCAATTTCTTCGGATATACTTCGAAAAGAACCGGTTAAACAGGCTACCCTCGACATAGACAAAAAAGTTTCGACCACGTCAGCTCCTAATTGGAGGCTTCGAGATAACTCAGCCACCGAGCCAAACCTCCCGAGGTGCTCGATCATCGCCATATAAACGACTCACAATCGAGGTTTTTATCAAATCGTCAAAGATTCAGGCAAACACAATTCAAAAAATTCTTAACGAGGGAAAAATAAAGCCTATATAAAAGGTCGCATCGACCCAAAGCGTAAGAGCCACTGTCGCCAGCCTATACTAGAGGTCGCATCGACCCAAAGCGTAAGAGCCACTGTCGCCAGCTCACATAAAAGGTCGTACCGACCTAAAGCGTAAGAGCCACTGTCGCCATCTCACATAAAAGGTCGTACCGACCTAAGGCGTAAGAGCCACTGTTGCCAGCTTTAAATTCAAAAACTTGAGGGTCAAATGAGCTCGAGTCGATACCCGACTCGGAGACCGAACCCAAAACAGTTAACTAAATATGCCTGAGGGCAAAAGCATAAGAGCTCAAACGCCACCTTATATTAAAAGGTCGTGCCGACCAAAGCGCGTAAGAGCCGACATGCCAACCCAATAAGCCCCAGGGCCATACCATGGATTTAAGGATTCCTTTTAAACCAAAAACTGATTCACCCAGCCGACAACCGGCAAATATCAAGGAAAAAGAAATGGGTGAAAAGCAAGAATGTGTGGGTTCCTTTTATACACGTACGCGAGGAAATACTAGCTTCATTTACAAATTTCTCTGAGAGCACTACATACAAAAGCAGAAAAGGAAAGGCCTAATCTACGCCCCCCCTCGAGAACTACAGCCCGTCCGCTTGTTTCTCACGATCTCGGCATCGGACAGAAGGGACTTAGCGTCATATTCATCCGCCTCTGCCTGTTTCACCTCTTCCGAGAGGTCAAAACCCCTAACATTGATCTCCTCGAGGGTTTCCCTTCGAGATCAGCATCGGGTATACTCCAAGCTCCTACTCTCGCGGTCGAGAACCCTTCTCAGCTCAGCTCGAGCATCGACAGCGTCCCTCAAATGGACTTCCACTTTCTTATCAGCCTTAGTTTGGCTCATTACAGCTTCGGCCCAGGCATCCACAACTTCGGCTTTTACCTTCAAAAGCTCGGACTCAAGCTCCGTAATCATATTTGTTTGAACCAAACTGTTCTCACGAACTAAGCGGAGTCGAACCTCGAGGGCGGATGCTTTAGCCAGAGCACCTTTTTTCGCTACAGTATGAGCATCCATCCGAGCCTTCAACTCATCGTACTCACGTCTGTCTTGACCAACTTCACTCCTAAGGCATTCCAGGTCTCCAGTCTTCTTCTGCAGCTAAAATACATAAAACATCAGCCCCAGGAATGGAAAAGGGAACATGCGCCCCATCTAGAGCAATAAGTACCTGTTCCTCGAGGTAGGCTTCGTAGTTCAGGCTTCGACTCGCCTCGCACCGCAAGTGCGCTAACTCGTCTTCTCTCTCATCGCAAAGAAGCCTGACGGACTTCTCCTCTTCCACGACATTTCGCAGCATGGCCTCACGACGAAGCAGCTCGGACTTGAGCTTATCATAAGCCTACGAAAGGGAAACTCGACAAGAGAATAAAAACGGCAAGACTATAAAATCAACACGGACGGCAAAAAACTCACCTCGGAATAAAACCGCTGAGCTTCCTCGAAAGTTGAGCGCAAAACTACTAATCCGGCTCCATCTATCCCGGGAGAATCCCACCCGATGGGGACATGGTCGCTCAGCGTATACGGCTCCTGGTTTTTAGCATCCACACTTTGAGGTGGGAAGACACATTCTCGCCGAGCCCCCGGCATGGACTCGATTTGCTGGAAGCGTCGTCACCCTGTGAAAGCCCTTTTTCTTATTATTATCGCTCCGTAGCCCAGAAGCTGGCGATCCTTCTCCCCCTCCAAGAGGACACGGTTTCCCTCCATAGGGTTCCCCGATGCCTACGGTGGTGAGGTTAGTATGCGTAAAAAGAAAGTACCCTTAAAGGAGCAAATCACACAGCGAGTACCGTGGTGTTTGGCCTCCCATCTGCCCTTTGACAAAACTCGCCACTTACGCTCGTTGTAAGTCAAGCAAGTCACCAGCTTCCAAACCCAGTCCGTCAGGTCGGGAACCTCGCACGGCGTCCATGAAATTGCTACAAAAAGGGAAAGAAAGGCACATTAACAGAGCCTGTCTGTGCCACATGCAAAACTACAAAGACACGAGTATACCACTTACGTGTAAAATTTCATTCCTCAGGGAACGGCAGAAACTCCATAAGGATAATATCAACAGTCCGTGCTCGGACGAATCTGCTCATCCACCCCCGATCTCCATCTTCTTCATCATCAGCAACAAAAGGTGTGGTGGACCGGCATCGTAAGGTTTGCAGACCTCGATGATGAAAGGGCCGGTACAGCCTGATAAGATGGCTGAGCGTGAATTCAAGCCCTGCTTTCTCCGCAAAGAACCTCATCATAAATACCACCCGCCAAAATGACGGGTGAATCTGCGCCAAGGTGACCAGGTATTTTCGACAGAAATCAAGCACAACTCTATCAAGGGGGCCTAGTGTGAAGGGGTACGTGTATACATTCAAAAACCCCTCAACATGATCCATAATGCTCTCTCTCGGAGAAAGTACCCGCAGTACTACCTTCTCCCCCCCCCCCCCATCCACAGTCCCTCCTCACTAACTCAAGATGCTCCTCTCCTACTAAGGAAAGAAACTTCGAGACATACTCCCGATGACCCCAAGCATTTTGGTTCAAAAAGCCTCCAAGGGTGGAACTCCCCTCTCCTCGCCGAGCGGACCTTGGTGTGACATCCATAACTGTGGTAAAACTAGAAAATCTGAGCAAAGCCTTCAAAGTTGAAATAGCGAAAGCCTTAACACGGGAAAGGAAAGCTCTACAGAGGAGGATGACTGCTCGGAATAGCAGAACCCCCAAAAGAAGGAATACAACCCTATATGTGGAGAAAACGGCAACTATCCGCCTGCCTCAAAGGCCGATTAAAAACGCTAACTGAGACATTTCTCGATTTGGGAAAATATGCCAACGGAATCGCCTCGGTCATTTCGTGACCATGTCATACACTTGACGCCGCCATACGACGCCTTGGGGTCAGAAACCCCTGCATCGACCAAGCCTCGAGATGGTACCCGATCTCGAGGACCTCCGTCAAAAACAAGATAGGCTCCAAGAAGCCACTGGCATCATTACAAGTCCCAAGATGGTGCCCGATCTCAAGGACCTCCACCAAAAAGGAGATAGGCTCCAAGAAGCCATTGATATCATTACAAGTCCCGAGATGGTGCCCGATCTCGAGGACCTCCACCAAAAAGGAGATAGGTTCCGAAAAGCCAATGACATCACTACACGGTCCGAGATGGTACCCGATCTCGAATATCTCCACCAAGAAGGGGATATGCTCCAAAGGGCCATTAACATCATCCTAAGCCTCGAGATGGTAGCCGATCTCGAGGACCTCGCTCAAAAGAAGATAAGCTCTGAAAACCTACTCATATGGGCTTGGCCTTGAGGTGCTATCTAAACCCGGATACGCCCCCATCCGAAATCTATCTGCTACGCCTTAAGGCTATCTACACTGAGTTCAAAGCAAACTTCCAGGCAGCCCAAGCTTGAGCGAACCCCCGCTCGGGGACTGTTCCCGAAAACCTAAAGGCTATCTTTATTCTCAGACCCACGAGCAAATCCTCCCGTCGAGGTCTACCGCGGGGTCTAAAGGTCTAAGTCTCGCACTAAAAGTTCGAAGCCCCACTCCCATTCAACTCGAAGCTAGAGATCCCGACGATCCGAGTTTATCAATCCGATGTGGACCCGGTCCAAGGAGCGGCAAAGTTTCTACGGGGAATTGTGTTAATCAATCAAGAGCCAGAGAAATACTTACGCCCGGTTCGTTATTCGTACCGGTCGGTGGAATCACGCATTCAGATTCTTCGCAAGTGCAGATAAAAGGAAATAAAGCATAAATCAGAGGCAAATCGAAGAAACATCTTTTCCATTAATAAAAAACGGTTACAAAGCCCACGAGGGGTCCTTACACATGATCACAAAGCCCACGAGATGTCCTTACACAGAAACAAAGAAGCAAAAGAAAATACATACAATGAAAACCAACAGTCTAATCTATCCTCGGGGTGTACCCCCGGCGGCAGTATGTTCGAACATCGCCTCCTCGGTAGCCTCGTCTCGATCTTCTAAAAATCAAATTTAATTGTAATTACCATTTTCATGATAAACAATAATTAATCAATTATCATAGGTTAAACCTAAAGATTTTTACATTTCTACGCTTATAACTTAAATCCAAGTGAAAAAGCTACTATTATTCACTCGAAAGCCCCAAAAAGGATAAAGCTCAAGTAGAATAATTCCATAATACGAAGGCTCCCATTATCATGTAACTATCATTTACATCCCTTTTAGATGCGGATCGAAAATTTAAATTTTATGTGTTTAATTTTTAAAGTTTTAACTTTTAAAAATTAAACTCATTATATTTTTAAAGTTATGAGTTTATATTTACTATTTTTTTTTTAAATTTTAATAAATTTTTAGATATAAAATTTTACTCTGTGTCGAAAATTATGAGTTTAATTGAACCGTCATTAGCACCGTACATCCGTTCCTAATCCCTTTTGACCTCTATAAAATCAAAAGAATGAATTTTTTTTTTCTTTTTTTCGTAGCCAGAAGAAAAAAAGTTTTTGTTATATATTGTCCTAATTTTGTATTTATAGAAAAAAATTCATATTCTAATTGGGGTCTCTTTCAAATGATAACATGCATGGAATCTTAACTGGTAAGGTACGGACTGGACCACCAAAGGATGTGGTGCAGTGGATGGGATTGCTCCTCCCTTAACCAAAGGTTTCGAGTTCGAGCTCTGGGTATGGAAAAATTCTTGGTTGGGAGCGCTTCCCCCCGAATGGGGCCCTACGCGGCGCGAATCCGGATATAGTCGGGCTTCAATGCGGGTACCGGACATCGGTTAGGAAACCAAAAAAAAGGTATGGACTGGATCCCCGCGCACTATAGCAAAAACCTCGTGAATATGACACGTGTGCGCCAAAATGATGGACGAACACCTTTGTGATGGTAAAGAGCTGTCCCTCCATGTGGGCTCTTTCAATTCTACGGCTCGTGCACACCCCTATATTGGGCCCAACAGGATTCATTACACATTTGGAGGGGACGGGGGAGAGGAGGTAAGCCAGTCCGTCCTGTACATAAATCATTCAGTGTTTACGCAGGATTCAAGAAAGGACTATATTCCACAAGTAGTGATGTAGGTAGTTTACCCTATTATAAGTATTAATGGATGATTCCATAGCTTGAACCCGTAACCTATAGGTCACATAGAAATAATTTTGCCTTTGCTTCGGGAGAAGGGGAGAGTGGGGCGAGTTTATAATTTTGTTTTGTTTCTTACGCAGTATTTGGCACCCATATTGAGGTCTCGACTAATCTGAATTTGTACCGTATAAGGTCATTAAAAGGGAAGCGTTCTCTACTAAAAACAAATTCATTGTCCTTGACCTGATATAGTTAAGGATGGCAGGATCATATTCATCTAATTACATCGCTTGGTAGTGTGAGACTGAGCAATTCTTTTTTTAACTTAATCAATGCAATATAAAATTATAGATATTAGGTTTACCTATTTATCATATTTTTGAATTACTTATGTTATATATGTTGATATTATCTTTCCTTATCCCACTTGTGTACACTAGAGTCTATTGGAAACAATTTTCCTATCTCACAAGATAGGGGTAATATGTGTACACTCCATCTCTTCATACCCCATTTGTGGAATTATACTGGCTTTGTTGTGCTGTTTGTTATTGTTCTATATGCTAATATTATAAACAGTGCAAAGTCAAATAGCTCCAAGGGATGTCAATTCACCGAAAAATTATATTGTTTAGATATGTAAGTTTTTTAATTTATACATATTATATATTAAATCCTCTTGACTTCTTTGTGTATTTACTTTTTAAAAATTTTATATCCCTGAGTAAAACACCTGGCTTCGCTACTAATTGTAAATGAATTATTATTTGAAGTTACATGCAATTGCGTTTCAAGTGATTAAATTGCATGTGTGTTTGTTGACATTACAAGTACATAGACCTTTTTATGTTCCAGATATACACTTGGCTAGGGTAAAGTTGAGCGGATTTTTTAATTTTGACAATATAAACTAAGAAATTTCGAAATTAGATGTAGCATTGCAATGGAAAACCTTATAACTTGCATATATCATTGAAATTTGAGTTAATTTTTTGCTCCATCTACATTAGATAAAGCAGAAGTTGGTAATCTTTCAATCTTCATTACTATACTTCATATGATTGAAAGAACATTTTGCATAATCATTTTACATGATTGAACGTTAGGTACATGTGACAGATAGGTGTTGTCGATCTCAGACTTTGACATTCTTTAATTAATTTGGTAAGGAAACAAAATTAATTATACGCACTGGGAAATAAAGCAAAAAAAAAAAAAAAAAAAAAAAAAAAAAAAAAAAAAAAAAAAGTGTTGGTCTTAATGAATTAACAAACGTTCAGAGCAACAGAAGTGGTCAGTCGATAGTCATTTAATACAACTACCTCCACATATGAGTAAATGATTCAGAAGAGAAATCCCTAGAAGAGAGAAAATAATACTATTATTATAAACAGATACAAAAAAATGTTTGGTATATTGTCCTGACCAAAAAAAGGAAACGGAAAAGAAAATGATGGATAACATGTAACGACCCGACCGGTCGTTTTGAGCTCTAGCGCGTCTTTCAGCGGTTTGAAGTCCTGAGTAGCTTCACTTCAGGTATTACGACTTGCACGCATGGTCGGAATTGAATTCCGGGAAGTTCGGAGTTGATTTGGAGAGAGAATTCTCATTTCGGAAGCTTTAAGTTGAAGGAATTGACTAAGATTGGATTTTTGAGTAAACGACCTCGGAATCGGGATTCGAAGGTTCCACCAGGTTCGTATGATGATTTCGGACTTGGGCTTATGTCCGGACTGGGTTTTGGAAGACCCGGGAACGTTTCAGCGCCTATTGTGGAAGTTAGCATTTTTGGAAGAATTTCATAAGTTGAGTTGAAGCGCATGTCAGTGTTATCGATGTCCGTTTGGGATTCCGAGTCTGGGAATAGCTCCATATGGTGATTCTGGTGTTGGGAGCGCGATCGAAAGTGAATTCGGAGGTCCGTGGATCATTTTGGAGTCATTTGGCTAAAGATAGAAATTTGAAGGTTTTTGAGAAGGTTGACCGGGAGTGCACTTTTTGATATCGGGGTCGGATTCCGATTCCGGAAGTTGGAGTAGGTCCGCAATGTCGACTATGACTTATGTGCAAAATTTGAGGTCAATCGGACGTGATTTGATAGGTTTAAGCATCGAAATTAGAAGTTTGAAATTTTAAAGTTCATCAAGTTTGATTTGGGGTGTGATTCGTGATTCTAACGTTGTTTGATGTGATTTGAAGCTTTGAGCAAGTCCATATTATGTTTTTAGACTTGTGCGGGTGGTTGGTTTGGAGCCGCAGGGGCTTGGGTGAGTTTCGGAGTAGCTTCGGAGCATTTTGCTAGGAAAGGGGATTGCTGGTACTGGTATGGCTGCATTTGCGGTGTTTTAGTCGCAAATGCGACCATCACATTTGCGAAGGTAGGCTCGCATTTGCGAACTTGGGGCTGCTGAGGGAAGATCGCATTTGCGAGGGAGTTATCGCATTTGCGATGCTATCCTCCTCGCATTTGTGAGGCTTTTTGTCGCAAATGCGACGATGTTAGGGGGGAGCAGGCTTCGCATTTGCGAGGCTTTTGTCGCATTTGCGACCCTCGCATTTGCGAACCTAGTGTCGCAAATGCGACATCAGAGGCATGTGTCCAGCTTTTAAAAACGGGACTTAGGCCATTTATTTCATTTCACTTCTACACTTGGGCGATTTGGGAGCTTTCAAAGAGGGGATTTCAACCTAGCATTGTGAGGTAAGTTATTTCTACTCAATGTGAGTTTAATACTTGGGTTTTGGGTAGATTACCACACAAAAATTAGTAAAAATTATGGGATTTGAGTAAAAGCCTAGGGTTTTGATAAAAACATGATTTAACCACGAAATTTGTTATGGAATGAAGTAAAAAATATATATTATTGATCCTTAGGTTATGGGTAACAACTTTCTCCAAAAATTTCCGGAATCCGGGCACGTGGGCCCGGGGATGAATTTTAGGAACCTTGCATTTAGGGTTGGAAAATTGGTTTAATAAGTAGAATATGAACTTTTGAGCATGTATTGACTAGTTCTTACCCCATTTGAATAGTTTTGGATCGTTCGGCTCCAATTTGGAGGTTTGAGCGCGTTCTTGAATTGGGATATAGGATTCGGAGCGAGGTGAGTCTCCTTTCTAACCTTGTAAGAGGGAATTGTCCCCATAGGTGAATTAATTGAATATGTGCTGCTATTTGTGGGGGCTACGTACGCACGAGGTGACGAGAGTCCGTGCGTAGCTACTATTATGCTTAAGTCCGGGTAGTCTAGGACTTAAAATCATGCTTTACTTGCAATATTTGAAATCTCGTTCTCAATTTAAAAGTTCTTAAAACATATCGAATGTGTAAATGAATATCTAAAAGACTAGTCATCGTTTCCTTGATTTTTTAAAAGCGAAATTTGCGTTTTACTTGGATAATTGTTCATTGATGAACTCTTGATTGACTGTTTGACTGTATTTATATATCGTGGAGCGGGCCGAACGCCTCGGTAGATTAAATAGATGCATCTATGATTCGTGCCATTCGACCCTCTGACAGTGCACAGTTTAAATATCGTTGGATCGGTCCGTACGTCCTCGGCATGATTTGCGCATGCTTGTATTGCTTGCCTTGAAATTTATTGAAGTTGATATTGTTTCTTCCCGGCTTGAGAATATATGTATAAATGATGAAAAGAAATTTGGAAATTTCCTATAAAAGAAAGGATTGCTTACTTGCTTCATTCTATTGGATTACAATCATGTTTACAAAAAATCCTCGATTTATTATATCACTGACGTATCATTATTGGACCCCTAGTAAGTGTCGAAGTCGACCTCTCGTCTCTACTTCTTCGAGATTAGACGGGATACTTACTGAGTACACGTTATTTTCGTACTCATGCTACACTTGCTGTGCATTTTTGTTGCATAGGTACCTGTATTTCTAGCGGCCTACTGGGCGTAGCAGCATGATGATACGGGGACTAGGTGAACTGCATTTCTCGAGGCGACCCCGCAGCCAGTATAGTCTCTTTCAGCGTATTATATTTATTTTCTGTCCAAATTTGTATTCCGGACAGTTATTGTACTTTATTCGATTCCTTAGTAATTGTTCATGCACTTGTGACACCGGGTTCTGGGATGTCTATGGGATTAGTCAGTATTTTGAAATTATTAAAGATAACATTATTTATTCAGTGAAAATTATTCCTTATTGTTTAAATGTATAAAAGGAGAGAATTCAGAAATATCTAAAAAGAGAAGTTACTAGTTATTTAGTGTTGGATTGCCTGGCAATGGTGTCCGGCGCCATCACGACCCTTAGTGAATTTTGGGTCGTGAGATAACATCTACTTGTAGATCAGCTTACAATTTATTAGTAAATCTTTTTTATTATTTTAGAGCCCTTTCTATCCCATACAATCTGTCTCTAGGACACTATTTGAAGTATCTAAGTTAAATACATTCATAAAATTTTTATGTTATTAATACAATTTAACCGGTTATTTTGAAGTTACCATATATCGATGGTTACTGACTTTTAATTTGACTAGTATCTATGAACTTGCGTTGCACATCAATAATGGCACGTGATTATTTAAACATTTATTTATATGAAGGAATAATAAATTTAATTAATTGAGAAATTTTATATATAATAATACAACAATTATCTAAATGCCGAAAAATATTACATTAGTATAATACATGAATTTAAAATAAAAGGACATCATCAAAACTTACACAAATTATTAATTTTGTCATGTTAGTTAGATAATTATGTATTATAATTTAAAAGTATTTAATGTGATGATATCTTAACGAACACTTCTTTATGGACAATATTTTTTTTGTGTATGTTTCCTCCTAATACTTTGGTTGCTCTGCCTTAACGAAAACTCTTGTTGTCGATCTTGATATCCCTCTTGAAAGTGCAACATACAATTGTTCGTGCAAGAAAATATGTCGCGGTAAATATGTCCAATATTTAGGATGTTTGTCCTTGTGCTTTATTTGTTATATTTGCAAAACATAAACATACTAAAAATTATTTTCACACAAATTTAAAAGGATATTCCTTAGTTTTGAAAGACGAGAATTGAATTGCGAGGGCTTGCATGGAGGCGGCATTGTAACCACGGGCTTGGACGTCACTTCAACATCAGGGATAAGAATATACTTAGAAGCACATTGACCAGTATCATAATTTTTGCATTTATGATGTTATTGCCAAAACTTCTATATACCATATGTGTGCTATTACATAAGCTATTCGGCGTATCTAAGTTTTTCAGTAGCATGACTGACATATTTTTTTTTTCAAGTTTAACCTATATACAATGGAAGATCAATTTTAACTTAGTCTATCATATATACGGTGACACTAACATACATAAAAAATAATAAACTTGACAACAAACATATAAGGTAGAAGGCCATTTGGTATTAAACTACTTAAGTATTCTTCTTGGTAGTAATTATTGGTATTATTTTCTGCTGAGTCAAAAACTAAAAAATATTTCATTTTTATTTTAAAATTTTGCAATCAATCTTTTATTTAGTTGATCAATATATTCATTTTTTCTAGCTAAGATATCTTTTTAATTCTATCATGCGATTTGCACAAATTGCGTTTTAATCTAATGATAGAAATTTTTCTCTTATTAAATGCACTACTATTAACATTGAGATTGATAACCAAGTGTTGGGGAAAAACCAAATCATCTTTTATTAGACGCTCTTCTTCGTTTCCGACACGAAGCAAGAAGACAGTGAATACAGGATTTGTTCTTACATTTTTATGTTTCTTGTAAGTTGAATATTTTTCATTTGAGACCAGAAGTATAACTTTAGCAAGCTAGCTTTTACAGTCTCTGCTTTTGTCGATTATGGAACTACTGGTAGTACTTGACAGAAATTACCTCCTAAACCATTAATTTTCCATTCAAAACAACATCAAAACACAAAATTAACTTCGGATTCAAGCCTAAGAACATCTAAATTTCCAAATTTCACAAACAACGCCAAAAACCTATCAATTCTCGTCCAATTGACCCCAAATTTTGCACACATGTCAAAATTGACACTACGAACTTGCTCCAACTTCCAAAATTCCATTCTGACCCCAATATAAAAATTTTCATTGCTGACCGAAAATCGCCAAATTTCCAATTTCGCCAATTCAAGTCTAATTCTATCACAGATCCCCAAATCACATTTCGGACGCGTTCCCAAGTTCAAAATCACCTAACGGAGCTAACGGAATCATCAAAATGCAAATCCAAGGTCAAATACTAAAAAGTCAAAACTTGGTCAAACCTTTCCAATTTAAAGCTTCAAGCTGAGAATCATTCTTCTGAATCTATTCCGATTATCCTGAAAATCAAAACCGATGATTTACGTAAGTTATACTACATCATACGGGGCTCGTCATGCCCGAGAACTGGCGAGTGAAGCGCAAATGCTCAAAACGACCGGTCGAGTCGTTACACAAAACCTTCTAGCAAATCTAGGCAAATACTAAAAAGTCAAACTTTGTCAACTCTTCCAACTTAAAGCTTAAATCATGGAATTCATTCTTCCCAATCGATTACGAATAACCTGAAAACCAAAGCCGACGGTTCAAACAAGTCATAATACATCATACGGAGCTACTCATGCCTTCAAACTACCGAGCGAAGTGCAAAGGCTCCAAAATGACCTGTCGTGTTGTCACATTAATAATGTAATTTTTTCCTCCGGAGAAATAAGAATTTCCATTACAAAACTTTGAATTGTGCAAAAAAAATTAATAAAATTATAAACTTTAAGGATGAATATATTTTTTACTTCAACTTCCTGATATTGTGAACTTTAGGGAATATATAAAGAGGGAAGAGTAAAAAAAAAGAATGAAAATGGAAAAAAGGAAAGGATAAAAATGAAAGAAAAAGTGGAATCTGATTTAGGCGTGATAAGACCGGTAAAAGAAAAAAGTAGTCAAAATGAGTAAACGCTTGACGAAGTCCGGCAAAATTTGCGAGTTTGACTTGTTTTCAGAAAATTGATTAATTTTTGTGGGCTATCGGATGAAAACTGTATATGTGGGTTAGGCGGGTGAAAAGTACTTCCTCTAACTGTATTTTCATGTAAATTTCCCAAAAATAAATGGGTGGACAAGCGCAATTACTTTGGTGCAATTTGTATATGGGTCATTTTACCACACTTTAGGCCTTTGAGAAATTTATATTTTTAGCCATTCAAAAAAATTATATACATATATATATATATAGGCCTTTGAGAAATTTATATTTTTAGCCATTCAAAAAAATTATATACATATATATATATATAGGCCTTTGAGNAAAAAATATATATATATATATATATATATATATATATATATATATATATATATATATATATATATATGTATGTATGTATGTATATACATAATAACATATTTTATACACTTTTTGGCTATTGAATACAACTATTTTCGGCCGACTGCCCAATTTATATTTTGCCCTAGGCCTTTTATGTGTAAATATGATACCGGGTAGCCACTTATAGGGCTGCTAGCTAATTGGAAGTGCCAACATTTGTAAAGTAGATGAGAGATAGTTACAACTTAAAAATATGGCAAGTGAAACTCCAAAACAATGTCATTTAGTTCGAAACATTTACAAGTGAAACCCAAAGACAATATCTTGAAATTCGAAACATATACAAGATAAATTTCTGCAAGTGAAATTCCAAGACAATATCCTGAAGTTCGAAACTTAAACAAGTGTTCCTATGTCGGTTTCTTCATTGTACTCCATGGAGTACATATCTTTTCTGCTCGCAAATGCTAGCCATGTTAGGTATTATGAGCCACTGCAATATTTGTAGTTTACATGTTTAGTTCTCTAATGAGTTACTGTATCATTTCAGGAGAATAAAATATTTTTACGAAAACAGTTAAGTTAAAGTATTATATATTTTTGGAGAATAAAATATCCTTAACGTTAAAGCCTACATTCCAAGAATGGAACAAGAACATGAGGGTTTTCTTGACAAGTAAAGGGCGATTTTGTTTTGAAAAAGGATACAGATATCGGTTCACCAGAGCAAAGAAAAGTGCTTACTTGATTAATTAGTCTAAACGTATGTTACGTTAAAGAATTGTATGATAACTTGTCAACTCACTACTTCGTTGTTATATTTTGTGATTATTAAGAGTTAAATAATTGGCATTGACTTACTTTTTCTATTTTACAATTTTATTTTCTGGTCTCTAGTTATTATATCTAACGCAATTTTTGAGCTTAACAAAAATATACTTTAACTAGGAAAATATTGTATTGGGTGATACCCTTTTTGCTTGAGCCCGACCGGGTTGGGTCTGGTCCGGGGCAAGTCGGGGCCATCGAACCCGACCTGGATGCAAGGTAGAACGACGGCCACGTCTACAACCGAGGTCGAGTCATTTCGAGACCGTTGCAGAGCTCGATATGAGTCACCACCGGATGGAGAAACACACAAGGTCGGAAGCCGGACTCGTAACGGATAACCAAGCATCGCCGGATATCTCGCCCAAACGTGATTTTCTCAACCACTTCAGGCCATTAAGGCGTAATTATAGGGATCCACAATGTAATTAATTTACCTACCTTATTTTTACCCTTAATCAGAATGTATAAAAGGGGAAAAAAGCCATTACACTAGGGGAAGATCTCTCTAAATTCTTGTACGCTATCAAGCACAATTGTTCTAAGCAATATTATATTCTGCGATTATTTACTTTAACAGCAATTGTTGAGTTTTTATCTTTATTTTCCTCAACCTAAACCTTTTGTATCTTTTAGTTCACGGATCCTTAAAACCCCATATAAATTCAATTGTTATCCGGATTCCAGGGTAAACAGTTTGGCGCCCACCGTGGGGCTAAGGATATTAGTGAGCTCTTTGATACTCTTTCTTGACGCATCGCAGTGCACTGGTTCTTTGCAAAAGAGTCCATCTTACATTCAAATTACCAACTCATAGAATGGCACAATCAATCAACAACGAACTTGAACAGCAGACAGGAAACAATGGAATGCCCGGGCTCGAAAACCCGATAGATGCCGATTCCCGGATGGCGCTCAACACTGATCAGGCCTCCGGATCATCACATAGCGTCCGGGGAGAGGACGACTCGAGGGCCCAGGCAGTCGGCGAAGAGACTATCAACCTTAAAATGATTTTTGACATGCTGCAAGCCCAGCAATCGGCTATAGCTCAGCTCCAGAGCCGGGTCCAGGAGCCTATCAGGTCCGAGGAGGCTCCCCGTGCAGCTGCAATCATCAATCCGACCCCAGTACAGCCGGAACGGGGTGGGCCGGATGCCGATTCTGCGGTTCTTAGGAGGCTAGAAGAATTGACCGAACGAATCGAAAAGGGGGAGGAAAAGATCGAGGCCAACAATAAAAAAGTAGAAACATACAACTCCAGGGTCGACCAAATACCAGGTGCACCTCCGGTCCTGAAGGGCCTTGACGCTAAAAAGTTTGTACAAAAACCGTTCCCATCCAGTGCCGCCCCAAAACCTATCCCTAAGAAATTTAGAATGCCCGATATCCCGAAGTATAATGGGACCTCGGACCCAAACGAGCATGTGACAGCATACACATGCGCGATTAAGGGAAACGATCTCGAAGATGATGAAATCGAGTCAGTTTTGTTGAAAAAGTTTGGAGAAACCTTGTCCAAGGGGGCAATGACGTGGTATCATAACTTACCGCCAAATTCCATCGATTCGTTCGCCATGTTAGCCGATGCCTTCGTGAAAGCTCACGCCGGGGCGATCAGGGTAGAAACAAGGAAATCCGACCTATTCAAGGTCCGACAGCGCATAAACGAGACACTCCGGGAATTTGTGTCTCGATTTCAAATGGAGAGGATGGATCTTCCCCCAGTCACGGATGACTGGGCAGTACAAGCCTTCACTCAAGGATTGAACGCCAACAGCTCAGCCGCATCCAGGCAATTAAAGCAAAGTCTGATCGAGTTTCCAGCAGTTACGTGGGCAGACATCCATAACCGGTACCAATCGAAGATAAGGGTAGAGGACGACCACAGCGGAGCAAGTTCGGATTCACCATCCACACATAGGAATTTCGATCGACCTCGTAGGGAAAACTACAAAGATTCAAGACCGAACAAGGAAAGATATCGGCCGTATCAGGATGATAGGAGGCCTAAATTTACGAGGAACGACCGCGGCTATGAGAGGAACAGAAGACCGTTACCGAAGGCCAACCTCGAGAAAGCCGTCGATAGACAGGAAGCACCCCGATTAGCTGAATATAATTTCAGTGTCGATTCGGCTACCCTGGTGTCGGCGATCGGACGTATCAAAGAAGCCCGATGGCCCAAACCCGTACAGTCCGATCCATCGAGGAGGGATCCCAAGTTAATATGTAAGTACCACAACACACATGGCCACAGAACCGAAGATTGCAGGCAACTGCGGGAGGAAGTTGCCCGGTTACTCGATGAAGGTTACCTTCGAGAATTTCTCAGTGATCGGGCCAAAAATCATTACGGAAATCGAGATCGACCAGCCGATAGGAAGGAACCCCGGCACACCATAAACATGATAATTGGAGGGGAAGACGCGCTTCAAGTACCAATACTGAAACGTACCAAGATATCGATCACAAGGGAGAAGCGGATCAGGGATTATGCACCAGAGGGAACACTATGTTTTAGCAACGAGGAAATCGATGGACCAGCACAACCCCATAACGACGCTTTGGTAATATCCATGATGGTCCGAGACACTAAAGTCAAGCGTGTCTTGGTCGATCCCGGAAGCTCAGCTAACATAATTCGGTCGTGGGTCGTCGAACAGTTGGGACTGACAGGGCAGATAATTTCTGAGGTAAGAGTATTGAATGGATTTAATATGGCTACGGAGACAACACGAGGGGAAATAACTCTGATGATCGACGTGGGCGGAGTTACAAAAGCGACCAAGTTCTGTGTTATCAAGGGCGATATGAGGTACAACGCCCTGCTCGGAAGACCTTGGATACACGACGTCGGGGCCGTACCGTCCACGCTGCACCAAATGCTGAAATTCCCATCTGCCGAGGGGGTCATCACTGTGTACGGGAAGCAATGCGCCGCAAGAGAGATGTTCGCAGTAGATGAGGTGTCCAAGGCAAAATAGCAGTCAAAGTGTAAGCCTCCGGTAAAAGAGGCTGAACCAGAATCTACCTTCGGGGAAGACCTCTTTCTTCCCCGGTCTTTCGTGACTCCGGATGAGTCCGATGCCACCAAATCAACAGTCGAAGAGCTGGAACAGATCCCTATTCGTTCGAGTGCGCCAGACCGAAAGGTATACCTGGGCTCGGGTTTAACTACCGAGCTCAGGAAAAATTTGCTTTCTTTTCTTACTGCTAACGAGGATGTGTTTGCTTGGTCCCATTTGGATATGACAGGCATACCCCCTGAGGTCACGACTCACAGGTTGAGCACAGACCCAAAATTCCGGCCAGTCAAACAAAAGAGAAGGCCCCAATCCGAGGTCAAACAGGCTTTCATCCACGAGGAGGTAACTAAGTTATTAAACATAGGGTCCATCCGGGAAGTTAAATACCCAGAATGGTTAGCCAACGTAGTCGTAGTACCCAAAAAGGGTAATAAATTAAGAATGTGTATAGATTATAAAGATCTAAATAAAGCTTGCCCCAAGGATTCCTTTCCTTTGCCTAACATCGATCGAATGATCGATGCCACGGCCGGCCACGAGACGCTAAGTTTTCTCGACGCCTATTCCGGATATAATCAGATCCGGATGGATAAGGACGATCAGGAAAAAACGTCCTTCATCACTAAGTATGGCACTTACTGCTATAACGTGATGCCCTTCGGGTTAAANCAGGCCATTAAGGCGTAATTATAGGGATCCACGATGTAATTAATTTACCTACCTTATTTTTACCCTTAATCAGAATGTATAAATGGGGAAAAAACCATTACACTACAGTACCATCTCTCTAAATTCTTGTAGACTATCAAGCACAATTGTTCTAAGCAATATTATATTCTGCGATTATTTACTTTAACAGCAATTGTTGAGTCTTTATCTTTATTTTCCTCAACCTAAACCTTTTGTATCTTTAGTTCACGGATCCTTAAAACCCCATATAAATTCAATTGTTATCCGGATTCCAGGGTAAACAGTTTGGCGCCCACCGTGGGCTAAGGATATTAGTGAGCTCTTTGATACTCTTTCTTGACGCATCACAGTGCACTGGTTCTTTGCAAAAGAGTCCATCTGACATTCAAATTACCAACTCATAGAATGGCACAATCAATCAACAACGAACTTGAACAGCAGACAGGAAACAATGGAATGCCCGGGCTCGAAAACCCGATAGATGCCGATTCCCGGATGGCGCTCAACACTGATCAGGCCTCCGGATCATCACATAGCGTCCGGGGAGAGGACGATTCGAGGGCGCAGGCAGTCGGCGAAGAGACTATCAACCTTAAAATGATTTTTGACATGCTGCAAGCCCAGCAATCGGCTATAGCTCAGCTCCAGAGCCGGGTCCAGGAGCCTGTCAGGTCCGAGGAGGCTCCCCGTGCAGCTGCAATCATCAATCCGACCCCAGTACAGCCGGAACGGGGTGGGCCGGATGCCGATTCTGCGGTTCTTAGGAGGCTAGAAGAATTGACCGAACGAATCGAAAAGGGGGAGGAAAAGATCGAGGCCAACAATAAAAAAGTAGAAACATACAACTCCAGGGTCGACCAAATACCAGGTGCACCTCCGGTCCTGAAGGGCCTTGACGCTAAAAAGTTTGTACAAAAACCGTTCCCATCCAGTGCCGCCCCAAAACCTATCCCTAAGAAATTTAGAATGCCCGATATCCCGAAGTATAATGGGACCTCGGACCCAAACGAGCATGTGACAGCATACACATGCGCGATTAAGGGAAACGATCTCGAAGATGATGAAATCGAGTCAGTTTTGTTGAAAAAGTTTGGAGAAACCTTGTCCAAGGGGGGCATCTCTCTAAATTCTTGTACGCTATCAAGCACAATTGTTCTAAGCAATATTATATTCTGCGATTATTTACTTTAACAGCAATTGTTGAGTTTTTATCTTTATTTTCCTCAACCTAAACCTTTTGTATCTTTTAGTTCACGGATCCTTAAAACCCCATATAAATTCAATTGTTATCCGGATTCCAGGGTAAACAGTAGTATTTTAGGTAAATTGAGATAATTCTTAATTATATGAATATTTTGTTAATTGTGAATTTTTGGTGAAAGATTAACCAAGTAATTAAGGAAATGGGTGGATAAAATTTGAATAGGCTTAAACACACCAAAATGTGGCAGCAAACCACTACACCAACCATATGACTCTTAGTCTTGGTTAAATAGGTGGCAACCTAATTTGTTGTATACAAAACATTTATGCATCAAAAGGACTCCACCAACGTCCAAGAATGTAAGTGGAGTTTTGGGTTTTCTGCTTTGGTAAAAGTTGATTAAAATTTCCTATTTTACTTTCCTTTGATATGGCTAGACCATTCTTGTTCATTAGACAAGCATTTAACCAAGTACTGTCATCAGTGTGCTCTTAAAACCTGTATTTTCTTGGTAAGAGAGAATCGCACAGATCATGTATCTCAGAGAGGCAAATTACCTTCAGATTTCTTATGCTCGTTATGCCTCTTTTTGCACATAAACTGCATGTGGTTCTTCCTTATAATCACCAGGAAGACACAACTTCATTAACTGACGTGGAATAATTTTGAAAGCTGAAATTATAGCCAAAGAAGATGCAACGGGATTTTGCGATTCTATGGGAGTACGGTACAATCTTTCTCAAGAATATCATACGGATTTTTCCCTACTTCGATCCGGCGTTATATGTTTTCGCAATTGACGTGTGTTGGGAGGATTGTCAAGAGAATCGACTCATGTATGTTAAGGCTATCCTTTCTTTCTTTTTGGCATGATCTATACGACACAAGCGAAACGAGCAAATGCACAACTTCCATAAATTACTCTACTCGTAGAAATGCTAGAGATGTGTATATTCTTATTCTCCCATGTGTCATATTATTCTATCACCTGTTCACGGGTCTAAAAAATACGTAAGTTGGTAAAGTTTATTTCATGATTTAAATCAGAAGCATAATGGTCTTATGACGTACCGAGAGATATTTCATATGCATTTCATGCATTTATACATGCACATTGACCCATGACCGTATGGCGTTATATACGCGTATATATATGTATATAGGATATGGGAAAAGTTATGGCGTTATATATGCACCACCACCTGATCAGCTGGTATATGTTGATAGTTTTGCCCACAGTGGCCGAGATGATATGATGGGATGCCCTCAGAGGCCTGATGATGTTATGAAACATGTACCTATGCACGGCATGACATTCATACGCATATGCATGAGACTATAATTATTTCATGATTTGCAGAGTTATCCAGACTTATAGGTTGAGTTATTTACTCTATATTTCTTCCATGTCTGTTATGTACTTATTTATGTGCCTTACATACTCGGTACATTATTTGTACTGACGTCCCTTTTGCCTGGGGACGCTGCGTATCATGCTCGCAGGTCCCGATAGACAGGTCGAGAGTCCTCCAAGCAGGCTATCAGCTCAACGAAAGATGTTGGTGGGCTCCATTTGCTCCAGAGTTGCTTATTTTGTCAGTACGATTTAGACGCGTATTGTTTGGTTTGGGGGGCCCTGTCCCGACCTTTATGTTAAGTGTGTACTCTTAGAGGCTTGTAGACAGATTTCATGTACGTAAAATATTGTATGGCCTTGTCGGCCTATGTTCAGTGTACAAGTGGTTATTTTGGTCTTAGAGGCCCATATGTCTTATGTATAAGTTGGTATAGATGTTATATTCTACCTATTTCACGGCAGCCTCTCTGGCTCAGTTATCCATGATAGTATGAAACGAAAAGATACGTTATGTTGGTGCTCGGTTGAGTAAGGTACCGAGTGCCCGTCGCGGCCCACCGGTTTGGATCGTGACAAAAATGGTATCAGAGCAGTTCTGTCCTAGGGAGTCTACAAGCCGTGTCTAGTAGAGTCTTGTTTATGGGTGTGTCGTGCACCACACTTATAAGCAGGAGACTACAGAGCATTTAGGACTGTCACTCTTTTTCTTACTCTAGATCGTGTGGTAGAGCTCGCTTATAAGAATTCAAACTCCTAGATTCTATTTTATTCGTAATAAGATGATAACTACAGTTGGTAAGAGATTGAATGTGGCAATGGAAGAGTTGAGTCAGGGGAACGCGATTTTTCATGATGTTTATGATGAGTAAATGTAAGGTCTTCAGTAGATCATGTGTGTACTAAGACGTGTAAGCCTCTTGATAAGGAGCCTTAAGGCAAGAATATCTATCCGCCCCTATGGTGAAAGGAAATGAGAGATTCAGAACATAGATACAAGTTTGAACAAGTAAAAGAAGCAAGGTGAAGAAGGGTGCGAGGTACACAGTTAATGAAGATTAACATTATTTACAATTCAAGCAGCGAAATATAAGCATTTTGAATTACCTTCAATTGTAACAGAGGTATGTACAATTAGCTACACCCATCTCAGTTATGCCCTATGGGAGCTAACAAATATGGTTTAAGAGAAGGACGGGATACCAAGATTCGGCTAGGGTTGGAGCAACCCAAAATGGTGGATGGATCAAATGGGAGCTAAAAGTAAAAGAATGTCTTGTTGAAGTTTTCAAAATAAGGTGATAGACAGAAATATTAGCAGGGAGATAAGAAGAGAGATAATGAAGCATTATGAGTAAGATGTGATGCATGGATGACAGCGGTAGATAAAAAAATAGCAGTATTACAGAGTCTATAGTCAAGTGAAGGAAAAGACGAGAGGTGATAGGCCTTGAGACAATAAAAGAGTATAGGCCATAGAGTCATATCCTCATTTGAGAAATAAGTTTGTGACTCTAACATGATTAACAGAAGAAAAAGCTAGACCCCAGAGTAATAGAAATCAGTATGGACTGGTGAACAAGATAAACTAAACATGAATTAGGGACTGAGTAATTTGATAATAGTCGGCATAATGAGAATTTCAGGGATTGCATTCCGATGATAATAGAATGGACAACAGAAGAAGATTCATGAGAAATTCAGAGAATGGTCATTCAGGAAGACGCTTCCCTAAAGCAAGTAATGTGAGCAAAGTTAAGCTTAAGGGACTGTGTGTGCCAGATACACTAAGTGTCACCCTCGCGAGTAAGGAAAATTTGTTATCCTTGGTACAAAAGGATTACCGCAAGGCGAGTAAGGGTCATCGATGATGTGAAAAGATGCCTAAGAGGAAGAGGTAAACCATCTATAGGTCGTCGCAACACCAAATCTTAGTACTCCCCTAAAAGGGGGAATATAGAGTAATGTGGCATTAAGTCAGAATTAAGTGGTTCCAGTAACTATGGAATGGTAAAGGAAGAATGTAATAAAAAAATTAGAAAGGGATGCGATTGCACTTATTCAAATCTTACAGATATTCTGCGATTGCAGAATATTATGCAAACACGATGTCAAAGAAAAGAAGTAAGGGTTCTTGCCCGAGATGTTATTGGTAGATAAGGAGCCAGTGCGGGACGTAAGTTAAGACAAGGAAATGACCCAAGATAGATTACGTGGAATATTGATATAAGAATGGGCCAATTGTTGATACCCAATTTTTCCCTAAATATTTTTTATACTCAAAATACTTTCAAAATAACATATATGTGCATATATGAGCACACACAAGAGTTTTGCTACTTTACCAAATTTTTAGTGATTTTTAAAACCAATTTATTGCCTATTTTTATACCATAAAATCCAATAATTATTCCCAAAGTTATTATTTTGGTGGACAACCTTTTTTTTATTCTCATATTTACACCAAAATATGGCTAACATGATTTTTCAATATTTTTTACAAATTTATTTAGTATTTTTTAAAATTAAATTGCATATAATTACAATATTAGCCCCTTTTAAGATTTAATTGTAATTATATTTATAAAATTGGCCCCAATATTTTTAATTTGAAAATTATGTATTATTAATCATTTTAGCACGTTTGATTTACTTCCAGAAATTATTTTGCTATTTTTTATAAATTAAACAAGGGAAAAGTGGCTATTTAAAAGTTAGCCCTTTTTGCATTTCAATTTTAACCGGAATTGGGCCCCAATCTCAGCCCCAAATTGAACCCAATTTCCTAACCCAATTTCCTATTCCACCCGACCCAACACCCAATCACCCGAACCGTCCCGTGTCCCTTTTAATCTGAGTCGTTGATCATTTTGATCAACGACCCAGGCTCCCCCTTACCATTTTTAATTCTAAACGACCCCCCAAACCCTCCCCATTTTCTCAAAGACCGCCGCCTCTAATCCCTCGTCTCTCTCAAACGCTCTCACCCACCTGAAACCCTAATAGCCGCCTACCCCCTCTTCGACCTCAAACCACCGGAATCCATGGCTAATCTAACCATAGACAACCTCTACTCACCACCTACTGCTCCCACACGCCTGCTCACTGAAGTTTCGAGGCTAGACCTCAAGGGTCTTCAGACCTTGGTCGATTCGAGATTCTTTGGCCGTTTCCGGCCTTGCTCCGGCGTATCTTGGCCTCTTGAGCCTGGATTCGACCTTATCAACTCAGATACGTTCTCGTGACTTCCAAGCCTCTCTCGTCCTTTAGGGTTCTCAGAAGCCCTAGCCTATTCGAGGTTCCTTTTCATTTATTCTTTTAGATCTGTGCTAGATCTACGCTGTTGGTAACATTTTAGAGTTTTTCCCCAAATTTCCTTTTTCAAAACTGTTCAAATCAATTTTAGGGTTTTCTGAAAATGGCTCCTGAAATGTTTTCTGATTCTTATACTCTCCCTTATGTGTGTTTATGCTCGTTGTTTTATTTCTTATTATGTTCGAGGCTGTTCTCTTGTTTCTTACCAGATTTCTACAGAGATTCTTTTACATTCTGTGTTCACATGCTAGCCTAGGTTGTTGACTTACTTTTTGCTATATGTGTTCAGGCTCATGCTTTAATTTTATTTCTAAAGTTCCGCTGATCATATTCTTGCCTACCTTTGTCTTAACGCTCGTGGTTTTCTCTTGTTTCTGTTTGTGCATGTCTGCATATCTCTGTGACCTTTTATGACATTCTAGAACTTGCATGTCAGGAATCTTGGTTTCTTTTGAGGTTTCTGAATGTTTCTTCTAAGGTTATCTGCTATGTGTTTTGTCTGGTTCGCATCTCTAAATTGGTTTAACCTCGCATGCCTAATATTTGTGCGCTCTTTATACACGCTGAATGTCCCTCTAAAATAACCATAGATTCGGGACTAATTTCAGACTTCTTTGTGTAAGCATGATTGATTCTTTCCTTATTTTATTTGAAAACTCTTTTTAACCTTTTGGTTCCCCTATTTCTGACTTGGTTCAGGGGCAATTTGAATCCCCGATTCCCTGATATACTACGTACCAATTGATTTACTTTGTCCTTGCCTTATTTACTTGACCGTGTATTTCAAAATTTTCTTTCCTTAATTAAAACCCCTATGTATTTACCCCTTATTTGTATGCTATGCACAATATGCTTACTTGTTCTCCTTCCTTAAAAAAAAAAACTCTTGCCCTTTACCGTTCAAATTTGAATTCCTCAATTAAAGGGATTTTCCGCTACTGATTGATTCTAATTGATACATGGTTATTTTCTTACCTTGTTCCCTGCCTGATTTCAAACTATAAATACTCTCCTCCCTTCTCTTTGAACATACACGAACACAAAACGCAATCTGAGTTCAGAAATCACTCTCACTTGAAAACTCTCTTTATTTTACTTGTGTTGTTGTGGACTTTGTTTACTCTACTTTCTCCTGCACTCTTTTGCTTCTCTACTGGTATGTCTCAGTTAGTTTACATGTCTCCACCACAACGTGTTTACTTCTGCCCACTTCTGTCCAATTCTTTTAGTTGACATTTGTTTCTAGCATATTGTAACATGTTCCCCCTTTCCTTTGTAATTCAGTATTTAAATTATGTATGCATCCTGTCAGTTGCTTGTCGTGAATTTGATACTTTATGAATCCCAAACCCTCATACCCCTTTATATGTGAGTTATGGTTCAGGGCATGACAACACTCTAATATTGTTGTCCATGATTCTGGATTGGATTCTTTGAATCCCAAACTCAATCAGTTCCCATTCCCTTTCCCCGTTATGTGTTTTTGAGCTTTAGACTTGGGTCTGGCAGTGTCCTAATCACTGTCCAGACTCTGGTCTGACCTTCAAGGGTCTGCTCTTAATGTGTTAGACCAAGCAGGTGATCAGGGGTGTGCCAGCCTACTTTGTGGCTAGGTATGACCACAACCTGTCATACCTCCCCAATCCCCCTTTCACTTTGCACTTACTCTTAGCTATTAAGTTCTGCCCCTCTCTTGCAAGCCATGCTTTGGGACCCCCTGAGGTCCCTCTGAACGTGGATGCCTGAGAGCTGGCTCTTCCACACTGCACTGTTTTTATTCTAATGGTATCTTGGGTGTAAGCAATGCCGGGAATCCCTGAGATTCCTTGGAACTTTGAAACACCCTGGGTAAAGAGAAGGCTTTGGAAATCTGGATCCCGGGAGTGGCTCAATCGTATATTATTAGACATTAAGGTTGAATTAGGATGCTCGGATCTAGCTGTTAGCCTCTGATGTATTTTTTCTACATTCTGTAATAACTTGTATAAACTCGGGGAGTATAGTAAAGCGATGTGGGAGGGGTCTTTACTTTCTTGCATCAAAAGGGTAGAAATCATGATCTTAGGACTTTATTATTTAACCATCTAGAGATCCTGCCTATAGGACCGTTTTAATCACATAGAAAGCACGTCTATAGGACTTAACACTCACTTTCTGCAATTATGCATATAGAAATCCTGCCTATAGGAGTTAATTTTCTGCAAATTTATAGGTGTCATGCCTATAGGATGTGCATACACATGACATTAGGCAAACCTTAGGTTTAATAAACAAGCATCCGTCCACAAGTTTATTAACAAGTTCGGTAATCAATAACTTGTAGATATCATGTCCATAGGAGCTTCTTTTGAACCAAACTCGCTTAGCCTGTCTAACAGCAGTAGCAATTGATTAGCCGTTTCTTATACGCCTAAGTCAGTACATGTTTTTCCAAAACGTAGTCTCTAATAAAATTTGTTTCAAATCAGTGTATACTTTTCCCTAAAATCTATTTCTTTAACTGGCATATCTTTTCTGAAACTCCTTCTTTCTAATATTCTGCCTAAACGTGTTTTCCAACTCAATTCCTGTCTTTTGAACTCGTCGTTTTAAATCAGTTCCGCAACTCACTCTTTTCTTTAGATAACTCTGTCCCTTCTGGAATTTTCAAAGCTTTTTTTTTGTGTTTAACCACAATTAGGCAGTTGGTTTTCCCTTTTGAACTGGTTTCTAAACGTCTGCAGCATACCCTTTATCTTCAAGACTCTTCTGCATGATCATCTTCTAAAATCAGTACTTTCTTAAATGAACTCGCGACTAATTCAGTGCCTTAATCTCTAACAACTGTATCCGAGTTGCCTAATATAGACTTTCTGTCCAAATATATGTGTTGAACGTGTCCGCTCACTACTTAATTTTAATCTAAGACCAAATCAGTATTTGTCAAGGCATGCTAAACTATATGATTATTTGATTTCTGGGGTTTATTTGAGCCTTATTTGCTTGTTTATTCTTCCCTTTATTTGATACTTGTTTTGAATGTCGAGCTAGAATTTTATCCTTTAAACTCCACAAAGGCCTCCATCCCTTTCTTTCCTTTTAGGATTAGAAGTCCTAATACCCCGGAACTGATAGGATTGGGACGGGTAGTAGCATGCGATAAGTAAACGATACCGTTCCGCGCTTTAATACCTTAACGGGGTGGGAAGGGTAGACATGGAGATGATGATTACACGATAACACTATGTGTACAATTGGGTACCAGTGTTGTGCGAATGATCCATGTAATGTATAAACCTAGGACTCCCCTCTCCTTTTATTAGTTTTAGCAATTTTTTTTTAGAACTTCAAAAGCGGCTGCACTTTCAACTTCTGTTTCTCACACGATTTTTGGTTTGCTTGCACTAATTGCTTGACTTCTTCCCTCTACTTGCACATTTCTTTTACAACTAAACTGCTCCCTTTCTGAATTTCAGCACTTCTTTTAACCTTTTTGTGCTTCCTGTTATACTTGTTAGTTTATTCGCAGTTGCACTTAAAGTCACAATTATAGCATGGCCGGGAACCACACTAGTGGATCTTGAGGGGTGCCTAACACCTTCCCCTCGAGATAATTTCAAGCCCTTACCCAAAACTCTGGTCTGCATCTTTAATTCTTCTAAAAGTGTCCTAATGCACTATAATCATTAGGTGGCGACTCTCCAAACTCCAAAAACCCAATTCCCAAACGGGATAAGAGTTGTCTTCCCGAATGTCGTGAACCCGATTCNTTTGTCTTCATCGATGCTGGAGAATGGGGGTTTGCTAGCCCGGCGGGCCAGTTTTATTAATCCCCCTCGAAATATTCGAGGGCTGTATAATCGAAGAAGATGGTCGAGGGTAAAGGGAAAATCGCCCTCGACTCTCTCGACAAAAAACCGAAAGAGATATACGATCCGCCACATCGAGGGGTGGATCTGACCTAAGGTCACCTCGTACCGCCGGCAGAACTCCACTATAATGGGTTCTAAGGGGCCTAAGGTGAAGGGATATGTATATACACTAAGATACCCTTCAACGTGAGTCATAATCGACTCGTCACGGGAAGGGGCGACCAGGTCTTTCCCTTCCCATCTACATTCAGCCCTCACCCGGTCTAGGCAACCGGGAGTGATTAGGCTGATATACTCCGATGCCGGTTCGCCGCGGCCCGGGACCGATGATGGGTTTTCAACCTGGAAGTCGGCAGATACCGAGCAACCAGTCGGTGTGAAAGCTTTCAATGGGGGTTCTGGCGCAGGTTCATCAGATCTAGCGGGGCTCGCGGCCGAGCTTGGCTAGAAGGAACACTTTGTGAAGTTTTTGCCATTTCTTGAAGCTTTACGAAGAGATGAAAAGAAAATACAACCAACGCAAAATTTGAGAAAGATAAGAAATGTTGAACCTGGAAGGGTCGTTTATACTTTTCCCATGAGGCGGTGGCACGAATCGCGAAGTTACAGACACGAAGCGACAGATAATTAAGAGAAGCATTAAATGCCTGCAGCAGGCGTGGTCAGAGCACTCGATGGCTTTTTCACCTGGCGTATGGCCATACGTCACGGGCATCACGTCACCGATCATATCGTTTATTATCATTACTCTCTAATAAACGAGGGGACTATCTGTATTGGGTGATACCCTTTTTGCTTGAGCCCGACCGGGTTGGGTCCGGTCCGGGGCAAGTCGGGGCCATCGAACCCGACCTGGATGCAAGGTAGAACGACGGCCACGTCTACAACCGAGGTCGAGTCATTTCGAGACCGTTGCAGAGCTCGATATGAGTCACCACCGGATGGAGAAACACACAAGGTCGGAAGCCGGACTCGTAACGGATAACCAAGCATCGCCGGATATCTCGCCCAAACGTGATTTTCTCAACCACTTCAGGCCATTAAGGCGTAATTATAGGGATCCACGATGTAATTAATTTACCTACCTTATTTTTACCCTTAATCAGAATGTATAAAAGGGGAAAAAAGCCATTACACTAGGGGACGATCTCTCTAAATTCTTGTACGCTATCAAGCACAATTGTTCTAAGCAATATTATATTCTGCGATTATTTACTTTAACAGCAATTGTTGAGTTTTTATCTTTATTTTCCTCAACCTAAACCTTTTGTATCTTTTAGTTCACGGATCCTTAAAACCCCATATAAATTCAATTGTTATCCGGATTCCAGGGTAAACAAATATTATAAATGTAAGACGGTGAAATGGTATAAGTATTGTTTGGTGTCATTATATGACTGATTTAGTTGGAAAGTATAGATTTGTGTATGTCACGAATGATTAAATATAATTAATTATAAGAAGAACGATACAGAGAAATTAAATCCCAATTTTGCTATCATTTAACCTTTTTCTCATAGTTTTACGATGGAGATTTACTCACGAGAGTATATCCAGATGAATCGTCGGGCCAGAGCTATTTCCCGCTCGGGTCTCAAATACTCACGAACCAAGTTGCATATTTGTTCATCAAAACATAATTTTCAACAATTATTTTTTTGGTGTTTATTTTAGCACCATAACCATGAATTTTTATATAAGTATACATATAGTAATAAAAAGGCAGTGATAATAATAGCCTGCTTGGCCAAGCTTCTCCAATCCTAGAAGTATTTTTTTCTTGGCCAAGCTTTTGGAAGAAAAAAAAGTATTTTTTTTTTTCAAAGTTGAAGTGTTTGGCCAAGCTTTAGGAAGAAAAAAAAGTGCTTTTGAGGAGAAGAGAAGCAGTTTTGGAGAAGCAAAAAAAATTAGCTTCTCTCAAAAAGCACTTTTCAGAAAAATACAGTTAGAAATATTTTTTAAAAGCTTGGTCAAGCAACCATTGCTGCTCAAAAGTGCTTTTTAAATTAATTAGCCAAAAATAAACTATTTCTTGCCAAAATTACTTTTTAAAAAAATATTTTTTTTAAAAAAATACTTCTCAAAATAGACTAACTTTTGCAGCTTGGCCAAACAGGCTATAAGTAGTGTTTCTATAGTGTGAAAATGCAATTTGATAAAACGGAAGTGATGATTATTTTGATTGTCAGTTGTCACTATACATTGTCGTCATCATCTTTATCATTGTCGTCGTCAGCATTTAGTTATCGTCATAATTATCACGTGTAGAAGCACTAAAAATAGTAGTACTACAATAGAACTTCAATTATATTCTCAAATATTAATGTTCCAACGATAGTAGTACTACAATAGAACTTCCTGTAATAATTTCAAACATTAATTTTCCAACATTAATTTTGGAAACAAATAACCGCATGCAATAGGCGCATTGTACATTAAAGCTAAATTAACTATAATAACAACTTAATCCAGATCCTAGGAACTTTTGTTCAATGAGGTCATCCAGTTTCTCGGTCATCTCAGTTGTGAAGTAATTCTTTCAATCTCCAACTTCGCCTCGACGAAAGAACAATTTATGATCCTCTCCAGTTGGCCATTTCTCATTCTTGTTCACCTCCAAGTTGCTCAAATTTTCAAAGCTACGTAATTTCAAGATTTCATTCACCACTCCTGATGTTTCTTCCTCTTCAGAAAATGGACATTCCAAGAATTCAACTAAGCGTTTCAGTTGAATCTTGGGTTTCTCTTTAATTTATTCATACATTAAGAAAATTACTTTAGTAGGTTTTTCTAAAGTTTTTTCCCAGTAATCTAACACGTGATCCCAAAAAGGACCAAAAATGCTCACCCCCTTACAGAAAAGATCAAATATTTCTTCAATCGAATTGGTATCTATGTAATGAGATCTTAACTTGTTTGTGAAATGCCACATTGAAATAAAAGTGTCCCTCGGATTCCTACACAGGTAAATGAGCTTGCTTACTGGAGCCGTCAGAGGCCGGGGCCGGGGTAGAGGCCGAGGATGCGCTCGTGGTGCAGCCAGAGCACTCGCGCGAGCTGCCGCCGAGGTGCCACCAGCAGTGCCAGCTGGAGTCCAGACACCTGATACATCTGCTATACTACTCCAGCACTCGAGGAGACTTTGGCACAATTTATGACTATGTACACCACTCTAGCTCAGGCAAGGTTGCTTCCCCTTGCTATAGCTACGTCCCAAGCCGGGGGAGGAGCACAAACTCCCGCCGCCCGCACTCCTGAGAAGCGAGTGCATGTTGATCAGGTCCTAGAGGTTATTCCTGTACAGCCGATAGCCCCAGCTCAGCCCGAGGAGAGGGCAGTAGTTTCAGGGGAGGAGCAGAAGAGGTTTGAGAGGTTCAAGAAGTATCAGCCTCCGACATTTAGCGGGCTGGCCTCAGACGATGCCCTTGGATTTCTTGAGGAGTGCTACCGTATCCTCCGTACTATGGGCATATCAGGATCGAGCGGGGTTTCCTTCACTACCTTCCAGCTTCGAGGAGCCGCCTATCCGTGGTGGCGTGCTTATGAGTTAGACAGCCCGGATGAGGCAACTTCCCTAACTTGGACTCAGTTTTCAGATATGTTCCTGTAAGAGTATGTTCCTCAAAGCCTCAGGGACGCATGGCGCGCAGAGTTTGAGCATTTGCGCCAGGGTACTATTGGCTGTTTCGGAGTATGCTGTCCGTTTCACCAGCTTGGCTAGACATGCACCAGCCTTGGTTTCTACTATTCGCGAGAGGGTTCGCCGGTTTATTGAGGGGCTTATTCCAAGCATCAGGTCTAGCATGGCTCTCGAGTTGGAGATGGATATTCATTATCGGCAGTTGGTGAGCATTGCTAGGAGGATTGAGGGTATGCATGCTAGGGATAGAGAGGAGAGGGAGGCCAAGAGGTCCCGAGAGTCGGGCCATTATTTTGGTGCCCGTGCCCCAGCTGCAGGTCGGCATGGTAGAGGTTTTGTGGGTCAGCTAGCTCAGTTTGTATCTCAGACTTCACAAAGTGTTTCGGTTGTTTAGGGGTCTCAGAGTACCCGTACCGCACAGTTTCCACTGCCACATCAGGCGCAAGGTTGTTTTGAGTGTGGTGACATACGCCACGTGGTAAGGTATTTCCCTAGACTGGGGAAGGGTGCACCTCCACAGACTCCTCAGTCACAGCGTGCCCCGCTGAGTTCTCAGGCTACGGTTACAGCTCCAGTTGCTACCCCACCTGCTCAGCCAGCTAGAGGTGGAGGTTTGGGAGGTAGAGGGGGAGGCCAAGCCAGATATTATGCCCTTCATGCCCGCATCGAGGCTGTTGCCTCCGATTATGTCATCACAGGTATTATACTGGTTTTTCACAGAGATGCATCGGTTCTATTCGATGTAGGCTCCGCTTACTCTTATGTGTCTTCTTATTTTGCTCCGCATTTGGATGTACCTCGGGATTCTTTGAGTTTGCCTGTTTATGTTTCTACTCATATGGGAGATTCTCTTGTTGTGGACCGCGTTTATCGGCCGTGTTTGGTTGCTCTTAGTGGTTTTGAGACTAGAGCCGATTTATTGTTACTCAGCATGGTTGACTTTGATATTATCTTGGGCATGGACTGGTTATCGCCCCATTATGCTATTCTTGATTGTTACACCAAAACCGTGACGATGGCTATGCCAGGCTTACCGCGTGTTGAGTGGAGGGGTGTTTAGATCATACTCCCAGTAGAGTTATTTCTTTTCTTAAAGCTCAGCGTATGGTTGAGAAAGGGTGTGATGCGTATTTAGCTTATGTGAGACATGTCAGTATTGATACACCTTCAGTTGATTTAGTCCCAGTAGTACGGGATTTTCCAGATGTGTTTCCTGCTGATCATCCAAGCATGCCGCCTGATAGAGATATTGATTTTGGCTTTGATCTGTTGCCGGGCACTCAGCCCATTTCTATTCCTCTGTATGGTATGGCTCCTCCTGAGTTGAAAGAGTTGAAGGATCAGCTACAGGAATTGCTTGATAAGGGTTTTATTCGGCCTAGTGTATCACCTTGGGGTGCTCTTGTCTTGTTTGGGAAAAAAAGGATGGTTCTATGCATATATGTATTGATTATCGCCAGTTGAACAAGGTTACATTGAAGAACTGTTATCCTTTGCCTCGTATTGTTGATCTGTTTGACCAGCTTCAGGGCGCACGGGTGTTTTCTAAGATTTATTTGCGCTCAGGTTACCATCAGTTGAAGATTCGGGAGCCACATATCCCGAAGAATGCTTTCAGGACTCGGTATGGTCATTACGAGTTCCTTGTCATGTCATTTGGGCTGACCAATGCCCCAACAGCCTTTATGCATTTGATGCACAGTGTGTTCCAGCTGTATCTTGACTCGTTTGTCATTGTCTTTATTGATGATATTCTGGTGTATTCCCGGAGTCGGGAAGATCATGAGCAGCACCTAAGGATTGTGCTTCAGACTCTGAGAGAGAAGAAGTTATAAATGGGAGTTTTGGTTGGACTCAGTGGCATTCTTAGGCCACGTGGTATCGAGTGAGGGCATTCAGGTGGATCAGAAGAAGATAGAGGCCGTGCAGAGTTGGACAGACCATCCTCAGCTACCGAGATCCGCAGTTTCCTTGGCTTGGCGGGCTACTACTGTCGCTTTGTGGGGGGGGGGGGGGTTATCGATTACAGCCCCTATGACCAGGTTGACCCAGAAGGGTGCTCCGTTCCAGTGGATGGAGGAGTGTGAGGCGAGCTTTCAGAAGCTCAAGACAGCTTTAACTACAGCCCCAGTTTTGAAGTTGCCTTCAGGTTCGGGGTCTTATACGGTCTATTGTGATGCCTCGAGGATTTACCATCGGAGCTTGCAACACTTGTTCAAGCAAAAGGATCTAAATTTGCTCCACAGGAGGTGGTTAGAGTTGCTGAAGGACTATGATATCACTATTTTGTATCACCCGGGCAAGGCCAATGTGGTGGCTGATGCCTTGATTCGTCGGGCGGAGAGTTTGGGGAGTTTGGCATATTTACCACGTCAGAGAGGCCTATGGCGATGGATGTTCAGGCTTTAGCCAGCCAGTTTGTGAGATTGGATCTTTCGGAGCCTAGTCGGGTTCTAGCTTGCGTGGTTTCTCGGTGTTCCTTATTTGATCATATCAGGGAGCGGCAGTATGATGACCCTCATTTGCTTTTTCCTCAAGACAAGGTTCAGCACGGTGATGCCAGAGATGTGACTATTGGTGATGATGGGGTATTGAGGATGCAGGGTCGGATTTGTGTACCCAATGTTGATGGGCTTCGAGAGTTGATTCTAGAGGAGGCCCATAGCTTGCGGTATTCCATTCATCCGGGTGCCGCGAAGATGTATCAGGATTTGAGGCAGCACTATTGGTGGAGGCGGATGAAGAAAGATATAGTTGGATTCCTAGCTCGGTGCCTCAACTGTCAGCAGGTGAAGTATGAGCACCAAAGGTCGGATGGGTTGCTTCAACGGATAGAGATTCCGGAGTGGAAGTGGGAGCGGATCACCATGGACTTTGTAGTTGGGCTCCCGTGGATTTTGAGGAAGTTCGATGCTATTTGGGTGATTGTGGATCGGTTGACCAAGTCCGCTCATTTCATTCCTGTGTGTACTACTTATTATTCGGAGCGGTTGGCAGAGATTTATATTCGGGAGATTGTTCGTCTGCATGGTATTCCAGTGTCCATCATTTCAGATAGAGGTACTCAGTTCACATCACGGTTCTAGAGGGCCGTTCAGCATGAGTTGGGTACTCGGGTGGAGTTGAGTACAACATTTCACCCTCATACGGACGGACAGTCCGAGCGCACTATTCAGATTCTTGAGGAGATGCTCCGTGCGTGTGTGATCGAGTTTGGAGGGTCTTGGGATCACTTTTTGCCATTGGAGGAGTTTGCTTACAACAACAGATATCAGTCCAGCATTCAGATGGCACCGTATGAGGCTTTATATGGTAGGCGGTGTAGATCCCCGGTGGTCTGGTTTGAGCCGGGTGAGGCTAGATTATTGGGCACAGACTTAGTTCAGGATGCATTGGAGAATGTTAAGGTGATTCAGGATACACTCCGTACAGCCCAGACCAGATAGAAGAGTTACGCAGACCGCAATGTTCGTGATGTTTCCTATTTGGTTGGAGAGCGGGTTCTACTTCGGGTTTCGCCTATGAAGGGCGTTATGAGATTTGGGAAGAAAGGGAAGTTGAGTCCGAGGTTTATTGGCCCTTTTGAGATATTGAGGCATGTTGGGGAGGTTGCTTATGAGCATGCCTTACCTCCCAACTTGGCAGGAGTTCATCCGGTATTTCATGTTTCAATGCTCCGGAGATATCACGGCGATCCGTCGCACGTGTTGAATTTCAATTTAGTCCATTTCGGCAAGGATCTATCCTATGTTGAGGAGCCAGTGGCAATATTGGACAGGCAGGTTAGAAAGCTGAGGTCAAAGAACGTTGCGTTAGTGAAGGTTCAGTGGTGGGGTCATCCGGTCGAGGAGACGACCTGGGAGATCGAGCAGGATATGCGCAGTTGTTGCCCTCATCTTTTCACTTCTTCAGGTATGTCTCTATGCTTGTTCGAGGATGAACGAATGTTTAATTGTAGGAGGATATGACGACCCGACCGTTGCCTTAAGAATTAACGCCCTGATCCCCTGTTAACTGCTTTCCCCGAGTTTATTTCTGCTATTTTTGATTTGCCTGGACGTTCGGTTTTGAGTTTCGGAGAGTTTTGGGACACTTAGCCCCTACGTGAGAGCTTAAGTGTTGGAAAGTTGACTGTAGTCGGAACAATATGAAGACGACCTCAGAATGGAAATCTGATGGTTCCGTTAGCTTCGTTGGGTGATTTCGAGCTTAGGGGCATGATCGGATTGTGTTTTGGAGGTCCGTAGCTAATTTAGGCTTGAAATGCCGAAAGTTGAATTTTTGAAGTTTCCGGTCCGATAGTGAGATTTTGATTCGAGGGTCGGAATGGAATTCCGGAAGTTGGAGTAGCTCCGTAGTGGTTAATGTGACGTGTGTGCAAAATTTCAGGTCATTCGGACGAGGTTTGATAGACATTTTGATCGAAAGCGTATTTTGAGAATTTTGGAGTTCTTAGGCTTGAATCCATGGTTAACTCGAGGTTTCGATGTTGTTTTAGGTGTTTTAACGATTGGTACAAGTTTGGGTAGTGGTTTGTGACTTGTTGATGCATTTGGTTGAGGTCCCGTAGACCTCGGGATGAATTCAGATGGTTGACGGGAAGATTTTGGAGTTAGAGTTGCAGCTTCAGCTGCTGGTTCTGTCATAACCGCACCTGCGGTTTGGGTTCCGCAGGTGCGGCGCCGCAGAAGCGGCTTAGTGGCCGCAGAAGCGGAATTGGGGAGTTTCTTCAGGAACCGCAGAAGCGGTGGTGATTCCACAGGAGCGGTACCGCATCTCCGGATTGGGAGTCGCAGATGAGGAAGCTGGCCCTTAAGTAAGAAGTCGCAGATGCGACCTTTGTTCCGCAAATGCGGTCCCAGGACCGCAGATGCAGAAACAGCTGGGCAAAAATATGAAATTTCGAGGGTTTAGTTTTGAAAAGTTGGAAAATCGATTTGGAGCTCGGGATAGGGCGATTTTGAGAGGAAATTGAAGAGGAGATCATTAGGTAACGATTCTTTAACCCTTTCTAGTTATATTCCATCAATCTATAGTTGGTTTCATCATTTAATTTCGGATTGGAGATGAAAATTGGGGAAAAGTTGGAAGAAAGTTCTTATACCTAAAATTCAACTTTTGATTAGGAATTTGACCTTAGATTTGGATAATTTTGGTATTCATGAACTCGCAAGAGTGTGAGAATTCTGAAAATATAAATTTTACCCGATTCCAAGACGTGGGCCCAAGGGGCAGTTTGGTCATTTTACCTAATTTCGCGTATTAGCTTTGAATTTCTTGTAGAATCAGTTACTTGAAGTGTTAATTACATTATGAAATAGAATTGAATAGATTTGGGCCATTTGGAGTTGAGTAGTCGTGGCAAGAGCGTGGTTTCGGATTGATTATTGAGCTGATTCGAGGTAAGTGGCTTGTCTAACCTTGTGTGGGGGACCTTCCCATTAGGATTGGTATATTTGGTAATTGAAATGCCTTGTACGTGAGGTGACGAGTGCGTACTTGTGCAAATTATTGGAAATCCAGTTTTCATTAAGTATTTACTAGTGTGTTTCCTTTCCTGTTTTTATTACTTGGACTATTAAGCCTGTTGTTAGCTTAGGCAAGCATGTCTAAGTGATTTAATTGCTTTATTTGTTCAACATGCTTTACCTGAATTCTGTGTAGCATGCTAGGCTAGAATTACTTGTTGCCTTAATATGAAATTTGCCATTTCTGAATATTTTCCTATTGCTGCTGTGCATTTACATTGGGACTTCGGATGTGGGATTCCGGTAGCTCCCCTCCTGTTTGTTTATTTTGGGACTACGGATGTGGGATTCCAGTAGATCCCCCTGCACAGTTATACGGAACTACGGGAATGCACCCGATATATTCCCTCAGTACTGGTATTTGTATTTGGGACTATGGAACAGGATTCCGGTAGATCCCCGCGCACTATGAGATGGACTATGGGACGGGATCCCGGGAGATCCTTTGGATATGTATATTTGGGACTAAAGGACGGTATCTTGAGAGATCCTCGATTTTTACTTGGTGCTGGACCTTATTTTTTTCTGTGTTTACCTTGTCTCTGTAATAGTTGTTGTTGCCCTTTTATATCTCGTGTTACTTTTCTTGTCGCACTTATTTATACTGTTCTGTTCTATACCGTCGAACTTTATATTTTATTTAATCTAAGTAGGGCCCTGACCTTCCTCGTCACTACCCTACCGAGGTTAGGCTTCGCACTTACTGAGTACCGCTGTGGTGTACTCATGCCCTTTCTGCGCATGTTTTTCATGTGAAAATCCAGGTACGTCGGCTCAGTCCTACCACCCGTGAGGCGAGGCGACTGCTCTAGAGACTTCGAGGTACATCTGCCGCGTTTGCAGACCGAGGAGTCCCTTTCTACTCTAGCTTTTAAGCATTTCCCTTCTGTATTTCTTTCCTTGTTATCTGGAGTTAGAGAACTATGTATTATTCTTAGCTTGTGATTCATGGGTTTCCGGTTTTGGGAGAGTTGTATTGGTTTTGAGAGTAATATTGTGTATGCCGAGCGACACTTTTGCACGCGATTTCATTACACTATTTTTCTTTTATTTGTTTTATTCCGCAAATTGGTTATTTTTCCGCATTTTTAGGCTTACCTAGTCGTAGCGACTAGGTGTCGTCACGATGGTTCACAGAGGGTGAATCGGGGTCGTGCCAAGCTGGTATCAGAGCTCTAGGTTCATAGGAGTCATGAATCACAAGCCGGTTTATTAGAGTCTCGCTGATCGGTACAGAGACGTCTGTACTTATCTACGAGAGGCTATGTAACGGTTAGAAAAATTCCACTTCATTTGATTTCCTTGTCGTGCGAGATTTTGATATCACAATTTGAAACTTCTGTCTTCTATTCTCTCACAGATGGTGAGGACACGTGCTACCCGAGATGATCAGGCACCCGCGCCCCCTAATGGAGCCGTCAGAGGTTGGGGCCGGGGTAGAGGCCGAGGACGCGCTAGTGGTGCAGCAAGAGCACCCGCGCGAGCTGCCGCTGAGGTGCCACCAACAGTGCCAGCCAGAGTCCAGACACCTAATACATCTGCTACTACTACTCCAGCACTCCGGGAGACTTTGGCACAGTTTATGACTATGTACACCACTCTAGCTTAGGCACGGTTGCTTCCCCTTGCTACAGCTACGTCCCAGGCCGGGGGAGGAGCACAGAATCCCGCCGCCCGCACTCCTGAGCAGTGAGTGCATGTTGATGAGGTCCCAGAGGTTATTCCTGTACAGCCGATAGCCCCAGCTCAGCCCGAGGAGAGGGCAGTAGTTTCAGGGGAGGAGCAGAAGAGGTTTGAGAGGTTCAAGAATTATCAGCCTCCGACATTTAGCGGGCTCGCCTCAGACGATGCCATTGGAATTTTTGAGGAGTGCTACCGTATCCTCCGTACTATGGGCATATCAGGATCGAGTGGGGTTTCCTTCACTACCTTCCAGCTTTGAGAAGCTGCCTATCAGTGGTGGCGTGCTTATGAGTTAGACAGCCCGGATGAGGCAGCTTCCCTAACTTGGACTCAGTTTTCAGATATGTTCCTGAAAGAGAATGTTCCTCAAAGCCTCAGGGACGCATGGCGCGTAGAGTTTGAGCATTTGCGCCAGGGTACTATGAGTGTCTCGGAGTATGCTGTCCGTTTTACCAGCTTGGCTAGACATGCATCAGCCTTGGTTTCTACTGTTCGCGAGAGGGTTCGCCGGTTTATTGAGGGGCTTATTCCCAGCATCAGGTCTAGCATGGCTCCCGAGTTAGAGATGGATATTCATTATCGGCAGGTGGTGAGCATTGCTAGGAGGATTGAGGGCATGCATGCTAGGGATAGAGAGGAGAGGGAGGCCAAGAGGTCTCGAGAGTCGGGCTATTATTTTGGTGCCCGTGTCCCAGTTGCAGGTCGGCACGGTAGAGGTTTTGCGGGTCAGCCAGCTCAGTTTGTATCTCAGACTTCACATAGTGTTTCTGGTGTTCAGGGGTCTCAGAGTACCCGTACCGCACGGTTTCCACTGCCACGTCAGGCGGAAGGTTGTTTTGAGTGTGGTGACATACGCCAGGTGGTGAGGTATTGCCCTAGACTGGGTAGGGGTGCGCCTCCACAGACTCCTCAGCCACATCGTGCCCCGTAGAGTTCTCAGGGTATGGTTATAGCTCCAATTGCTACCCCACCTGATTAGGCAGCTAGAGGTGGAGGTCGGGGAGGTAGAGGTCGCCCTAGAGAGGGAGGCTAGGACAGATAATATGCCCCTCCTGCCCGCACCGAGGCTGTTGCCTCCGATTCTGTCATCACAGGTATTATACTGGTTTGTCACAAAGATGCATCGGTTCTATTCGATCTAGGCTCTACTTACTCTTATGTGTCTTCTTATTTTGCTCCGCATTTGGGTGTACCTCGGGGTTCTTTGAGTTCCCCTGTTTATGTTTCTACTCATATGGGAGATTTTCTTGTTGTGGAACACGTTTATCGGCCGTGTTTGGTTGCTCTTAGTGGTTTTGAGACCAGAGCCGATTTATTTTTACTCAGCATGGTTGACTTTGATATTATCTTGGGCATGGACTGGTTGTCACCCCATTATGCTATTCTTGAGTGTCACGCCAAAACCGTGACGCTGGCTATGCCAGGCGTACCGCGTGTTGAGTGGAGGGGTGCTTTAGATCACACTCCCAGTAGAGTTATTTCTTTTCTTAAAGCTCAGCGTATGGTTGAAAAGGGATGTGACGCGTATTTAACTTATGTGAGAGATGTCAGTATTGATACCCCTTCAGTTGATTCAGTCCTAGTAGTACGGGAATTTCCCGATATGTTTCCTGCTGATCATCCAGGCATGCCGCCTAATAGAGATATTGATTTTGGCATTGATCTTTTGCCGGGCACTCAGCCCATTTCTGTTCCTCCGTATCGTATGGCTCCTCCTGAGTTGAAAGAGTTGAAGGATCAGCTACAGGAATTGCTTGATAAGGGTTTTATTCGGCCCAGTATATCACCTTGGGGTGCTCCTGTCTTGTTTGTGAAGAAAAAGGATGGTTCTATGCATATATGTATTGATAATCGCCAGTAGAACAAGGTTACAGTGAAGAACCGTTATCCTTTGCCTCGTATTGATGATCTGTTTGACCAGCTTCAGGGCGCACGGGTGTTATCTAAGATTGATTTGCGCTCAGGTTACCATCAGTTGAAGATTCGAGAGCCAGATATCCCGAAGACTGCTATTAGGACTCGCTATGGTCATTACGAGTTCCTTGTTATGTCATTTGGGCTGACCAATGCCCCGATAGCCTTTATGCATTTGATGCACAGTGTTTTCCGGCTGTATCTTGACTCGTTTGTCATTGTCTTTATTGATGATATTCTGGTGTATTCCCGGAGTCGGGAAGATCACGAGCAGCACCTGAGGATTGTGCTTCAGACTCTGAGAGAGAAGAAGTTATATGCTAAGTTCTCGAAATGTGAGTTTTGGTTGGACTCAGTGGCATTCTTAGGCCACGTGGTATCGAGTGAGGGCATTCAGGTGGATCCGAAGAAGATAGAGGCCGTGCAGAGTTGGCCCAGACCATCCTCAGCTACCGAGATCCGTAGTTTCCATGGCTTGGCGGGCTACTACCGTCGCTTTGTTGGGGGGGGGGGGGAGGGTTTCATCGATTGCAGCCCCTATGACCAGGTTGACCCAGAAGGGTGCTCCGTTCTTGTGGACGGAGGAATGTGAGGTGAGCTTTCAGAAGCTCAAGACAGCTTTAACTACAGCCCAATTTTGATATTGCCTTCAGGTTCAGGGTCTTATGTGGTCTATTGTGATTCCTCGAGGATTGACCATCGGAGCTTGCAGCACTTGTTCAAGCAAAAGGATCTAAATTTGCGCCACAGGAGGTAGTTAGAGTTGCTGAAGGACTATGATATCACTATTTTGCATCACCCGGGCAAGGCCAATGTGGTGGCCGATGCCTTGAGTCACCGGGCGGAGAGTTTGGGGAGTTTGGCATATTTACCATCTTCAGAGAGGCCTATGCCGATGGATGTTCAGGCTTTATCCAGCCAGTTTGTTAGATTGGATCTTTCGGAGCCCAGTCGGGTTCTTGCTTGCGTGGTTTCTTGGTCTTCCTTAGTTGATCGTATCAGGGAGCTGCAGTATGATGACCCTCATTTGCTTTTCCTCAAGGACAAGGTTCAATACGGTGATGCCAGAAATGTGACTATTGGTGATGATGGGGTATTGAGGATACAGGGTCGGATTTGTGTACCCAATGTTGATGGGCTTCGAGAGTTGATTCTAGAGGAGGCCCATAGCTCGGGGTATTCCATTCATCCGGGTGCCGCGAAGATGTATCAGGATTTGAGGCAGCACTATTGGTGGAGGCGGACGAAGAAAGATATAGTTGGATTCCTAGCTCGGTGCCTCAACTGTCAGCAGGTGAAATATGAGCACTAGAGGCCGGATGGGTTACTTTAACGGATAGAGATTCCGGAGTGGAAGTGGGAGCAGATCACCATGGATTTTGTAGTTGCGCTCCCACGGACTTTGAGAAAGTTCATGCTATTTGGGTGATTGTGGATCGATTGACCAAGTCCGCTCATTTCATTCCTGTGTGTACTACGTATTCTTCGGAGCGGTTGGCAGAGATTTATATCCGGGAAATTGTTCGTCTGCATGGTATTCTAGTGTCCATCATTTCAGATAGAAAAACTCAGTTCACATCAGGGTTCTGGAGGGCCGTTCAGCATGAGTTGCGTACTCGGGTGGAGTTGAGTACAGCATTTCACCCTCAGACGGACAGACAGTCCGAGCGCACTATTCAGATTCTTGAGGAGATGCTCCGTGCATGTGTGATCGAGTTTGGAGGGTCTTAGGATCAGTTCTTGCCATTTGTGGAGTTTGCTTAGAACAACAGCTATTAGTCCAGCATTCAGATGGCACCGTATGAGGCTTTATATGGTAGGCGGTGTAGATCCCCGCTGGGCTGGTTTGAGCCGGGTGAGGCTAGATTATTGGGCACAAACATAGTTCAGGGTGCTTTGGAGAAGGTTAAGGTGATTCAGGATAGACTCCATACAGCCCTGTCCAGACAGAAGAGTTACGCGGACCGGAAGGTTCGTGATGTTTCCTATATGGTTGGAGAGCGGGTTCTGCTTCGGGTTTCGCCTATGAAGGGCGTTATGAGATTTGGGAAGAAAGGGAAGTTGAATCCGAGGTTTATTGGCCCTTTTGAGATATTGAGGCGTGTTGGGGAGGTTGCTTATGAGCTTGCCTTACCTCCCAGCTTGGCAGGAGTTCATCCGATATTTCATGTTTCAATGCTCCGGAGATATCACGGTGATCCATCACACGTGTTGGATTTCAGTTCAGTCCAGTTGGACAAGGATCTATCCTATGTTGAGGAGCCAGTGGCAATATTAGACAGGCATGTTAGAAAGCTGAGGTCAAAGAACGTTGCGTTAGTGAAGGTTCATTGGCGGGGTCAACCGGTCGAGGAGGATGTGATGACCCGGCCGGTCGTCTTAAGAATTAATGCCCCGATCCCCTATTAACTACTTTCCCCGAGTTTATCTCTGCTATTTTTGATTTGCCGGGACGTTCGAATTTGAGTTTCGGAGAGTTTTGGGACACTTAAGTGTTGGAAAGTTGACTGTAGTCGGAACAATATGAAGACGGCCTCAGAATGGAAATCTGATGGTTCCGTTAGCTTCGTTGGGTGATTTCGAGCTTAGGGGCGTGATCGGATTGTGTTTTGGAGGTCCGTAGCTAATTTAGGCTTGAAATGCCGAAAGTTGAATTTTTGAAGTTTCCGGTCCGATAGTGAGATTTTGATTCGAGGGTCGGAATGGAATTCCGGAAGTTGGAGTAGCTCCGTAGTGGTTAATGTGACGTGTGTGCAAAATTTCAGGTCATTCGGACGAGGTTTGATAGACATTTTGATCGAAAGCGTATTTTGAGAATTTTGGAGTTCTTAGGCTTGAATCCATGGTTAACTCGAGGTTTCGATGTTGTTTTAGGTGTTTTAAGGATTGGTACAAGTTTGGGTAGTGGTTTGTGACTTGTTGGTGCCTTTGATTGAGGTCCCGGAGGCCTCGGAATGAATTCGGATGGTTGATGGGAAGATTTTGGAGTTAGAGTTGCAGCTTCAGCTGCTGGTTCTGTCATAATCGCACCTGCGGTTTGGGTTCCGCAGGTGCGGCGCTGCAGAAGCGGCTCAGTGGCTGCAGAAGCGGAATTGGGGAGTTTCTTCACGAACCGCAGAAGCGGTGGTAATTCCGCAGGAGCGGTACCGCATCTGCAGATTGGGAATCGCAGATGCGGAAGTTGGCCCTTAAGTGAGAAGTTGCAGATGCGACCTTTGTTCCGCAGAAGCGGGACCGCAGATGCGGAAACAGCTGGGCAGAAATATGAAATTTTGAGGGTTTAGTTTCAAAAGTTGAAAAATCGATTAGGAGCTCGGGAGAGGGCTATTTTGAGAGAAAATTGAAGAGGAGATCATTGGGTAACGATTCTTTAACCCTTTCTAGTTATATTCCATCAATCTATAGTTGGTTTCATCATTTAATTTTGGATTAGAGATGAAAATTGGGGAAAAGTTGGAAGAAAGTTCTTAGACCTAAAATTCGACTTTTGATTAGGAATTTGACCTTAGATTTGGATAATTTTGGTATGTATGAACTCGCGATAGTATGAGAATTCTGAAAATATAAATTTTACCCGATTCTAAGATGTGGGCCCGAGGGGCGTTTTGGTCATTTTACCTAATTTAGCATATTAGTTTAGAATTTCTTGTAGAATCAGTTACTTGAAGTGTTATTTATATTATGAAATTGAATTGAATAGATTTGGGCCATTTGGAGTCGAGTACTCGTGGCAAGAGCGTGGTTTCAGATTGATTATTGAGCTGGTTCTAGGTAAGTGGCTTGTCTAACCTTGTGTGGGGGACCTTCCCCTTAGGATTGGTATATTTGGTAATTGAAATGCCTTATACGTGAGGTGACGAGTGCGTACTTGTGCAAATTGTTGGAAATCCAGTTTTCATTAAGTATTTACTAGTATGTTTCCTTTCCTGTTTTTATTACTTGTACTATTAAGCCTGTTGTTAGCTTAGGCAAGCATGGCTAAGTGATTTAATTGCTTTATTTGTTCAACCTGCTTTACCTGAATTCTATGCAGCATGCTAGGCTAGAATTACTTGTTGCCTTAATATGAAATTTGCCATTTCTAAATATTTTCCTGTTGCTGCTGTGTATTTACATTGGGACTACGGATGTGGGATTCCAGTAGCTCCCCCCCCCCCCTGTCTGTTTATTTTGGGACTACGGATGTGGGATTTTGGTAGATCCCCCTGCACAGTTATACGGGACTACGAGAATGCAGTCGGTAGGTTTTCCCAGTACTGGGTATTTATATGGGACTACGCAACGGGATTCCGGTAGATCCCCACGCACTATGAGATGGACTACGGGATGGGATCCCGGGAGATCCTTTGAATATGTATATTTGGGACTACAGGACAGTATCCTGAGAGATCCCTAATTTTTACTTGGTGCTGGACATTATTTTTTTCTGTGTTTACCTTGTTTCTGTAATAGTTGTTGTTGCCCTTTTATATCTCGTGTTACTTTTCTTGTCGCACTTATTTATACTCTTCTGTTATATACTGTCGAACTTTATATTTTATTTAATCTTAGTAGGGCCCCGACCTTCCTCATCACTACCCGACCGAGGTTAGGCTTCGCACTTACTGAGTACCGTTGTGGTGTACTCATGCCCTTTCTGCGCATGTTTTTCATGTGCAGATCCTGGTACGTCGACTCAAGCCTACCACCCGTGAGGCGAGGCGACTGCTCTAGAGACTTCGAGGTACATCTGCCGCGTCCGCAGACCGAGGAGTCCCTTTCTACTCTAGCTTTTAAACATTTCCCTTCTGTATTTCTTTCCTTGTTAGATATTCTGGAGTTAGAGCACTACGTATTATTCTTAGCTTGTGATTCATGGGTTTCCGGGTTTTGGGAGAGTTGTATTGGTTTTGAGAGTAATATTGTGTATGCCGAGCGGCACTTTTGCATGCGATTTCATTACACTATTTCTGTTTTACTTGTTTTATTCCGCAAATTGGTTATTTTTCCGTATTTTTAGGCTTACCTAGTCGTAGGGACTAGGTGCCGTCATGATGGTTCACGGAGGGCGAACCGGGATCGTGACAGCGACAAGGTAGCTGCTTGACGTTCGCAGCCCTATTTTCTCCCTCATATCTTCCCTAGATTTTATTAGTATTTTCTTCCAGATTGGGCTAGACATTATTGTATCTAGACAGAGTTGTAGTTGCTCGTGACTTGTGACACCCCGATGCCGGACTGGTGTATTTATTCCGCACTGGTTTTTTAGACTTATGATATGAGATTTCTTGTTAATTAATGACTTAAAAATGGCTTTTATAGAATAATGGTTTGATTTTGGAATTCTGTCGGCTGACCTAGTTTCACGATAGGCGCCATCACAATCGGGTCGGTTTTAGGGTCGTGACATTCACCAACTGTCCTTAATGACAAATGGTGTAATCAGATTCTCATATATTTTTATTTAGTTAGTTAATGATTTTTTTTCTTCTTTTTTTGACATTTTCTTTGGAAAAGAACAAAAGAATTGAAAAAGATAAACACATATCAAAAGTTGTCATTTGGATTCATCCTTACCCTTTCCCTAAGTAATTACACATAAAACACACACTAACACCTCACTATCCACACAATGGCTCATGTTTTTTTGCACTCACTCTTAAAATTAAAAAGGCTTCTCACACTATGCCTACATGTTTTCTTGAATTTCTACCTCATAGTCTAAAGTGTGTCATATGCGTTACAAATTGCGAGAATATAGCAATTGGTAGCCCACTAAGTTGGGCGTCTCTAATATAACAAGTAGAAATAATATCAGGTAGCCACTCTAAAGTGCTGTTATTTAGGAATTACCCAGTGCATCTTAGCTTTTTTGTTCAAATTTTCAAGATAAAAATGTTCTGAGTTTTTAGTTTAAGATTTCAGGACAAAATAAATATTGACTAATCTCTTAATAGCATCAGTGAGAATGACTATCTATGCACTTACCCCAATATACAACCCATGAACTCAATTGTACATGGGATATTTTACCACACGTGAGGCCTTTATATGTAGAAGAACTCTCTTTCTTTTCCAGAATTTGGAGCATTTTTGCTTTTCTTTTTCTTTCTAAAATCTTATCATTCTTGTTTACAACTAGTAGTCGTAAAATGAATTTAAAAAACAGTTATCCATTTATATTATCAATTAAAAATAGGTTAAATAAAGAACTTTTTAGAAAATTGGTCAAATATTGATAAGATCTATATTATCCACTCAAAAAGGATAATTAATGAATAACAAATGGATTTAACATTTACATTTCCAAAGACTAAAATTGGGAGTTCCTCAAGTTTCAGAGACTAGAAATTCTCGCAAAAGTGATCATATTCAAGAAGCCATGAATAACATAAATATCATACTATCTGCCGGTTAACCAATTTTTTATTCGTATTAAATATGGGTTAGGCTGAATATTTATTCGCTTTTAATCCGTCCATATCCGACCCGACCCACCCATTTACTGCCCCTATTTACAGCTTTATTTTGTAAACATGAGTGAGCCGGGAGTTGATTGAGAACATATTAGGCTCAACAAGCTAATGAATTAGTCTAGAGCAATATTGTTAATAGCTGGATACGGGCTAAAATGAGATAGAGAGAGATAGATAAGCCGGACAACTCAATGGGGCTAAATTAAGAAAGGAAGCCCAAAGCGGCGTTTTACCTGTGACGAGGTGAGGCGTAAGTCCCACGAATCTTTAAATTTTACTAATTTCAAGAACTTTAAGATAGTATAAAATAAAAAGTTATTATAAAAATTACATTAAAATCACAAAATTATAACAAATAATCTATTTAAAATATTTATAATTTATAATTCAACTGTGAATAATACGAAAAGTATGACATTATCATAATATGCAAATTAGTTGCAACGTTGTTACAACTCAAACATCAAAAGTAATGTATTCGATGCAAAATCTTATATGTATCTCTTAAGGAGTAATAAATCTTGAAAGAATTTCGATATTATAATTTGATTTTTATTAAAATACTTCTTTTATTTAATATGCTTTATATTTGAAAGAGAATTTATATAAACACATAATTCACAATTTAAATATGATTCTCTACCATCATTTATTTTTAGGTTTCAACAAGTTAATAAAGTGACACATAATTCACCATACTATACCATGATAACTAATTGTTTGTAAATAGTTACTAGCTAATACTGAGCTATTAAATTAATAAGTATTGTATCTCGTAAACGTAAAAAAAATAATATTTAGGAAAATAAAAAAAATTTATGGACTATTTTAAAATAAAGACATAACAAAAGTTAATAAATAAATACTTTTAAATGAAAGATTTATTTAAAATTTACTATTGTAGCAGTCTTAGTGGATAACATGCAATAATTTTTATTTTAAATTATGACATAAAATACTCGCAATTTAATGAGTTATGATTAAGAAAAAAGTAATTTTGAATATACAACGATTTATTAAGATAATTGGAGGATTTACAAGGTTAGTTACATATAATTGCATAAAGTTCAATTAGGCGAGCCCAGTACGCCGGGCGTTGGGCCCGACGGACGAGGCGTAAGTCTCACGGAACTAAGCCCTACACATCAGCCCAGGGGCGTTTTACGAGTGCTTCGCCCCAGGGCGAGTCCAATTCTACCTTTTAGAACAGATCTTGACACAACCCAAACGTATAGCTCAGTGATCAAAGAGGTTCAAAACTTTTGTGAGATTATTTTTTTACTTTCTTTGTGACGATCCGGCTGGTTGTTTTGAGAATTTAAGCTCCGTTTGGTGACGTAAGGTCTTGAACAACTTCATATTATGTGTATCGACTTACGTGCATGGTTGAATTCAGTGCCGGATGATTCGGAGTTGAATTGGAAGAAGGAATCTAATTTTGGAAGTTTAAGCGGTGAGAATTTGACCGGAATTTGACTTTTGTGTAAACGGCTCCGGAATGAGTTTTGGATGATCTCAACAGCTTCGTATGGTGATTTTGGACTTAGGCGTGCGTGCGGATTTGGATTTAGAGACCCGTAGGGTATTTGAGGCATTTCGGCGAAAGTTGGAAAAGTTGAAGTTTGGAAAATGGAGAAGTTTGACCCATAGTTGATTTTTGTGATATCGGGGTCGGAATGCGATTCTGAGAGTTGGAACAGCTCTATCTTGTCATTTGGGATTTGTCTGCAAAATTTGGCGTCATTCCGGGTTGATTTGATAGGTTTCGACGCGAGTTCTAGAAGTTGGAAGACTTGGAAGTTTATAGTTCGATTCATGGCGCGATTTGCATTTTCGGCGTTGTGTGTTATGATTTGAGACCCCGAGTAAGTCCGTGTTAGGTTATAGAACTTGTGTGTGTCTGTAGACGGGATCCCGGGGCCTCGGGTGTGTTCGGACGAGTTTCAGATGTTTTGCATGGGTTTGGAACATGTCTGATTTATGGTGTTTTCGCACCTGCGACCTTGGAGAGTAGGTGCGGCTCCGCTTCTGCGTGAGCCGGATCACATCTGCGATCTTTGAGGCCCAGAAGCTAGCTCGCTTCTGCGAATGCTGGAACTCAGGTGCGAAACCGCTTCTGTGGTTGGTCTATCGCATCTGCGAAGGAGTCCTCTTCCGTGCTCCTGTATCGCTTTTGCGGCGCCGTTGATGCGGCTAATTGTCCGCAGATGCGGACCTAGGCCGGTAAGTCCAGTTTACAAATGCGAACATCTGCCCGCAAATGCGATAGCGCAGATGCTCTTAAATGTCCGCAGATGCGGAAGTGCTGGGCAGAATCCTTTATATCAAAGGTTTGGCCATTTTCTTCATATTTTCAGTTTTGGACTTTGATTTTGGGAGCTTCTTTTTGGGGGTTTTAAAGCAAATCAATTGGGTAAGTGTTCTTCACCTAGAATTTAATATATTCTGTGATTTTACCTTTGTTTTTATCATTTGATTTGTGTTTTGGGTTGAGGAAAATGTTGGTTTTTGAAGAAAATTTCAAAAATAAAAAATCATGATTTGAGGGACGAAATAGTATCGGAATTTGATAATTTTTGTAAGGTTGAACTCGTATCGGAATGAGTATTCGATTTTTGTAAAATTTATCAGGTTCCGAGGTGCAGGCCCGGGAGTCGACTTTTGAACCGATTTTTAGATTTTGTAAAAGATTGAGACTTTATGATCCGGAATAGTTTTTTATGAGTTTTATTTGCCTTTAAAGTTATTTTGGTTAGATTTGAGCCTTCCGGAGGTCTTTTCACCCGAGAAGTGCATTTTAGAGTATCGGTTTGTCGTCTTTGAGGTAAGTATCTTGCCTAACCTTGTTTAGGGGATTTCCCCTTAGGATTTGAGTCTTCTATATTGATTGTAGTTCGTGTACATGAGGTGACGAGTGCGTGCTCGGACTTATTTGTGGAAAGTTGGACTTTAGGGTTCTTTGGTCCTTATACTCACTATGTATGAAGTTGTTCGTGATACGTTTGAGTTCCTATTTGCTGGTTTCACTTCTACATGCATTAGTTAGAATTAATTTCTTTAGGATTCACTCTTATTGCCTATTTGACTCTTATTTGACTTAACTGGAGATTTTGCCTCTTCTATCGTCATGCTATCTTTTCATAACTGCTTAGTTTTAATTGAAATTGTTATTGTCTCATCCTATAATTGTTTAGTCCTAATTGGAGTGAGGATTATCTTTTGCGGCTTACCATTATTTGAATCGTTGAATATCCTTTGCAATTGCTTAACCTTAAAAAGAGTTTAGATAACCTATATCTTAGTTGACTTGCCTTTATTTGAAACTATTTGACTCGTGTTGTCTTCCTTATTGTTGATTTGTATATTGTGGGGTCGTTGCTACATGTTAGTTTTCCCTTGTTGAATTGTTCCCTTTATGACTAGTATTCATTATTGTGGTTATTCCTTGTGTACTGGTTCTACCGTTTCTTTGTGATTTAAAGTTCTTTAGTTGATTTACTCGTCGTACTTTGTATGACTATCATTTTTGCTGTTGTACTTGTTGTGGTAACGTACGAGGTTTCCGTCGTGCTGTAACTGTTATTTCTGTTGGTTGTGCTGCATAGTTAATTTGGGACTACGGGACGGTATTCCGGTGGATCCCCCTGGTCTGCATATTTACTTTGGGACCATGGAACGGTATTCCGGTAGACCCCCCTACACATTTACGTTTGGGACTACGGGACGGTATCTCGGTAGATCCCCCTGTTATATATATATTTATTTTGGGACTACGGAACGGTATTTCGCTAGATCCCCTTCCACATTTACGTTTGGGACAACAGGACGGTATCCCGGTAGATCCCCCTGTTCTGTATATTGACTTTGGGACTACGGAACGGTGTTCTGGTAGATCCCCCTGCACATTTAGGTTTGGGACTACGGGACGGTATCCTAGGAGATCCCCTGTTAGTATCACTGTGTTCTGAGCTGTTGCTTTTCATTGATCCTATCCCTGTGTGAACATTATACGTGTTGTCCGTTCTTATCCTTATGCTTACTAGCTGGTATGAACTATGTTAGGACACTTGCACAAGCATACACGTGGCTAAGAACCCTTATCGTATAAGAGGCTTCTTGATATTGCTGAGTATAGACACACACCCTTGTTTATTTGCCTTCCATGTGAGAATGGCTCTATTTGGCACGTGAGTTGTCTGTATGATTATGAGGTGTGATGAGGGCACAGGATGCCAAGTGTTAGGGTTCGGGTATTGTGACTCGTATTGTATGATTATGAGATGAGGTGTCACAGGGTGACTTATATTCGAAGGTTATTTATTTGAAAAGATTATATTCGAAGGGTAATCATTTTGAAATAACTATTTTTGAAAAATATTTACTTGAAGGAAGTATATCTCGAAATATTTTTATCAATTAAAGGATTTTTCTAATTGATTGAAGTTTGTTGGCTAAGACCTAATGTGAAAACTGCCGTAATTGTTGAGTTTATGACTTGTCTTTACTGTATTTATGATTTCGAATTTGGGTTGTATTTCCGTTCACTTTTCTGTGTTCTTATTATGGTGTTCCGCTCTTTCTTGTTGTTTTCTTTCCTTATTGCAATTACTGTATTGTTAGCCACATCGCGTAGTCTTTGTATAGATATCATGTTCTGCTGTTTCTACACTTATACTTGTTCAGTATATTAGACCAGTAGGTGTCTTGACTGTTCCTCATCGCTACTCCACCGAGGTTAGTCTTGATACTTACTGGGCACCGCTGTAGTATGCTCATACTACATTTTTGTACATTTTTTTGCACATATTCAGGTATTGATCATTAGTAGCTGTGCGGATTCTTGCCGAGGAGACTCAAGGTATCCCTGCTGCTACGTTCGTAGGCTTCGGAGTCACCATCCTATTTTGTATTCACATTGTTGTACTTATTTCCATACAGTTGTGTTTAGAAGTTTTAGCGAAACTCCGTAGAGCTTGTGACTTTGACCGCCGATTTTGGGAAGATGTAAACTCTATAAAGATTTCTATATTGAGACTGTTAGACTTTCCTTATTATGGTTGATATTCAGTAAATGTTAGGCTTACCTAGTCCCTAAGACTACGTGCCATCACGAAACCCAACGGAGGGGAAATTTGGTCGTGACTAGTTGGTATCAGAGCTGTAGGTTCATAGGTGCTACGAGTCATAAGCGAGTTTAGTAGAGTCTTGCGGATCGGTACGGAGACGTCTGTACTTATCTTCGAGAAGCTACGTAACTATTAGGACAATCTCAATTTTTTCATTCCTATCGTGCGGGCTTATTGATCTCGGAGTTTGAACTTTTCTCATTCCATTCTCTCAAGATGGTGAGGACACGAGCTGCAGTTAGCGACAACGCTACTCTCGGAGCAGGTGTCGCCAGAGGCAGAGGTAGAGGCTGACTAGGAGTATGTGCTGCAGCTAGAGCACCTGCTAGAGCTGCAGTTGAGAAGTCACCAGTAGCTCCAGTTGGGAGACAGGTACTGGAGGCGCCTGTTGTTACCCTTGGACTTCAGAAGACTTTAGCACAGTTCCTGAGCATGTTTGGTACATTTGCTCAGGCGGGGTTGATCCCGGTTGCACCATCTTCTTCACAGACCGGGGGAAGGACTCAGACTCCTGCGCCTGCACTCCAGAGCAGCGAGTTCACGTTGGTCAGGTTCCAGGTGTCATAGCAACACAACCTGTGGTTCCAGTTCAGCCCATGGTAAGGACATCAGCTTCTGAGGGAGGGCAATTTAGATTTGCAAGGTTCAAGGAATATGACCCTCCCACTTTTAGTGGTTTGGCTCCAGAGAGTGCACGAGGTTTTATAGAGGAGTGCCATCGCATTCTCCGCACTATGGGTATTGTTGAGACGAGTGGGGTTTCTTTTACCACATTCAAGATTCAGGGAGTAGCTTATCAGTGGTTGCGGGGATATATGAGTTGGGTAGCCCGACAGATGCAGCTACACTTACATGGGGTTAGTTTTCAGAGATGTGTATGAGAGAGTTTGCACCTCAGTCCCTTCGGGATGCATGGCGGGTGCAGTTTGAGCAGCTGCGCCAGGGCACTATGTTAGTATTAGAGTATGCCGTCAGATTTAGTGATTTGGCCAGACATGCACCTGCCTTGCTCGCTACAGTTAGAGAGCGAGTCTGTAGATTCAATGAGGGGCTCAGGCATGATATTCAGCTTAGCATGACTCGGGAGTTGGAGTCAGATGTTTCATTCTAGCAGGTGGTAGGGATCACTCATCGGTTAGAGGGCATGTGGGACCGGGAGTGAGAGAACTGACTAGACCAGAAGAGAGAGTTCGGGGAGGCGAGGAGGCCTCGTAGACCGGAGAGATTTGCTAGTCCTTTATTTTGGAGGCAGGGTGCGACATGGTAGAGGTTTTGTGGGTCAGCCAGTTCAGTTTGCGCTTCAGGCTTCGCACAGTGATTCAGGTGTTCATGGGTCTCAAAGTACCCGTACCGCATAGTTCCCACAGCCACGTCAGCAATGAGGTTGCTTTGATTGTGAAGATACCAGCCATGTGGTGAGATGTTGTCCCCGACTTCGGACAGATACGTCACAACGGGGTATTCATGCGAGTAGAGGGCGCCCAAGAGGGGGAGGCCCGGCCCGTTGATGTGTTCCATATAGTAGGCTTGAGGCCGCTATGCCAGATGATATCATTCAGGTATTATTTTGGTTTGTTATAGAGGAGCACCATCGGTGCTTCATTACAACTTTGCTTATCGAGGTGAGTTCCCCTATTTGTTGCTCCACTTATGAGTGCGTTTCATTTTGGATGTTTTATGAGTGATAGCCCGTGTCTATCGTCTGTTTCTATTCATTATTGAGAGTCATGAGACTAGTAGTAAATTCTTATTATCCATTACGGTAGACTTGATGTGATTTCTAAGTATTTTTGACTACGAGCTATGATTTTTATGCTCCACCAGTATGGAAGCCAGCATTTTTTGTAAATTGTGATGGAATTGATCTAGTGAGAGGTTCCAGCTGGTTTGATGTATACCCTACTTGTGATTCAAAGTTGAGGGTGAGACCCTCGTGATTTCATGTGATTTGACGCGTTTGAATCGGGCTGTGTGCCGCGATGGAAGTTATATTAGTATGAGATCCTTGTGATTTGTTCATATGCTTTGGCTCTTTTCTTGTTATATTGTTTTGTACGTTAGTACTGATAGAAAATTGTGCCTGTCGGGCTTGTTTGATATTTCCCTTATGTGTTTCTCTTTCAATATTCAGTCATTTTCATTCTGTGCTTCTTATGTTTTAGCTTGCGGGGTGTGTGCCTGGTGGGGTTAGTTGTGACTTGTTGATTCGGGTGTTTGGTTATGAGGTCTTTGTGTTTCTTGCATCATTGCCAGTGTTATGAGGCTAGTGGCCGGTGCAGGATTTGATTTCGGGCAGGTATTGTGATCAGGAATGTTATTATAGGCCTATGTGTGGTGTGCATGTTGTGTGGTTATACTATGTGGTTGTAGGCATAGTGGTTGCAGCTAGTGGAGACCGATACCAGATATAGGTTTAGAATCGGGTCTCTTGGAAATGAGTGGAAGGTGAAAATTTTGGCTCTAAGGCTTATTGGTATTTGGTAGAAAGGCTAAATTGCAGTTGAGATGGTGGTGTCAAGCTTACGTAGATTGGGATGACGTGGGATCACTCGCGGGTGTATGTTGAAAGTGTGCATTCAGTGATTTGAGGACCTCGAGGCAAATCTTGGCACATTCGAGGACGAACGTTTGTTTTAAGAGGGAGAGGATGTAACGACCCCGCCAGTCGTTTTGAGAATTTAAGCTCCGTTCGGCGGCGTAAGGTCTTGAACAAGTATCAACTTGTGTGCATGGTTGAATTCAGTTACCGAAAGATTCGGAGTTGAATTGGAAGAAGGAATCTAGTTTTGGAAGTTTAAGCGGTGGGAATTTGACCGGAATTTGACTTTTGTGTAAACGGCTCGGGAATTAGTTTTCGATGATCCCAACAGCTTCGTATGGTGATTTTGGACTTAGGCGTGCGTCCGGATTTGGATTTAGAGGCCCGTAGGGTAATATGAGGCATTTCGGCGAAAGTTGGAAAATGGAGAAGTTTGACCCATAGTTGATTTTGTGATACCGGGGTTGGAATGCGATTCCGAGAGTTGGAACAGCTCCGTCTTATCATTTGGGTCTTGTCTGCAAAAATTGGCGTTATTCCGTGTTGATTTGATTCGGCGCGAGTTCTAGAAGTTGGAAGACATGGAAGTTTATAGTTCGATTCATGGTGCGATTTGCATTTTCGGCGTTGTGTGTTATGATTTGAGATCTCGAGTGAGTCCGTGTTAGGTTATAGAACTTGTGTGTGTGAGACGGGGTCCCGGGGGCTTCGAGTGTGTTTCGGACGAGTTTCGGTTGTTTTGCATGGTTTTGGAACATGTCTGATTTCTGGTGTTTTTGCACCAGCGACCTTGGAGCGCAGGTGCGGCTCCGCTTCTGCGTGAGCCGGATCGCATTTGCGTTCTTTGAGGCCTGGAAGCTAGTTCGCTTCTATGAATGCTGGAACGCAGGTGCAAAACCGCTTCTGTGGTTGGTCTATCACATCTGCGAAGGAGTCCTCTTCCGCGCTCCTGTTATTGCTTCTGTGGCGCCGTTGATGCCGCTAATTGTCCGCAGATTCGGACCTAGGCGTGTAAGTCAAGTTTGCAAATGCGAACGTCTGCCCGCAAATGCGATAGCGCAAATGCGCTTAAATGTCCGCAGATGCGGAAGTGCTGGGCACAATCCTTTATATCGAGGGTTTGGCCATTTTCTTCATATTTTGAGTTTTGGACTTCGATTTTGGGAGCTTCTTTTTGGGTTTCAAGCAAATCGATTGGGTAAGTGTTCTTCACCTAGAATTTAATATATTCCATGATTTTACCTTTGCCATTATCATTTGATTTGTGTTTTGGGTTGAGGAAAATGTTGGTTTTTGAAGAAAATTTCAAAAATGAAAAATCATGATTTTTGAGGGACGAAATAGTATCGGAATTTGATAATTTTTGTAAGGTTGAACTCGTATCGGAATGGGTATTCGATTTTTGTAAAATTTGTCGGGTTCCGAGGTGCGGGTCGGGGAGTCGACTTTTGAACCGATTTTTAGATTTTGTTAAAGATTGAGACTTTATGATCCATAATTGTTTCATATGAGTTTTATTTATGCATTGAAGTTATTTTGGTTAGATTTGAGTCGTCCGGAGGTCTTTTCACCCGAGAAGTGCATTTTAGGGTATCAGTTTGTCGTCTTTGAGGTAAGTATCTTGCCTAACCTTGTGTGGGGGATATCCTCTTAGGATTTGAGTCTTCTATGTTGGTTGTAGTTCGTGTATGTGAGGTGACGAGTGCGTGCTCGGACTTATTTCTGGAAAGTTGCCTTTAGGGTTCTAAGGTTCTTATACTCACTGTGTATGAAGTTGTTCGTGATACGTTTGAGTTCCTATTTTCTGGTTTCACTTCTACATGCGTTAAATAGAATTAATTGCTTTAGGATTCACTCTTATTGCCTATTTGACTTAACTGGAGATTTTGCCTCTTTTATCATCATGCTATCTTTTCATAACTGCTTATCTTTAATAGAAATTGTTATTGTCTCATCCTATAATTGTTTAGTCTTAATTGGAGTGAGGATTATCTTCTGCAGCTTACCATTATTTGAATTGTTGAATATCCTTCGCAATTGCTCAACCTTAAAAAGAGTTTAGATAACCTATATCTTAGTTGACTTGCCTTTATTCGGAACTATTTGACTCGTGTTGGCTTCCTTATTGTTGACTTGTGTATTGTGGGGTCGTTGCTACATGTTAGTTTTCCCTTGTTGAACTATTCCCTTTATGCCTAGTATTCTTTATTGTGGTTATTCCTTGTGTACCGGTTCTACCGTTTCTTTGTGATTTAAAGTACTTGAGTTGATTTACTCGTCTTACTTTGTATGATTGTCATTTTTGTTGTTGTACTTGTTGTGGTAATGCACAAGGTTTCTGCCGCGCTGTAACTGTTATTTCTGTTGGTTGTGCTGCATAGTTACTTTGGGACTACGTGATGGTATCCCGGTAGATCCCCCTGTTCTGCATATTTACTTTGGGACCACGAAACGGTATTCCGGTACAACCCCCTACACATTTACGTTTGGGACTACGGGACGGTATCCAGGTACATACCCCTGCTCTATATATTTACTTTGGGCCTACGGATCGGTATTCCAGTAGATCCCCTCCACATTTACGTTTGGGACGACGGGACGGTATCCTGGGAGATCCCTTGTTATTATCATTGTGTTCTGTGCTGTTGCTTTTCATTGATCTTTTCCCTGCGTTAACATTATACGTGTTGTTCGTTCTTATCCTTATATTTACTAGCTGGTATGAACTATGTTAGGACACTTGAACAAGCATACACGTGGCTAAGCACCCTTATCGGATAAGAGGCTTCTTGATATTGCAAAGTATAGTCGCACACCCTTGTTTATTTGCCTTCCATGTGAGAATGGCTCTATTTGTCAGTATGATTATTTGGTGTGATGAGGGCACAGGATGTCAAGTGTTAAGGTTCAGGTATTGAGATCCGCATTGAATGATTATGAGATGGGGTGTCACAGGGTGACTTATATTCGAAGGTTATTTATTTGAAAAGATTATATTCGAAGGGTAATCATTTTGAAAGAATTATTTTTGAAAAAAATTTACTTGAAGGAAGTATATCTCGAAATATTTTTATCAATTGAAGGATTTGTCTAATTGATTGAAGTTTGTTGGCTAAGACCTAATNGGCTCAACAGACACGCTGCCCGCGATGAAATTGCGCGGCAGCGGAATTACTTGACGCGGCCGCGGTCCATATTCCCTTGGGGCCGAAAGTTAGAATTAGAGGACTGAAGATTTGGGCTCAAATGAATAGCGCGGTCCGCGAACATATTTCGCGGCCGCGGTTGAAGACTACGCTGAGGCGGTTGATTTTTCGCTCCCAACGGAATCAAGTCAAGATGAAGCTCAGAAGAGAAGAAACATGGTCCGCGCTTGCTTTTGCGCGCCCGAGGATGTCCCAGCGCTGAGGCACTCAATATTACACTATCAGCAAAATCTCCATAGGGGCATTTTTGTCCGAAAATTTCTGCTGTGTATAAATAGTTCTTTTTCAGATTTTAGGGTACCTGTTGTTTTGAGGAACACGTGAACAACCGCTTTTTACCTTTTAGAGTAATTTTAGAGCATTGTTAACTATTAATCTTGGATTTTATTCTTGTAATTACTTTTTATGGCTTATATTTCACCTTCTCCTTTGATTTCTTCCTTGATTATGAGTAGCTAAACCCATTAGCTAGGGTTGTGACCCAACCCTAGTGTGGGTATTTAATGGGTCTTCAATTCTAGGGCTTAATTATTTACGAGTTAATGATATTTAGCTTGTTTCATGCTTTAATTGTTGAATTGGTGGTTGCAAACACTAATTCATGCCTATTTGACTTAGACTCTTCTTGAGAAAGAGAGACTAAGTCTAGGAAATTCAGGCTAACAAGGAATTGGGGTGCATTCAAGAGATTGATAGCCCCAATTAAAGGGTTAAACCTAGAGATAGTAATACGCGACTTGTGCCAATTTTGCTTGCATTGTTTGAACACCCAATTGGGCTTGAGAAAGCCAGTTAGGGCAAAGTCACTTAAACTACCGAGAGTATAGAGTGAGCAATTATGTGCAATGGTTATATCATGATCCCAATTATAACAAGTTTGCCCTAAGTTTTAGACCTCGTTAGATACTCACCTAGGTGTAAGTCACTTCCCTAGTGCCTTTTTACCAAATGAGAAAACCCTTACAAAAACATATTGTACTTAGATTATTTTCATCCTTCATTAGTGTTAAAAGTAGAGTAGAAACCAAACAAAGAGTGATTAGAAGTGCAATTAAGAACAACGCACATAGCTAGATTAGATAGAAACCCAATTCCAAACCAATATTAGCTCTCTATGGAAATCGATCCTGATCCCTCGGGTAAAAGATGCATCGACCACTCTTGCCACTTTATAGTGGTATAGGGTTGGAGCCGATCACTTTTTGGCGCCGTTGCCGGGGAGCTAAACGGTTTTGGCTATCTATCTGACTAGTTTTGTGCTTGCTTTTCTTTCCTTCTGTTTCACTAACTTGTATGAATTAATCGATTCAGGTAAAACATGGCAAACAATGATCCTATTAGAAATGTTCCGGGGGAGGAGGTAGATGATAATGGTGAAGATGCGGTACCTCTAGTACCTCAAGCTCAAAGAAGAGGCCGCCAGGCTAATGACAATATTCTAGACCCTCCCCCAGTTCCTCCAAGAGTTGCTCCTCGGGTGCTTCCAAATGAAGGTTACGCGAGTGCAATTGTCCCACCCCGGATCCGGGCGGGCAATTTCCAGATTACAAATGTAATGTTGACTTTATTGGAGCAACGAGGGTACTTCACAGGTTCTCCCCATCAGAATGCATATAAACATCTCAAGGGCTTTGTGGATACCTGCTGGGGAAGCAAACAGACTAATGTGTCGGAGGATGCATTGAGATTGAGATTGTTCCCTTTTTTACTTAGAGGGAAAGCTTTGGACTGGCTTGAAAGGCTTCCCAACCATTTCATCACTACGTGGGATGAGTTGGCCAACAAGTTTACAGCTAAGTTCTTCTCGCCGGGGCATATGGCGACTTTGAGAGATGAGATCCTGGCCTTCAAACAGGAACCTAATGAACCACTTCATGAGATCTGGAAGAGATATCGGATAATGGTGAAAGAATGTCCGAACAATGAAATGACCGAAGCAATGATCCAGCAAACATTCTACCGTGGCATTAACACGACCAATCAGTGCGTAGTGAACCAGCTAGCAGTGGGAAATTTTATGAACACACCTTATGCTGAGGCGTGTGAGATATTGGATGAGATGGCAGATACTTCCTCAGCTTGGCAAAGTCGAGCGAATGTGCCACAAGGTGATCCCACTGCCATTCACTTGCACAAAGAGCTCCACGACCATGGCCAAGCAATAGCATAGTTAACTACAACAATGAACCAGTTGGCAAAAGCTCAATTGCAGCAAGTTCAAGCGCCAAGACAAGTAAATGCTATGGAAGGGGTAAACATGTTGGTCAACAAGAGGCGACAAAGAGGTCAACAAAGTCAAGGAAGTCTGGATCAATATGAGCAGGGTAACAGTGGTTTCAACCAAGATGATGGGTATGATGAACAAAGTGAAGAAGTCCAGTATGTGAATAATTACCAAGGACAGCGGGGAAATGCTCCAAACCAACTAAACAGTGGAGATCCCAAGGAAATTGGGGGGATCAAAACCAACAATGAAATAGCAACTGGGGGAACAACAATCAGAATTGGGGCAACCAGAACAACCAAGGGAACTGGAGTGGCAACAATGGAAATTGGGGAGGAAACAACAACCAAGGGGGTTGGAATAATGGGGATCAAGGGAATCGGGGGCAAGGCTTTCAAAGGCCTCCGATGTATCAACAACCAAACAACCCGCCTCCTTTTCCGTCCCAAGGTCCTAGCTCATCAAACAATGAGATGGGAAGAATTGAGATGATGTTTGAGGAAATGATGAAAAAGAACGCCGACTCTGATTCCCAGTTGGCATCCCATAGTACTTCAATTCGAAACTTGGAGGTTCAACTTGGCCAGATTTCGCAATCTTTGAACACTCGCCTAAGTGGGCTCTACCTAGTGATACGGTAGTAAACCCGAAGGGTGGGAACAATACCGGGCATGCAATGGTGGTGATCACAAGTAGTGGTAGTGGTGGTGAAGTGAATACCTTCAAGCAAAAAGAAGTTGTGAGTGATGAGGTTGAAGTGCTAGATGATGATGTTCCAATAGTTGATGAGCAAGTGAGTGAAGACAATTTGAATGCGCAAGTGAGAATTGATATTCATGATTATAAGGTGGAGACTCAAAATGATGTAAACCCGTCTAGGGAACACGTGATAGAAATACCGGAAACGGTAGTGCCCAAGGCTAAGGCTCCTTTGCCAAGGCCTCCTCGACCTTACCCTCAAAGACTAGCAAAGCAAAAGAATGAAAACCAATTCAAGAAGTTTATTGGGATGATGAAAAGCTTGTCGATCAATGTTCCTTTGGTGGAAACTCCTGAGCAAATGTCGGGTTACGCCAAGTTTTGAAAGACTTGGTGACTAAAAAGAGATCTATAGATTGTGAGAGCATCAAAATGACTCATCAAGTAAGTGCAATTGTGCACTCGATGGCTCCAAAGCTTGAAGATCGCGGCGCTTTCACCATTCCATGTACCATTGGGAGTGCGGATTTTTCAAAGGCCTTGTGTGATTTGGGAGTAAGTATAAATTTGATGCCCTTACTCGGTGTTCAAAACATTGGGTATTGGTCAACCGAGAGCTACTTCAATGAGATTGCAAATGGCGGATAGAACAATGAAGAGGCCGCTTGGCATTATTGATGATGTTCTTGTCCGTGTTGACAAGTTTATTTTGCCTGCGGATTTTGTGATTCTAGACTGCAAAGTTGACTATGAGGTGCCTATAATATTCGGAAGGCCTTTCCTAGCAACTGGGAAGGCATTGGTTGATGTGGAAGCAGGGGAGCTCACCTTCCGGGTGGGTGACGAAAATGTTGTCTTTCATATGTGCAAATCGATGAGGCAGTCGAATAGTACTGAAGTTTGCTCTTTTGTGGATCTTGTAACAGAGGTGATAGTTGATGACACGAGTGCCATGATCAATGTGGAGGATCCTTTAGAAGCGGTATTGTTGAACCATGACGTGATTGAGGATGAAGGTATGGTGGAGTGTGTCAATGCTTTGCACGGAATGGGCTCTTACTCTTATGAGCGCCGTAAGCTTTCTTTGGATCTTGAAAATAGAAAGACTCCGCCAACAAAGCTCTCAATTGAGGAACCTCCCGTATTGGAGTTGAAGCCTTTGCCTTCACACCTCAGGTATGAATTCTTGGGCCCTAGTTCAACTTTACCTGTTATTCTTTCTTCGTGTCTTACTAACGTGCAGGTAGATACCATATTGGAGGTGCTTCAAAGAAGGAAAAGGCAATTGGAAGGACTCTAGCTGATATTCGGGGAATAAGCTCCGCATTTTTCATGCACAAGATTATTCTTGAAGATGATGCCAAACCCTCCGTGGAACATCAAAGGAGGTTGAACGAGGCTATGCAAGAGGTTGTCAAAAAGGAGGTGATCAAGTGGTTAGATGCAGGGGTTGTGTACCCCATCTCGGATAGTTCTTGGACTTCATCGGTACAATGTGTGCCGAAGAAGGGTGGTATGACTGTGGTCACCAATGAGCAAAATGAGTTGATTCCCACCAGGACTGTCACAGGATGGAGGGTGTGCATGGACTACCAGAAGCTGAATAAAGTGACCCGCAAGGATCATTTTCCATTGCCCTTTCTGAACCAAATATTGGATAGACTTGCTGGGCGTGCCCTCTACTGCTTTCTGGATGGGTACTCAAGTTACAACCAGATTTTGATTTCACCAAAGAATCAAGAGAAAACCACCTTCACATGCCCGTACGGGACCTTTGCATTTTCACGGATGCCATTCGGTTTGTGTAATGCACCGGCTACCTTCCAGCGGTGTATGATGGCTATCTTTACGGACAAGGTGGAGGATTTCTTGGAAGTATTCATGGATGATTTTAGTGTTGTGGGTGACTCCTTTGATGAGTGTTTGAAGAATCTTGACAAGGTGCTAGCCCGGTGTGAAGAGACAAATCTTGTGCTTAACTTGGGAAAATGCAACTTTATGGTTGAGGAGGGCATTGTCCTCGTCCATAAGATCTCAAAGAATGATATAGAGGTGGACAAGGCGAAGATTGAAGTGATTTCAAAGCTTCCTCCTGCTACTTCAGTCAAGGGGGTTAGGAGTTTTCTTGTGGATGCGGGTTTCCACCGAAGGTTCATCAAGGACTTTTCAAAGATAGTGAATCCCTTGTGCAAATTATTGGAAAAGGATGCAAAGTTCGTGTTTAATGATGAATGCATGAAAGCTTTTGAACTTCTCAAGTACAAACTGACAACCACTCCCATTATTACCACACCCAATTGGAGCTTACCTTTTGAGCTCATGTGCGACGCAAGTGATATTGCGGTAGGAGCGGTCTTGGGTCAAAGTGTGAACAAGATGTTTCACCAGGTGTATTATGTAAGCAAAACAATGAATGATGTTCAGGTAAATTACACGGTGATGGAAAAGGAGTTGCTAGCTATTGTGTTTGCAATAGAGAAGTTTAGGCCTTATCTCATGGGTGCCAAGGTGATAGTTCGTACTGACGATGCAGCACACCGCTACTTGATGACAAAGAATGATTCTAAGGCTCAGTTGATGAGATGGGTTCTATTGCTTCAAGAGTTTGACCTTGAGATTGTTGATCGAAAAGGGTGTGAAAACTAAGTGGCGGACCACTTGTCCCGCTTGGAGCAGGAGGGGAGGCCCCGTGATGGCCTCAAAATTAATGATTCATTCCCTGATGAGCCACTCCTCTCCATATCTGTGAATAGCATGCCTTGGCTCGCTGATGTTGCCAACTTTCTTGTGACCAGCATTGTTCCGTGTGAGCTCTCTTTAACCAAAGGAAGAAGCTTAAACGGGATAGCTTGCACTACTACTGGGACGAGCCTTATTTGTTCAAGATTTTTATTGATGCTGTGATCCGGAGATGTGTTGCGGAAGAGGAGCAAATGAGTATTCTTGATGCTTGACATTCCTCTCCCTACGGTGGTCATCATTATGGGGCGAGGACTACTTCAAAGGTGCTTACCTGTGGTTTTTATTGGCCTACATTGTATAAGGATGCAGGTGAGCTTTTGAAGAGATGTGATGAGTGTGAGAGAGCTGGTGGAATTTTAAAGAAGGATGAGATGCCTCTCACCACTATTCTTGAGGTTGACATATATGACGTGTGGGGCATTGACTTCATGGGGCCTTTTGTGAGTTCATGTGGCAACACGTACATTATGGTGGCCGTTCATTATGTTTCTAAGTGGGTTGAGGCTATGGCTTTGGCTAACAATGAGGCACGGAGTGTAGTACCGTTCTTGAAGAAAAGTATTTTTACAAGGTTTGGCACTCCTAGAGCAATCGTCGTTGATGGGGGTTCTCATTTCTGCAATAAAGCATTTGACACTTTGCTTGCAAAGTATAGTGTCAATCACAAGGTATCAACCCCTTACCATCCTCAGGCTAGTGGGGAAGTTGAGGTTTCCAACAGGGAGATAAAGAGCATATTGTCAAAAACTGTCAATGCAAATAGGACTGACTGGTCAAAGAAACTAGATGATGCTTTGTGGCCTTACAGGACTGTTTACAAGTCTCCAATTGTAGGTCTCCGTACCAGTTGGTATTTGGAAAAGCGTGCCATCTTTCGGTTGAGTTAGACGCCATGTGGGCTTTGAAGAATTTAAATATAGGGTGGGATGTTGCAGCAAATCTTCGGGTAGAGCAACTCAATGAACATGATGAGTTTAGGTTCCATGCTTATTCCGGTTCGTCCTCTTATAAGGACAAGATGAAGTACTTACATGACAAGTATGCCCGTAGCAAGGAATTCAAGGAAGGTGATTTGGTTCTTCTATTCAATTCTCGGTTATGACTGTTTCCTGGAAAGCTCAAGCCAAAATGGAGTGGCCCTTTTGAGGTGGCGCATGTAACTCTGTTTGGTGCTCTTGATTTGAAAAACAAAAGTGGTGAAATCTTCCAAGTTAATGGGAATCGATTGAAGCACTATCTTGGCAAGTCTGATGATAGCCACGTGGTGGCAATGATCCATCTCAAGTGATTGATGGTAACCTGCATCGTGCCGCGACGTTAAATCAGGCGCTTCTTGGGAGACAACCCATGAGTTTTTCATTTTCTTCTTTTTGATTTTCTTCTTAGTGTAGGATTTTTTTGTACTAACTGGTTGTGAGATATGTGTAGGAATGTTTGATGCAGTGCAGGACAATATTGGAAAAATTTGGCTAAATCTGTAACCGATGACCGTGCTCAAAATTCTGCTGTCAGCGGAGGCATTTCGTGGGGGCATAATTCGGTAGCGGACGCGGACTTGAAAAGTCCCAAAATGAGACCTCTATGAAGTTTTATCCCTGTCTTCGTAGGCTTTTTCGCGGTTAGCAGAGCAATTCCGCGGCCACGCCCATTTTTTCGCTCTCAACTGAAATTGTTGAACAGGCAGCCCTTCTGAAAGGTAAAAGCGGGGACCCGCGATGGAATTCCGGTTTAGTATAAATAGAAGGCCATAGGACCTTTTACCCTTTTCTCCATTTGAACTCTCAAAAGCATATTTCTACTGTTCATCATCTCTGCACTGAGCCCTATTCCACACAAACACCAAGTTAGAAGTCCATTTCCATAACTCATCAAACAACTAGTAATTTCAATTCATCGTTGTTTTTCAATTTGTACTTTTCCTTTCTTTTAGTGTTAATTTCTTTATCATTTCTTTTAAATTTAACTAGGGGTAATTAGTTGTTGATTAGTTGATGCTAAATTAGTTGGGGTTAATGGGTTATTGATTAGTGATGCCTAGGAGGGATTCGTAATGTTCATAATACCCATTGATAACTAGAAAAAAATGAAACCCTAGGTTGCCCAACTAGTTTTTGAATTCCGCGGCCGTGGATATATTTCTGCGGTCAGCGTTTATGAGAAGGCTTGAATTAAAATTGGTTAGAATTCCACAGACAGTAGTGAGATTTTCACTGTTAGCGGCCCGTTTTTGCAGTCGCACTTCATTTTTCGCGGTCAGCGGAATTAAAGTTCAGAGAAGTGTCAATTTTGGGTCCGTGAACGCGTTTGTTTTTCCGCGGACAGCGGTGTAACATCTGCGGCCGCGCCCAAAATTCCGTGCTCAGCGGTTCTTTAGATTCTGAGTATGGGTAGTCTGACCCCCATGCCTCCGCGGCCGCGGCCCTTTTTCTGCTATCAGCGGTAACCACTCCTCAGCCGGCCTCCTTTATCCCCTATCAGCAGATCTGTGTTTCTGAAACACTGTTAACTTTTCATCAGTTATTCTTTATTGATTCTTTTAGCTCCAATACTAATAATCTTTCACTGATTGTGTATGCAGACAATGGTTAGAGGTGGAAGCGAGAAACAAAAAGGGAAAGCAGAGTCCTCCCAGGGTAGGGGACGAGGGAAAATCAAGTTACCCCTAGCAGTACGACAATCTATTTGTAAAATGCGGAAGGATATAAAAGCTGCAGACAGAGCCGCATCCCACTCCGAGGGTAGTGATTATGTTCCTTCCCGGGAAGCCATAGAGGGTGATTCTGTCCCTACTCATGTGTCGGACTTCCCAGTGAGATTCCAGTTGATAAATCAGCCTACACCCCCTGTCCTCTTACTTCTCCTACTTCCTCTGAGTCGTCTGATGGCTCAACAGAAGGTAGTGAATCCTCAGCATCAGCTTCTCTTCCAGCTACTCAAGTTTCTCCACCTAGACAAGACCAATTGATGTAGATGCTGAGACCCCTGATGACGGGAGGGGTGGTGACACCCAAACAGGAGGGTTGGCAAAAACAAGAAACCCAGTGATGTGGCTGCATAGATTTGTCAGTGAGCAAGCCTACCACAAATTTCGGGAGCGGCCTCAAAAGTCACTCATACTTGAGCGTCAATTTCTAGAAAGGGATCTTCTGCCCCGCAACCCCAGTGTGAAGCAGCAATTTGATGAAAGAGTGGGCTGGAAACACTTCACAAGCAAGCTGCCGGATGCTAATGAGCACCTAGTCGAGGAGTTTTATGCCAATGTCGCCCACATAAAAAAGGGCACATTTGTGACTAAGGTGCGGAATCTGAAGATCAAATTTGATGGCAAGACTCTGAACGAGTATCTGGGTTCAATGACGAGGATGAGTCAGTCCGCCCGTGGTTGGCATCAGTGATTGCTCTCTTGGGGACTAGCCCTGCTTGGCTGACACCTGGAGTACCAATCTACAGGAACACCCTGAGCTTCGAGGTGAAGGGTTGGGAGACGTTTGTGTGCAGCCGGTTGGACCCCACTACTCATGACAGTGACATGCCAGTCTCTCGGACGATTATAGTGGGGGCCATCATGGCAGGGTACCCGATTAATGTCGGGAATATCATGTCCATGGTGATCACCAGAGTGGTCAACAAGAATGAGAGCTCCTACCCCTTCCCAAACTTCCTCACTATGTACTTGGAGGATCAGGAAGTCGAGGGAAGGGACTTTGATACGAAGGTGAAACCAAAGAGGCCATTCTCCTAGAACAGCCTTCAGGGTTCCGACAACCCCAAGGCCAAGGGCAAAGCTACTACTTCCACTGCCCAGTCTGAAGAGCCAGCAGTGGTGGCCACTATTTTTGAGCCCTCCTCTGCCATGCCACAAACCTCCACAGGACCATCCACTTTAGTGCCTTCTTCATCAGCATATCCTCTGACTGCACATAGGGTGAACCGGACTCTCTCCAGCATCAACAACTAGATGTAGGCAGCAACATCAAAGTTGTCTATCCTATCCAGCACACTGGCAGCCCAGTCAGTTCCCGCACAACCACAGGTGCCTATTTCAGTAGAGGAATCTCTCAAGGAGTTTCTGGACAACCAGAAGAAGCTCCTGCACAACCAGAAGCTCATCATGGATGCTTTGGCAGCTCAAGGAAAAGCAATAACGGACCCGAGCAAGCAGACGAAGAAATTGAAAAAGACTCGGGCCTCAAAGGAGTCAGTAAAGCTATTGAGAGGGGATGTGGAAAAGATAAAATCAGATGGCGACATCCCATTGGAGCTACGATTGGAGGAGCAAGTCCAAGCAGCTCAAGCAACACAGGCACCAGTGCAGGAGGGTAATAGAGAGCCCGTGAGAAGACGACTGATTCCCCAGACTTATGACCTGGAGATACAGTTGGAGGACCCCGAGGGAGGTGACTCAAGCACCCAGCCACAGGGCCCAGCCAGTGGCCCCACTGATGTGTAGGACCCCATGCAGATAGAGGATCCATAGGAAGTTTTCTTTACTCTCTAACCCTCTTTGATCTTATTTTTGCTATTAGCATTGAGGACAATGCTAGTTTTTATTTGGGGTGGGAGTGGGGGGGGGGGGTGGGTGGTCCTATTTTGACAATTTGATAACTGGATTGTAATTATGGTACTTATTTCTCTTTATTGCTATTTTTCACTTTTGGTATGTATATAACTTTACCATTTATTTTTCACTTTTCGTTATTTTTCAATTTCGGTATGTATATAAAGTTACTTTTCCATGTATATACTCATTTCCCCTCTTATGTATATTCGTGTCAATCCCCTTTTGTACATATTCAACTTACTTTCCGTATTTTACTTTATAACTTCTTTTGCAATTTTCCTTAATAGCATAGCTTTTTATTTCACTCAGTAGCTTCTTTTTCATTTTGTAGCTTCTTACATCTACAAGTTTTCGTGATCAATAAGCCTTTGGTTTTCTTAATGCCACGGTTCTTTCCAAAGGTGGAGTTTGTGTGAACCGGGTGGCTCTTCCCGATAATGGATGGCATGACAATCTTCTTAAGGGTTTGAGTCTGTTTTCTTTTTGTTTTTTGTGTAAATAGTAGCAAGTTAGCAAAAGTGCCTCAGGCAAAGCTTCACTTGGGCCTAACACATTTACCTTTGGCCTTATGGTTAGAAACAAATTGATGTGTAAAGGATGGTGATAGTTGTGACCTTTAGACTCTTGTGTTGACTAAGCAATCATCAAGTGGTTTTTCGGGACCATTTTTGTTGCTCAAATCTTATCTAAGGTTGTTGTGGGCCCTCGGCTCTTTCTCTTTAGCAATCCAAAAGCTTGTGAGGCGAGGTATTGATTTGCAAGTCCAACTCCCGTGCCAATAAGTCTAGAACTTGCCCTGAATGTTTGTCTAGGCGAAATCCTAAGTGTAGCTCGACTTGAGAAATGATTATAGGCTCTCCTTGATCCAAATTGAGACTTGAAAGCATCCATAGCCCACCAAATATGCTATCCCTAGTCAACCTCGTTGAGCCATAGCCCTTGTTCTTTTCATTAACCATGATACAAGCCTTTATCCGTTCTAAAATGACCCTCTCTTGGCACCCGATCTTTCCTTATCACAATTGGCAAAAGTATAAGTTTGGGGGGAGAGACGAGGAATGCAAAAGTGATAAAAGGTACAACATGAAGAAAAGGGAAGGCAAAAGAAAAAGAAAGAAAAGCCAAAAAGTCAAAAAGAAAGTGAACATGGATGCTTGGAATGATTAGAAAGGATTGACATGAACAAGAAAGAGTAATAGTGTGTTACTCTAGTCCCCTAGGGAAGAAGTAAAAGACTCAAAGAGTCAATAAAATGTGAGTTGAAACGAAGAAAATGAAGTGCTTGAGGAAAGATGAAACCTTCATAGACCGATATATCCTACCTTGAACCAAAAGCCTTCATTACATTCCCGCAAAAGCCCTATATGATCTTGAGTTGAGTAAGCTTACATTAGTGGTGATTCACAAGAGGGGCAAGCTTATGGTACTTAGAGCCGGACATTTGAGTTGAGGGTAATTGTTAGTCCCAATTGATGCTTGATGAGGTCACCATAGGACAGCTGAAATTTTCCTTTCTTTTATCTTTAGGAGGAGGGAATTACTTTCTTTTCTTGAGGACAAGCAAAAGCTTATGTTTGGGGGAGTTGATAACTAGGGATTCTAGCCTATCTTATGCTCCTTTTTGCTTAGGTTTTGGATAAAAAATGTGTAGAAGTATCCCTGAAAACTAACTTATTGTGCTTGTTTGCTGTGTTTGGTCAAAATAAGGCAAGAAAGTCATAACCAGCTCATAAAGGAGTGAAACCTTCACAAGCTCAAAGCTGAACTAAAAGCGCTGACAGCAAAGAAATAGTGCGGCCACGGAAGTTGAACCGCTAAGGCGACCATATTCACGCTCTCAGCGGATTGAGGTTCAGAGAAGGCACTTTTGGGTTTAACAGACACCGCTGCCCGTGGTGAAATTGCGCGGCAGCGGAATCACTTGATGCGGTCGCGGTCCATATTCCGCTGAGGGCGAAAGTTAGAATTAGAGGACTGAAGATTTGGGCTCAAATGAAGAGCTTGGTCCGGGAACATATCTCGCGGCCGCGGTTGAAGACTACGCTGAGGCAGTTGATTTTCCACTCCCAGCGGAATAAAGTCAAGACCAAGCTCAGAGAGAAGAAACGCGGTCCCCGCTTGCTTTTGCGCGGCCGCGGATTTCCCAGCGCTAAGGCGCTCAATATTACGCTGTCAGCAAAATCTCCGTAGGGGCATTTTTGTCCAAAAATTTCAATTGTGTATAAATAGTTCTTTTTCAGATTTTTAGGGTATCTGTTGTTTTGAGGAACACGTGAACAGCCGCTTTTTACCTTTTAGAGTAATTTTAGAGCATTGTTAACTATTAATCTTAGATTTTACTCTTGTAATTACTTTTTAATGGCTTATATTTCATCTTCTCCTTTGATTTCTTCCTTGATTATGAGTAGCTAAACCCATTAGCTAGGGTTTTGACCCAACCCTAGTGTGAATATTTAATGGGTCTTTAATTTTAGGGCTTAATTATTTATGGGTTAATGATATTTAGCTTGTTCCATGCTTTAATTGTTGAATTGGTGGTTGCAAACACTGATTTATGCCTATTTGACTTAGACTCTTCTTGAGAAAGAGAGACTAAGTCTAGGAAATTCAGGCTAACAAGGAATTGTGGTGCATTCAAGAGATTGATAGCCCCAATTAAAGGGTTAAACCTAGAGATAGTAATACCCGACTTGAGCCAATTTTGCTTCCATTGTTTGATCACCTGGGCATGAGAAAGCCAATTAGGGCAAAGTCACTCAAACTACCGAAAGGTATAGAGTGAGTAATTATGTGCAATGGTTATATCATGATCCCAATTATAACCAGTTTGCCCTAAGTTTTAGACCCTGTGCGATACTCACCCATGTGTAAGTCACTTCCCTAGTGTCTTTTTACCAATTGAGAAAACCCTTACAAAAAAATATTGTACTTAGATTTTTTTCATCCTTCATTAGTGTTAAATGTATAATAGAAACCAAATAGAGCATGATTGGAAGTGCAATTAAGAACAACACACATAGCTAGATTAGATAGAAACCCAATTCGAAACCAATATTAGCACTCTGTGGAAATCGATCCCGACCCCTCGGGTAAAAGCTGCATTGACCACTCTTGCTTCTTTATAGTGGTATAGGGTTGGAGCCGATCAACCGCAGAGGTATTATGCGGCTGCAGAGGAAATAATGCGGACCGCAGAGGTATTATGCGACCGCAACAAAATTGTGCGGACTGCGGTGATTTACGAGTGATTGTGAGGTATGCCCAAGGGGTTGTATACGAGTGACTGTGAGGTTTGCCGAGGGGCTGTATACGAGTGATGTTTTTCCCGAGGGGCGGCTTATGATTTCATCATTTTTTCTCACCTTTGCATTGAGCCTTGTTAAAAATTGTTGAAAAATATCTTTAAATGAATTTTACTAGAACTGGGTTTAAACGAGATGATTTGATTCAAACTCTGATTTTAAAAGCCTGTTGTATTTTACTGAGATTTCATGATGCGAACTTTAAATGCCTTATTACTCGTCACTGCTTCTCAGCCTTTATTTACTTTGGTTACTTACTGAGTTGGCATACTCACGTTACTTCCAGCACCTGTGTGCAGATCCAGGTGTATAAGGACCCGGTAGCGGCTGTTGATTATTCCAGCTGTAGATCTTCTTTGAGTTAGCAAGGTAGCTGCTGGCGATCGCAGCCCTGCTCTTTTCCCTCCTATCTTCCTATAGTTGTCGTAGTTACTTTCCAGACTGTATTAGTCTCAGTATTTTCGGGCTAATTGTAGTAGATGCTCATGACTAGTGACACCCTGATGTCGGGCTTTTTTTTTTCTTTCCGCACTTTCCTTATTCAGAATTTCTTTATGAAGTTTTATTATTAAATAGCTTGAATTTATCTTTGAAATGAAATATCATGTTGTTTTTTGTAAAGAGTCGGCTTGCCTAGTACCACGATAGGCGCCATCACGACATGGTAATTTGGGTCGTGACACCAGCAGTGAAAATGCTCCTTGAGACTTGGCTAGCTAACACGCTAACCAGCATCCTCAATAAGCCCACCTAGGAGACACTCAGAGAAAACGCAAGGACTTGAGATACACCGACAATGGTCGAGCAACATGGCCCTCCCCCAGTAATAGGTATTACTCACACTGTTAGTAATGCAGATGACGACACCCTCACGACCATTTTGAAAAAGATGGAGGAAATGGAAAATGAGAACAAAGTACTTCGGAACCAAATGAGAGAGCACCAAGAAGAGATGCTGGTCGGTTTGTCGAACAACCATACTGTACTGAAGTCTCCCTACATGCCATGCCAAAAACCTTCAATATGCCGCCCTATCTGAAAATGTATGATGGTACGACCGATCCCGAAGATCATGTGACTCACTATGTCACCGCTGTAAAAGGTAATGAACTCGCAGAGGAACAAGTATCCTCCTCCAATCACTTGGGATGAAATACATAACATCTACTGTGCCGAGGTCCGTGCAGACGAGGATGAGCTAAATGGGCCAACTCATCAGTTGACCTCCGTACAGGCCGAGTCCAGGAAGGATCGAAGAAACGATGTCAGAAGAGATCTCGCAACTCCACGACCTAACCGAGAATGGCACCAACCATACAACAGAAGCGCCATCATGGCCCTCTCCCGCCACGAAGAGGGCCCACCTAGACCAAGGACAGGTACTCACCGGAACGAGAGAGGTATGCCCCCTTCGTTAACTGCTCATAATTTTTGTGTCACCCTCAGAAGTTGTCTACGCATTGGAGAAGCTCGGACCAAAAGTCAAGTGGCCACAAAAGATGAGGTCAGATCCAAGCACTAGAAAGTCAGATGCCCTCTATGAGTTCCACCAAGAGCGAGGTCACAAAATTGAGGACTGCATCGCCCTGAGGCAGAAGGTCGTAAACATGCTCCGCCAAGGACACCTCAAAGAATTGCTGAGCGACTGAGGGAGGACCAACTTTGCCCGAGGACGTGAACAACACCAGAGACCGCCAAAACCACACTCACTGACCCGCACCATTCAAATGATCATCGGGGGCAGCGGCGACGCTTCAATCAGTAGCATAAAGTTCACCACAACCCACAAGTTCAAACGATCGATCACTCACGAAGGGTATGGCGAACTCGATAAGTTGGATACCCACGGTTTGGTTTTTCCTCATTATCATGCCTTTGCTATCACTTTACAGATATTAGATACAGATGTGCGATGCATTATGATAGACGATGGGAGCGGCACGTGCATTATCCACCCTCGATTACTTGCACAAATAAAACTCGAGGATAAGATAGCGCCACGTTGCATCATGCTAACAGGTTTTAACAATGTAGTTGGAAGAACATCTGGAGAAATCACACTCCCCGTCCTGGCCGGCGGCGTCACTCTAGAAATCACATTCCACATCATCGACAAGGACACAATGTACAATGACATAATAGGCCGACCCTGGATACACGCCATGAGGGCCATCCCCTCCATCTTGTACCAAGTTATAAAATTCCCAACCCCATGGGGAATATTCAGCATACAAGGAGAAAAATGCATATCTCGAGAATGAAACCGCATCGCCTTGGATTGTACGACCACCCAACAAATGAAGGGCAAAGCAAAAGAGACATAGCAATTAACAAGGCCGAGGTCGAGCTGCGATGAAAGATAAGACGTCATCAGAGATCCCAAAACAGTAGAAGCAACAAAATCAACCATAGAAGACCTCGACACCGTCCAACTTAATGGCAACGACCATAGCAAGAAAGACTACATCGGCTGCAAGCTTCAAGAACAAGGTAAATTCCGTCAGTTCTTAACTGCTAACGCAGACTTGTTCGCCTTTTGCCATATAGATATGCCAGATATCTCGAAGGAGATCTCTACACACAAGTGAAACGTCGACCTATTCCACCCCCGGTGAGGCAGGTTAGGTCAATTTCTCAATAAATGATGCAGTGCGCGAGGAGGTTGAAAAATTACTGGAAAATGGCTCCATTAGAGAGTCAAAATACCCCCAATGGGTGGCCAATTTGGTCATGGTTAAAAAGAAAAATGGGAAGTGGCGAATGTGCGTAGACTTTACAGATTTAAATAAAGCATGCCCGAAAGATTCATTCTCATTACCTCATATCGACCAGCTCATTGATGCAATGGCCGGGCATGAATTGCTAAGTTTCTTAGATGCCTACTCAAACTACAATCAGATCCTTATGGAAGAGGAGGATTAGGAGAAAACCACCTTCATCACCCACCAAGGAACGTAGTGCTACAGAGTTATGCATTTTGGACTGAAAAACGTAGGGGCGACATACCAAAGGTTGGTAACCAAAATGTTCAAGGATCAACTCGGCGAGACTATGGAACTCTACATAGATGACATGCTGGTCAAATCCAAAACGAGAGAAGATCATATCGACCACTTGAAAGAAGCCTTCGACATACTCAGGCGATACAGAATGAAACTAAACCCCGAAAAGTGTGCATTCGGCGTGACCTCTGGAAAGTTCTTGGGTTTCCTAGTGTCACAGCGAGGCATTAAGGTCAACCCTGACCAAATCAAAGCCATAGAAGGAATACCAGAGCACTTAACCACAAAAAAACAGGTTCAGAGGCTAACTGACCGTATCATCGCCCTATCAAGATTCATCTCGCGATCATCCGACAGATGCCACAAGTTCTTCGGCGTACTCAAAAAGGATAACGGCCTCCAGTGAACCCCCGAGTGTTCCGAAGCCCTAAAGGAGTTAAAAGCTTACTTGTCATCATCGCCACTGCTTTCCAAATCGGAACCGGGGAGTGTCTCCTCGTCTACCTCGCCGTACCCAAAGTAGCGGTGAGTGCGGTCCTGGCCCGAGAAGATAAAGGTACGCAATCTCTCATATACTACATTAGCAAAGCATTAGTCGACGCTCAAATGAGCTACCCCCACCTCGAAAATTTGGCCCTGGCCGTGGTCGTAGCTTCACGAAAGCTTAGACCCTACTTCCAGTGCCACCCCATCTCGGTAGTCACAACTTTCCCCTTAAGGAGTATTTTGCATAAGATCGAGCTATCGGGCAGGCTAGCCAAATGGGGCATAGAATTAAGCAAACATGATATCACATATCAACCGCAAACGGTGATAAAGTCTCAAGTCCTTGTCGATTTCGTCACCGACTTCAGCGCAAAAATAATGCTCGAAGTCGAAAAAGAAGCTGCCCACGCTTCTCCACAAACACAAGATCTATGGATATTGTACACTGACGGTGCTTCTAATGCGAAGTGATTTGCCAGTCCATAAGGTGCCTGGACATGTCTAACAACGAGCCCGAGTATGAGGCCGTGATTGCAGAATTAAGGCTAGCAGTCAAATACAGGGCGAGACGGGTCAGACTACGCTGCGATTCTCATTTTGTCGTCCACCAAGTCACATGGACTTTCTAGATCAGAGAGCAAAGGTTATAAAAATACCAGGCCGAGATCTATAAACTGTTGCCCGAGTTTGATGAACTTTCTGGTTAAAGAATCTCTTTCTAGTTGCTCTGGAACAATTAGGGGATTCTCTAGAAGAAATACGGGGTTCTGCTTCTGGCGGCAACATGCTTGGTCCCGCTTATGGGGTCAAATCAATACGTTCTAAGAAGAAAGATTGGAATATCAATCTCATCGAGATCATCGATCTCATACCAAATTCCATCAATCGAATCACTTTTTCGAGAAATACGAGACATCTAAGTCATACAAGTAAAGAGATCTATTCAAATTTTTAATGAAGTTGATTGGAAAAATACGGACTTCTCTACAGAGAATTAGAATTTCGATATGCTAGTGGGTTGCCCAGGATTCAAATCGAAAAGTGAAAAACATTCATAGTTGGAGGAATCGTGACAATTCTAGTTGCAGTAATGTTGATTATTTATTCGGCGTTAAAGACATTCGGAATTTCATCTCTGATGACACTTTTTTAGTTGGCGATAGGAATGGAGACAGTTATTCCATCTATTTTGATATTGAAAATCAGATTTTTGAGATTGACAGTGATCATTCTTTTCTGAGTGAACACTTTTTTAGTTTTAGTAGAGTTCCAATGAAAAACGGAAAACCACCCAATTGAAGGAAATGCCCGAATTTTCTATTTCGAGGATCAATAAAATAAGAGGTTTTGTCGTTATAGAACACGGAATTCAATGGAAGCAATGATATATATATATATATATATATATATATATATATATATATATATATATATATATATATATATATATATATATATATGGCCTAAATTCCTTGACTCCTCGATATTCAAGCAAATCCTCTTTTNAAAGAAATGCGTTGAGAAAGGGCAGATGTATAGAACCTTTCAACGAGATAGTGCTTTTTCAACTCTCTCAAAATGGAATCTATTCCAAACATATATGCCATGGTTCCTTACTTCGACAGGGTACAAATATCTAAATTTGATATTTTTAGATACTTTTTCAGACCTATTGCCAATACTAAGTAGCAGTCAAAAATTTGTATCCATTTTTCATGATATTATGCATGGATCAGGTATATCATGGCGAATTCTTCAGAAAACATTGTGTCTTCCACAATGGAATCTGATAAGTGAGAACTCGAGTAAGTGTTTACATAATCTTCTTCTGTCCGAAGAAATGATTCATCGAAATAATGAGTCACCATTGATATCGACACATCTGAGATCGCCAAATGCTCGGGAGTTCCTCTATTCAATCCTTTTCCTTCTTCTTGTTGCTGGATATCTCGTTCGTACACATCTTCTCTTTGTTTCCCGGGCCTCTAGTGAGTTACAGACAGAGTTCGAAAAGGTCAAATCTTTGATGATTCCATCATCTATGATTGAGTTGCGAAAACTTCTGGATAGGTATCCTACATCTGAACCGAATTCTTTCTGGTTAAAGAATCTCTTTCTAGTTGCTCTGGAACAATTAGGAGATTCTCTAGAAGAAATACGGGGTTCTGCTTCTGGCGGCAACATGCTTGGTCCCGCTTATGGGGTCAAATCAATACGTTCTAAGAAGAAAGATTGGGATATCAATCTCATCGAGATCATCGATCTCATACCAAATTCCATCAATCGAATCACTTTTTCGAGAAATACGAGACATCTAAGTCATACAAGTAAAGAGATCTATTCATTGATAAGAAAAAGAAAAAACGTGAACGGGGATTGGATTGATGATAAAATAGAATCCTGGGTCGCGAACAGTGATTCGATTGATGATGAAGAAAGAGAATTCTTGGTTCAGTTCTCCACCTTAACGACAGAAAATAGGATTGATCAAATTCTATTGAGTCTGACTCATAGTGATCGTTTATCAAAGAATGACTCTGGTTATCAAATGATTGAACAACCGGGAGCAATTTACTTACGATACTTAGTTGACATTCATAAAAAGCATCTAATGAATTATGAGTTCAATCCATCCTGTTTAGCAGAAAGACGGATATTCCTTGCTCATTATCAGACAATCACTTATTCACAAACTTCGTGTGGGGAAAATAGTTTTCATTTCCCATCTCATGGAAAACCCTTTTCGCTCCGCTTAGCCTTATCCCCCTCTAGGGGTATTTTAGTGATAGGTTCTATAGGAACTGGACGATCCTATTTGGTCAAATACCTAGCGACAAACTCCTATGTTCCTTTCATTACGGTATTTCTGAACAAGTTCCTGGATAACAAGCCTAAAGGTTTTCTTCTTGATGAGATCGATATTGATGATAGTGACGATATTGATGATAGTGACAATCTTGATGCTAGTGACGATATCGATCGTGACCTTGATACGGAGCTGGAACTGCTAACTAGGATGAATGGGCTAACTATGGATATGATGCCGGAAATAGACCGATTTTATATCACCCTTCAATTCGAATTAGCAAAAGCAATGTCTCCTTGCATAATATGGATTCCAAACATTCATGATCTGGATGTGAATGAGTCGAATGACTTAGCCCTCGGTCTATTAGTGAACCATCTCTCCAGGGATTGTGAAAGATGTTCTACTAGNTAATGATTCTTGACCCTGTTTGTTAAAAATTCCTAGTCTTGGTTTCGATTTTTCCAGATGTATCAGAAACCCTTTACCTTACCCCCACCCCCCCTTTTTACGTATAATATACTAAGTGGATGTGAGCTCGACCAGATTCCTCGAGCATAAAACATCGAAGAAGACAGCCTCGCCAAATTAGCACCAGCCACCAAAACATCATCGGAGAAAGAAACGTGGTCACAGTCCTCCACTCATTGATAGATCAAATTGAGGTAAGGACCATAAATCTTACTTGGGACTGGCGCACCCGTATTGTTACATACTTACAGGATGGCATACTCCCAGATGATAAAAAAGAAGCTAAGAAGCTTCGAATGCAAGCAACCAAGTACAACATCATTCGTAATAACATATACAAAAGGATGTATGGAGGCCCCCAAGCGAAATGCTTAGGGCCAAATCAGACACGACACATCCTTGAAGAAGTCCACGAGGGCCACTACGGAGCTCATTCTGGCAATCAAGCACTGGTAAGATGTCTCATACGGGCAGGATACTACTGGCCTACCATGAAAAAAGAGGCCGCAGACTTCGTGAAGCAATGCGAGCAATGCAAGAAATACACCCGAATGATCCACCAAGCGGGCGAGCACCTCCACTCAGTCACTTCCCTTTGGTTGTTTATCAAATGGGGGATGAACATCGTCGCCCCCTCCCTGCGGGGCGAGGTAATGTACGATTCCTTTTGGTTTTAACTGGCTATTTTTCTAAATGGGTGGAAGCAGGAGCATTCGCCCAGATACGCGAACAGGAAGTAATTGCCTTTATATGGAAAAACATCGTGTGCCGTTTTGGCCTCCCCAAAGATTAGTTGCGACAACGGACCCTAATTTACAGGAAAGACGATCGCCGAATTTTTTGAGAAGTGGCACATCAAAAGAATACTCTCAATGCCGTATCACCCTGCGGGCAACGGGCAAGCAGAATCCTCCAATAAATCAATACTGAACATCATGAAGAAAAAGCTTGAGGATGCCAAGGAACTATGGCTGGAGTTATTACCGGAAGTGCTTTGGGCCTACCAAAAAATGCCAAATACGAGCATAGGAGAAACGCCCTACTGATTAGACTATTTGACCGATGCGGTGATACTAGTCGAAGTCGGAGAGCCTAGTTTGAGATATTCCCAAGAGAGCGGGCCGAGGAACAATGAAAGCAGAAGGCAAGAGCTCGACGAAGCCGAAGGACGGAGAGATATGGCCTATATAAGGATGACTGCCCAAAAACAACAGGCAGAACTCTATTATAACAAAAAGGCCAATATCAGACCACTTAAAGTCGAGGACTATGTGCTCAAAGCCAAAACACAAGAAAGCAAAGTCCCGCGGGAAGGCAAACTAGGAAAAAATTGGGATGGTCCATACAAAATTACGGCAACAGCAAACAAAGGGTCTTTCCAGCTAGAAACAATGGAAGGAAAATTACTACCAAACAACTGGAACATCACCCACCCCAAGTACTTCCTCTTTTAAGAAAAATTGTTCTCCAAGTAGTACTCTTTTTTCCCTCACTTGAGTTTTGTCCCAATTGGGTTTTCTCAATGAGGTTTTTAACAAGGCGATGAGGGAGACACTTCAAGTTGAAGTGCAAATGGAAGAAGGTACTGGTCGGTCAGTATATTGCCAAATCTCTCAACACCTCTCTAGGTCGACCAATGAAAGGACTAGATAGACTGGGACTGGAATGTCAACCCGGAAAGTATGTAAATTTCTCAGAGTATATGAACAAAACATAAATGCATAAAGTTCGCCTATATTTTTGCCAAAGCAATGCTGCCTCAATACCTACCCGGCCCCCGGCCATAACTAAACAAAAGTTACATTCGACCTCATTCGAATTAACTAAGTTACGTTCGACCTCGCTCGAATTAATTAAGTTACATTCGACATCGCTCGAATTAACTAAGTAAAATTTACATTCAACCTCGTTCAAATTAACTAAGTTACAATCGATCTCGCTCGAATTAACTAATTAAAAGTAACATTCGACCTCGCTCGATTAACTAAGTAAAAGTTACATTCGACCTTGTTCGGATTAACTAAATTACATTCGACCTCGCTCGAATTAACTAAGTAAAAGTTACATTCGACCTCGTTCGAATTAACTAAGTTACATTCGATCTCGCTCGAATTAACTACGTAAAAGTTACATTCCACCTCGTTCGAATTAACTAAGTTACTTTCGACCTCGCTCGAATTAAGTTAGTAAAATTTTCATTTGACCTCGTTCAAAATAACTAATTTACATTCGACCTCGCTCGAATTAACTAAGTAAAAGTTACATTCAACCTCGCTTGAATTAACTAAGTAAAAGTTACATTCGACCTCGTTTGAATAAACTAAGTTACATTCGACCTCGTTCGAATAAACTAAGTTACATTCAACCTCGTTCGAATTAACTAAGTTACATTCCACCTCGCTCGAATTAACTAAGTAAAAGTTACATTCGACCTCGCTCGAATTAACTAAGTAGCAGCTACATTCGTCCTCGTTTGAATTAACTATGTTACATTCGACCTCGCTCGAATTAACTAAGTAAAAGTTACATTTGACCTCATTCGAATTAACTAAGTTACATTCGACCTCGCTCAAATTAACTAAGTAAAAGTTACATTCGACCTCGCTCGAATTAACCAAGTAAAATTTACATTCGACCTTGCTCGAATTAACCATGTAAAAGTTATATTCGAACTCACTCGAATTAACCAAAGTAAAAGTTTACATTCGACCTCGCTCGAATTAACTAAGTACGGGTCACATTTGTCCCCTTTGAATCAACACCTATTCTGCCTCGGCCACAATTAACTAAGAATATCATACATTCCATCTCATATGAACAAACACCTACTGACCCTCAGCCATGATCAAAACTGAGTTCTGTTTCGACCTCGTTCAACACGCATGAACCAAGTTTTTACGACTAAAGCGACCAAACGGCAAAACAAAAGAAAGAGGCATACAAGCCAGAACAGAAGAAAAAGAGTCAGGTACGAGCAACGAAAATGGCATTTCATAAAATATATTCTTTAAAAAAGCTAGAATAGATGCCAACAAAAATATGTAAAAAATTTACAACCAAAAAGAAAGAAAAACAACTAATCTCCACCCGCCTCTCTGCCAGTACTATCGCCACCGCCATCAGATTACTCATCCTCATACCAGGCATCTTTTTTCAATCCGCTCCACGCCTATATCTTCCTCGCTGTCACCAGCTTCCGGTGAAGCGGGGTCATATCCACAATCAGTCCGAGCTGAACGCGCCTTAGCACAAGCTTCTTCAAAGTCGGCCTCAGAAACTTTCCCTGCCTCCATCAAGCCCCTAAATATATCTAGTTCGGCCTCAGCATGGATCCACGTCTCATACATATCCCGCGTAATATCAGGAAAGCCAGAAGCACAAGAAGAGGACGGTTGAGCCAATAACTAGGCCTTCTTAACCTCAAGGGTGGCGACTTGTTCATTAAGGCCCGAAGCCTCTTTCTCAAACTCCCCTATCCGCTCGTCGAGTCACTCCTCTCTGTGCCTCGACTATCCGAATCACTCGCCCGCTTTGAATGGAGAATGCATATGATGGCCTCCAAAGCCTCCACTTTCCTCGAAGCCGCCAATCGATCCAATTCCGACTTCTTTAAGTCCGCTGTCTTCTCGGCGAGCTCACCACTTAGAGCATCCGCCTTGATTAGACTCTCTTCGATATCTGCCCGCAGCGAGATTACTTGGGCTTGGAGATCGGCACATTGGGCCTCGACCCCTTTGCTCACCTCGAGCTTTTCTTCTTTCTCTCTCAGCGCCTCCTCGAGGACACTGCACTTACCGATGACTCTCACCTACTCGTCATCTTTCTCTTTCAGCTCGTCTCGTAGAGCTTGGAAGTTACCACTCTCACCAAACCGCCTGCGAATCTCGCGGTGCTTGTTGCGGTATTCACGGTATTTTCGCTCCATCTTCCAGAAAATTGTTTTTGCGCCTCTCGTCTCGGCGGGCACTCTCAATCTCCAGAATATTTGTCTAAAAAGAAAAGAGAGAAAGGAAGAAAACAAAACTCAAACAAAAAGTAAGAATGGAGCACAAAGCACAAAAATTGAAAAAGTCGAAAAAGCTTACCCTAAGGGCAAGGCCGGCTATACTCCTCGACAGGGCAACATCATTCAGCTCCTAGAGAGTTTTGCCCTCACGTCGGAGTAGAGGGGACCTAAGGAAGGGACCACGTCCTCCATGTTCACTAGTAGGTCCATGTCCATAGGAACCACTATGGTACGAGTGGACCCTTCCAGCCTTACTTCGGCCTTAGTAAGCCCCTCGCTCAGCATACACACCTCATCGGCGTCAAGATCAGAGCCCGTTTTGTAGCCGTCCTCAGTAACGCCCTTATCTCTCCCATCGGTGAACGAGGTAGGAATCTCATCTGACCTCGAGGACGACGGCTCATCTTGAAGAACGGTACCCATAACTTCCACAGGTGGCCCACCAACTCCAACCTCCGCATCGTGGAAAGGTATGCCTTCTACAGCCCCCGCTGATAGCGGAACTTCAGATGGCAGATCTACATCGTCTTCAAGCATGATGGTGGTCGGCTCGCTATCACCCCTTGTAGAATTTACGGCTCGGATTGTTCCACCATCGACGCCACCGACCTCCTATTACGAGAGATCAAACCCTCCTCGCTCGGCGATGACTCTTCATTTATTAAATAAAGCAAGGGAGAGGTCGGAGTTTCTAGTGCTGATGCAGTCGATGATCGAGCCGACCAAGCCGCAATAAGTGGAGAAATGGATGTGGACAGCTGGGCAGGCCTAGCCACAGTGACAGTAGGAGCGGACTTCGTTGTAGTATTCCTCTTGCGAAATGCAGGAGCAGGGGCCCTCGACCTTCTCGAGGATCCCTGGGCTGAATTAAAATAAAAAGAAAAGGGTTAAAAGGTCGGTCCCCATTAAATAATAATAAGCAAGCGACCAGACGACCATGACAATATAGATTTAAATGGGCAAATCACAGAAAGTGCATGCCCGAATCTCTTGAGGAAAGCCGGCCATTCACGAATCCTCGCTGTACAGGGGAGACCTGGCTCACCCAATCATGGATGTCTTCGACCAAGGGAGGGGGCGCAATCTCGATTGCAAAAAAGAGAAGACGAGGTGTCAACGCAATTGAAACTAGTCAAAGCCGACATTCCATACAAAAGAGGGGAGAGATACTTATGGCATAATTCCAGACCTCGGGAAACTCACTTGCATTGGCCACCATGTCCTCGGTTTTGACAAAGAAGTAGTTGAGCCAAAATTGGCGATTCACCTTATCGTCCATCTTCACCACTAAGCACTTGCTTCCTCGGTGGCGAAGATTCAACACCGTCCCCCTATGGTAATTAGGGGAAAAAAGATGCATCAAGTGGAGAAGCGACACCCTGAACCCAATCACCTTTGCATACTTCGCAATCATGCAGATGAGTTTGCAGATATATGGAGAAAATTGGGTCGGTCAGATATGGTAATAGCGGCAAAACTCCTCGGCCAAGGGGAGGATAGGAAAAGAATAGCCGACATAGAAAGGGTACACGTAGAAAGTGTAGTACCCAGGGCACTGTATTTGCACCATGTGGCCCTCTGGTGGAACTAGGTCTATGTGGGCATGAATTTTGAATTTATCCCTAAATTCGGTAAGGCCCACCTCTTTCATCAACAACTCCGAAACCTCAGGGTCATCTTCAGGCACCTTCAAAAAATCAAATCTGTCTTTGTCACTACGAGCGATTATCTCCTCCACCGTAGGAAGGTTCCCATCTTCAGCAACAACTGAAATGCTATCATCATGGGGAGGCATGCACACTACCAAAGGAACAGGTTCAGTTGCTCTCCCTGAACTAGAAGACAATTTAACCATCTTTGTTTGTATATGGAGAAGATGAAAGCACAAAAGAGTCGTGAGTAGCAGAAGTCACTTGAATCTGTGAAAGCAAAAATATGGGAGTAAAGGTAACAAGAGCAAGAACTCTAAATGAAGAAGGAAGAAGAAAACACAGGGATTCTGAATGAAGAAGAAAGAAGAAAACACAGGGATTCAATAACTAAGAATGCAAATAATAAGGCAAAGGGTTTCACATCTCTATTTATAAAAATGCAGGCATCAATATCGAAAAAGTAAATCGTCGATGCCCAGCGCAGGTATCAAACCGGTAGAGGCAAGGGAAAATGGTGTAAGGCATTGGTAAAACGCGTAATAATGACGTATGATATCATGACGTTATTCTGAATCGACGTGACCCTAGATTGTGGCTCACGAAGGGCCACGTTGCCACCTCATCTGAAATGCCACTACTTGACCTGCTGGCCTAAACTTATCAACCACACTTGACAGAGTCCGCTCATCGAGGTTGTCCAGGGTCGGCCTCAATAAGCGGAGGGACTAACTATATAGGTCAAAATTTTCCTCAAATACATTTAGCATAATGGGGAATTAAGGAAAATGATGTGGCCGAGGTCGACCAATAAACAGTGAGTTTTGTAGTCAGGCGGCTAGCGATAGTCGAGGTCGAACATCAAGGACAGAGCACTAACGACTAGTTTTTGTAACAAGATATTCGAGAAAATATTCCATTGAATATTCTCTGCACTCGTACTATTAAGGTTGATTAGGGATATGTCCCATATAAATAGAAAAGGAAATAAGGGAATAAGGCATGTAATATTCATTTTGATAACAACACTTTCTGAGAAGGAGACTCTCTCTCTCTAGAAAAGATACAAACTCTATCTTTTTACTAAGATTCTATTATCTATTATTTCATACTTTTTCATTAGATCCGAGAATAGTTCCAATATTCTATGATTTGTCTGTCATTCATCACTGTCACAAAGAAGAATCATCCACATTCAATATTGGGTGAATCATTCTCCTTATTTATATTAATACCATTTATTGCTAGTTATTGCTTGATATTCCCCTATTATTACTCAAATATTTTGGACTATTAAATGCATATTGTATTTAACTCCTCACCAGCACTATCTTACATTACATGTGTTAACTAGTCCTAAACCTAGAAATATTATCATTAACTAGGTTTAACCTCTCATTACATGAAAATAATTAGTTTAACCGAAGGTTTACACTTTTTGGTCAAACACCCTCGACGAAAGAACACTTTATTTTCCTCTCCAGTTGACAATTTCTAATTCTTGTTCACCTCCAAGTTGCTCAAATTCTCAAAAATACACAATCATAGGAGTGTAGTTTCCGATAAATGTTCGGCTCAAGGAAAGCATAATCATAGCAGATTTGAAAAGAGAAGCAATAACCACAACTAGAAATATTAGATAATCGAAGCCATGAAACAAGTAGTAATAAAAATCTAAGAATAGGAAGTATTAGCCTACACTAGTACTACAAGTATAGAAAAGCAATACATACAGGATGCCAACTTAGGCCGTAAGGCATTAATCAAACCATATATATGACAAATAGATTATTTAGATTGGTAAAAGGGCATTCAAGTCGTCAACATCATCAAGACATTCCTTTAATACAATTTTATAGGTACACAATTGTTGTTCTTGTTCCGCAATATGTTTCTAATAGTATGCCTCATGAGGAGGTCAACCAATTCATGAGTGTATTGATGATCGTTTTCGTTTACCAAATTTGTAAATAATATTATTTACGAGAATTTTCCTCTATGTATGCGATGACCCGATAGGTCATCTCATTTTTTAGGAACTAAATTCTATGTTCTGAATCCTTAAATATCTTATTTTAACCTTCCTCGATTTGTGTGCGTGGTCCGGGTATTTTTTCGAAAGGCTTATATGTTAAAAACTGATAAAAATAAGAAATTTTGCCTTTAAAGTTAAATTGAGTTGACTTTGGTCAATGTTTTAGGCAAACGGACCCGGATTCATGTTTTGACGATCTCGGTGGGTCATCATCGTAATTTGAGACCTGCGCATATGCCCGGAATCGAATTTCGAGGTCCCTAACTCGAGATAAGAATATTTGTTAAAAATTGAAAGTTTGAAATTTCAATGATTTTAAGAACTGACTGATGTTTGGCCTTATTGATACCGGGTCCGTATTTTGGTTTCAGAGCCCGGTACTAGTCCATTATTATATTTATGACTTGTTTGTGAAATTTGGTGAGAAACAGAGTTGGTTTGACGTGATTCGGACATCCGGTTGTGGAAATATAAGTTTTAATGTTTTCTTGAAAATTTCTTTTGATTTGGTGTTCAATTCGTAATTCTAGGTATTTATTTTTGGGATAAGATCACGCGAGCAAGTTCGTATGATGTTTTAGCACTTGTGTGCATGTTTTGTTTGGAGCCTCGAAGGTTCGGGTGAGTTCGGATAGGCTTCAGGGTGATTTGAACTTAAAAAATCTGGTGTTCTTGCTGCAACTGGTGTTCTGGTGTGTTGTGTTTCGCGATCGCGAAGCCATTCTCGCGGTCGCGAAGGGGATCTGGATTGGGGGAGAATTTTACACTACGCGAGTGCGGCTCCTCACATGCGACGGGTAGAGTCATTGGAGGTGGGTTGGGACTTGACCGTTGTTCTATGCGAACGCGATGCAGGTATCGCGAACGCGGAGGCTAGGGGGGATAGGCCTATGCGAACGCGTAGAACAACTCGCGATCGCATAAGCCATTAAGGCGCAGCTCTTCGCGATCGCGTCCGTGTTCACGCGAACGCGATGAACACTGACGCCTAGTTATTAAAACAGTCCCATTACAGGATTTTTACCATTCTTTCAAATTTTCAAAAGCTAGAAAGCCTAGAAACGATTTTTCCAAGATATTTTCTTCCCCAATTTGTTGCAAGTGATTCTAACCCACATTATTTCAATTACCAATTACATTTCATGAGTTTTCAACCTAAAATCTAGGACTTTCTTGGTGGAAATTGGGGGTTTGGGTAGAATTAGGGATTTTTGTACACTTGAATTTAGACCTCGAATTGAGGTCGGATTTTGAGACAAATTACATAATCGGGCTCGGGGGTGAATGGGTAAAATGATTTTTGTCCTGACCTCGGGTTTTGACCAAGCGGGCCTGGGGTCGATTTTTTACTTTTTGGGGGAAAGTTTGAGAAATCTAAATTTATGCATTGTAGTTGATTTCTTTAGCAATATTTGACATCGTTGAGTTTATTGTGGCTAGATACAAGTGGTTTGGAGGCGGATTCTAGGGAAAGGCCCCAGTAGAGCTTTAATTGACTGCAGAGTGAGGTAAGTGTTGTGTTTAACCTTGACTTGAGGGAATGAGGGACCCTCGGACTATGTGCAATGTGAATTCCATGTGAACGGCGTATATGCAAGGTAACGAGTGCTTATACGCTGCCGAATTATCTGTTTTCCTTGATTTTTCACTTTTCCTTAATTATTTCTTTTCCTACCTTCACTATTAAATTCTCTGAATGCTTTCCATGCTTAACTGCTATTTATTAATCAATACCTTCTCCTGTTAACAACACTAGTCCTTCCGTAGTTTCATGAGACTTACTTGCACCTTCTAATTGTCAATTGCTGGATTTGTCTCGCTGTGTAGTATTACTCGTGTAGATCTCATTATTGTACAAGTTCCATTTTGGTCCATTTTGGTATTAATTAATCGTACGGGCTTTGTGATTGAGTATTTGGTACTGATATGGTGAGATCGGGCTGCACGACGTAACAGGTGTAATAAGGGTGGATTGATATGGCGGAATAAGGGTGAATATGTTCTATACGATGGGATCGGGCTGCACGCGTGCAACAGGTGGAATAAGGGTGGACTGATATGGAGAAATAAGGGTGATTTATGTTACCGTTATTGATATATGGTTGGATCGGGTTGCGTGCCGCAACGTACATATATCATTTACTGTTGTTGATATTTATACAGTGAAATAAGGGAGGATCTTGTATTTTCTGGAGGATCGAGTTACGCGTCGCAACAATCTATATGTTTTCAATACTTGAGATGTGTTAGTTTTTGGTATTTTGTTTGAACTGTTAAAAATTGGTAATTCTGGAATGATACTGGTTTATTTCTGAGGCTTTGGTCGTTATTTTAAGATGACAGTTTAAATCTTTTTCAGTATTTCTGTTTTTCGGTCATTATTATATATGCTGCGCACATGTTGTAGTGTAAGTGACCCGCCTTAGCCTCGTCACTACTTCGTCGAGGTTAGGCTCGGCACTTACCAATACATGGGGCCGGTTGTACTGATACTACACTCTGCACATTATGCAAATTTTAGAGTCGGTCCCAGCGGCGGTTATTAGCGTGCTCGGATTGGACAGTTGCGGAGACTTTAGGTACGGCTGTTCAGCGTCCGCAGCTCCTGGAGTCCCCTTCCTCTTTCTATTTAGCTGTGTATTTTCGTCCATGCAGCTCAATATTTATCTTAGACCTTTGTGTGTACTATTATAGTAGCTCGTGCCCTTGTGAAACCAGGATTAGGGATTTGTAATGGATGTTTGGCCGGTTTAGCTTCCGCATTTATACTTTAGATTATTTTAGTTATTTCAATACTTTCTTAATTTTATCATTTAAATTCTTAAAAGAAATAAATTGTTCTAACGTTCGCTTGCCTAGCAAGTGAAATGTTAGGCGCCATCACGATCCTGACGATGCGAATTCTGGGTCGTGACAAGTTGGTATTAGAGCACTAGGTTCATAGGTCTCACGAGTCACGAGCAAACTTAGCAGGTTCTGGAGGATCGGTACGGAGACATCTGTATTTATCTTCTATAGGCTATGGAGTTAGGAACAGTTTCACTTCTATTCTTCTCTACTAATTGAACCTTTCTATTGTGTTCTCTCGCAGATAGCGAGAACACGCACTGCATCTTCAGCCGAGCAGCAGCCAGAGCCCCAGTGGCATCTCCTACGAGGGAGAGAGGTCGAGGCCGAGGCTGTGCCAGAGGCCGAAACAGGGGCAGGGCTCAGCCTAGAGCTTGAGCAGCAGCACCAGCAGTAGAGCCTCGGGTAGAGTTTGACGACGAGGTTCCAGCCCAGACTGTTCCCGCTGGACCAGCTCAGGTCCCGGAGGGGTTCATTGCTACTCCAGTGCTTCAGGACGCCTTGGTCCGTTTAGTAGGCCTTATAGAGAGTGTGGCTCAGGCCGATATGTTTCCTGTGGCACCAACCGTCTCTCAGGTTGGGGGAGGAGCACAGATTCCTGCTACTCACACTTCGGAGCAGATGGCTCCCCAGTTTTAGACTCCAGCAACCCAGCCAGTTGGGGTAGTTCAGCCGGGTGTTGCGGCACAGGCCGATGATGGATCTGCTATGTCATCTAAGGCATTATGGAGATTGAACAGGTTTACTAAGCTCTTTCCAGTTCATTTTAGTGGTGCATCTTCAGGAGACCCCTAGGACTATCTTGACAGTTGTCATGAGGTTCTACGGAACAAAGGTGTAGTGGAGACCAATGGGATCGATTTTGCTGCATTTCAGTTGTCGGGCTCCGCCAAGAACTGGTGGAGGGATTATGTGTTGACCAAACCAGCTGGGTCGCCTGCTCTTACTTGGGACCAGTTCTCTCAGCTATTTCATGAGAAGTTCCTTCCTATCAATCAAAGAGAGAGCTACCGCAGGCAGTTCGAGCACCTACAGTAGGGCAGTATGACCGTCACCCAATGTGAGACCCGCTTTGTGGACATAGCCTGTTATGTTATTCTTCTGCTTCTTACCGAGAGAGAGAGAGAGGGTGAGGAGGTTTATTGAGGAACTCGCTCATTCTATCAAGTTGCAGATGGCCAATGAGACTAGGAGTGAGATTTTCTTTCAGACGGTTGCCAAAGTCGCCAGGCGGATCGAGGATGTTCTTTCACAGGAGAGAGGGTAGGGGTCAGATAAGAGGCCTCGTCATTCATGTGGTTTTAGGGGTGCCTTGTCTGGAGGCAGGGGTACTTTTGGTAGGGCCATCCTCCCAGGACATATCAGTCAGCGCTTCTTGCATCCTACATTGATTCAGAGAGTCGTGGTCCTTATGTGCCTCATTCTTGGCAGCCACCCTACAGTGCACCTCCTATTCAGAGTTACTATCATGGTCATTCGGCTCGTTCGAGCCAGTATCAGTTTCAGCAGCAACAGCACCAGGATGGATGTTATGAGTGTGGTGGTTTTGGGCATATCATGAGGACTTGTCAGAGATTATTGGGCGGCACGTCATAGCAAGGTTCTCATGCCATGATTCCGGCACCAATTGCATTACCGCCCGCTCAGCCAGCTAGAGGTAGGGGTCAGGGAGCCAGAGGTAGAGGTCTGACCGCTAGAGGTGGAGGTCGGGCTGTAAGAGGTGGAGGTCAGGCCGCAAGAGGTGGAGGCCATCGAGCAGGAGGTTGTCCTAGAGATGTAGTTCAGAGTGGTGGAGCCTAGCCCCGATGCTATGCCTTTCCATCCAGGCCTGAGGCCGAGTCATCTGATGCAGTTATCACAGGTACGGTTTCAGTTTGCAGTAGAGATGCCTCAGTTCTATTTGATCCGGGTTCTACTTATTCATACGTGTCATCCTATTTTACTTCATTTTTGGTTATTCCTCGTGATTCTTTAAGTGCTCCTGTGTATGTGTTCACACCTGTTAGAGATGCTATTGTGGTAGATCGTGTTTATCGTTCGTGTGTGATTACCAATGGGAGTCTTGAGACTAGTGTAGATCTTCTACTTCTCGATAGGGTTGATTTTGATTTCATTTTGGGTCTGGGTTGGCTGTCACCTTATCATGCTATATTGGATTGTCACGCCAAGACAGTGACCGTAGCCTTGCCGGAGTTGCTTTGATTGGAGTGGAAAGGGACTCCTGGTCATTCTACCAGCAGGGTTATCTCGTATGTGAAGGCTCGACACATGGTCAAGAAGGGGTGTCTAGTTTATTTGGCTTATGTCCATGATTCTTCTGCGGAGGTCCCTTCCATGGATTCAGTACCGCTTGTTCGTGAGTTTCCAAAGGTGTTTCCTGCAGACCTGTCGGGAATGCCACCCGACAGAGTGTTACACACCATATTTTCGTACGTGAAAGTACTCCATAAATAAATTGATGGAATCTCGGAAATGAGATGTTACATACTGCATTTTCGTATGTTAAAGTTTCGTGGTAAGTTAATCGACGTAAGTTCGGGAATGAGGTTATTTTGACATTATAAGCATTATGCTACTTCAAACAAGTGATGAGTAAGTTCATGAAGGTGAGAGGATAAGCAAGTCGAAGAAAGTAAATTTCGTCGAAGTTTGACAATCTGGGATAAAATATGGCCTGAGCTAAAATACCCGGTGTTTATGGACTAGTGCCATACAAGGTACCACATAACCATGATAGTAAGGTGTATAAGATATGTTAAAGTGAGTAAGTATTTTAAGTAATTTTAGATAATCCGTAATTATGTGAACTATTGGATAACGGGGGAATTAACAAGTTAATTAATAATTAGTGGTTGATTAAATGAAGTCTGTGGATAAAGACAAAGCCAAAAAAACGTGGCAGCCCCTACATGAGTCATTGTGCGACTGTTGCATAACTTTGCAAGGTGTCAACCCTTAAAGAAATTACTAAGGAATGACTTCTCAAAATTCAAGGTTTGGGATTATTCAAAAGGAGATAAAATTCAAAAAGATCCAAAAAGACTCTCAAAATTGTTGCATCAGTATCTTACAAGGTTGAGATCAATTCACAAGTGATCATACGGAAATTGTTACCAAAAATTCATACAAGATTTCATAAGATAATAGCAATGGGATTTTGCGATTCGGAGAGAGCACGGTACAATATTTCTCAGGAATATCATACGGATTTTCCCTACTCCGATGTTTCCGTCACGAGTTTTGTCGCAATTTCGTATGTTGAAAGGATTGTCCAAACAACCTGCTCAGGTATGTTAAGGCTATTGCTTCGTTCTTTTGGCATGATCTATACGACACAAACGAAACGAGGAAATGCACAACTTCCATAAATGACTCTATTCGTAGAAGTATTAGAGGTGCCTATGTTCTTGAATTTTCATGTGTCATATTATTCTATCGTTTGTTCATGGGTCTCAGAAAAATACGAAATTTGAAAAAATGTTTACTTCAAGATATTACTCGAAGGAATAATGGTCTTATGACATTCCAACAGATTTTATTAACACGTACTTCTCATGCATTGCATTCATGTTCATTGACCCATGAACAGATGGCGTTATATACACATATATGTATATATATATATATATATATATATATATATATATATATATATATATATATATATATATATATATATATATATATGGGATGTGGAAAAAGGTTATGGCGTTATATACGCACCACCACCTGATCAGCTGCTATACATTGATGATTTGCCCTTGATGATGTTATGAATGCATATACTCATGCATGGTATGACATTTATACGCATATGCACGACAGTATAATATTTAATGATTCACAGAGTTATTCCGATATACATGTTGAGTCTTTTACTCCATGTATCTCTCATGTCTACTAGTTACTGATTTTCATTCATTACATACTCGCTACATTATATGTAAGGCCCCGTGAAAATTTCTACTCAAAACCCGAAAGCTCGTAGTTCCACGTTAAGAATATGTGTTAGAAATTTGTAAAATTCTTCGCGGCGAGCAAGCTCGCTGCGGTTCGGACCCTTTGGACTGATATGTGCATTAAAAAGTTAAGGATTAATGTTTTCCAGAAAAAGTGCATTTATGCGGTCCATTATGCGGTCGCATAATAGTTATGCAGACCGTATAGTCGCCGCAGAGTCAGACAGTTTGATGGTTAATTTTGAGGTCAACGATGCGGCCAATTATGCGATCGCATAATCAATATGCGGGCCACATAGTCATCGCATAATCCCCTTGGAATTTTTGCAAGGGGCAGTTCTGTGGTGCATTATGCGACTGCAGAACAGGTATGCGGACCGCATTATTGTCGCATACCCGGGCAGTTTGTTCAGGTTTGTGAAGCCATTTTTGCGGTCCCTTTTGCGGGCCGCATGTCCATTATGCGATCACATATGCGATCGCAGATTGTGTCGGCGCTCCTATTTTCTAACTAACCCGACCCCCTCCCATTAAAAACACCCCATCAGACCTCTTTTATGCTATTTTACTGCAAATAGAGTGAGAGAGAAAGTTCTCTAGAGAGAGAGAGTGATCTTCATCAAGTCCCCACACAATCCTTGCCTAAAGCCTTGAAGATTTTGAAGTAAAGCTGCTAGGCCTTCACCCCAAGAGGTAAGAACTCGAGCCCTACCCTTTGGTTTAGAAATTCACACTAGAATGAGTAATTAGCTTGTGGGTCATGGGTATAAAAATGGATTTTCTTGCATGCATAAAAGATAATAGGATATGGGGAGGTTGTGAACTAAAAAGATAGCAATTGGGGTGTAAGATGATGAAAATCTCTCACAAAAGGGTCCTAAAATCACAGTGCACACTTAGTGCTTGATAATATGCTCAAATGAGCTAGAATCTTAATCATGTCTCTAATTCTTGGTTCAATTTGTAATTCCCATAAAATAGATTGAAGTTGCTAAGAGTCCCAGAATTTTGTATGAATTTAAGGAAAGCTCTATTGAGGTATGTATGGCTAAAACCCCCTCTTATTAGAAATTGAGCTCCGTTGGTGTATGTGCAAATGTGGTAAGACTGAAATTGGATTGATGAATTGATTGTTATCTCACATGAATTGGTTTTGCAACTATTTATATGTGAAAGGTGTGCCTTAGTGTGTCCAATATACTATTCTTGATAGTTTAAAGATGTGCGAAGAATATAAACCATGTGTTGGAATGCCTAAACCTCAAGTCAAGATTAAAACTGAGATTGTCATACCAACTATGTGAAATCTTATCTATGCTTACAACTTGAATCACTCTTGTATGTGCCTATTATCCTAAATTGCAAGGTTAATACTGAAAGTGAACATGATGTGATAATTGTGGCTCGAAGTGCCTATGAATTGATATATGTGAAATAAAGATTGAAACGAGATGATTAATGAGAAAGGAACAACGCCTTGATAAGGCGGCCTAGCCGATCGGATCGTGATCGGACGCCATGCCGCACACATGGTGGTATTGTGCTGATATTGAATTCCGGAAAAGGAGAATGAGATTATGATTGAGGTATATGTCTCAAATGAGACAACCTAGCCGATCGGGTCGTGATCGGAGTCCGCTCAAGATAGCGGTGGTATTGCGAATAATGATGAACAGTATGAAATGCCCCAAACTAAAGCTATGGAAATTATGTGAAAGTTATATGATTCTTTTATTTGATGACGTGGTGATCGTTTAAAGCTTTTGATTTATACTTGTGATTTCCTTATTCTTGTATGATAGTTCTTTCTAATCAGATGGTGTTTAGTTATACATACTAGTACTATTCCATGGTACTAACATCCCTTTTGCCGGGGACGCTACATCTTTCAATTGGGGAGCATCCTCCATTCAGCAATCTTGGTGAGCCCCTCTTCTTTCAGGGGTGATGCAGTATGTATTTTGTTCTATATTTCCACTTTTGAGGTATAGCCGGGGCCTTGTTGCCGGCGTTATCATAACTGTCTTTTGTATCTTTAGAGGCTCCGTTGACGTTTCTATGGGTTATGTACATGTGTTCGATGGGTCAATAAACTGTGTTGTAATTCTAAACTCTAGTTCTTCTAAACTGTAACTGTATGAAATCTTGAAAACTTAACCATGGTTTAAGGTTTGTGATATGAAATGAACTAACAATGTTGAACGTACGATCTTCCCTATTGACTAAATAAACGAAAGCATGGTTTCCTTAATCGTATTGAGTTGGGTAGAAAGTGTTAAAAAGGCTTGCTCAGTTGGGTTCACTCGATTGAGCTCTGGTCGCGCCTCTCGAGGTTGGGGCGTGACATTATATGTACAAACGTCCCTTTTGCCTGGGGACGCTGCGTTTCATGCCCGCAGGTCCTGATAGACAAGTCGAGAGTCCTCTAAGTAGGCTATCAGCTCAGCGGAAGGTGTTGGTGCGCTCTATTTGCTCTGGAGTTGCTTCTTTGGTTAGTATGATTAGTACATGTATTGATTGGTATGGCGAGACCATGTCCCGACCTTTATGATATTATGTATTCTTAGAGGCTTGTAGACAGATGTCATGTATACGGATACTTGTATGACGTTGTCGGCCTATGTTTTGAGTATATAAAGAATCATACCAGCCTTATGGCCCGTACTTCATATGTATAAATTTGTATTCCTCATGCTTTACTCCGATTCATTTACCTATGATAGCATGATACGAAGAGATACGTTATGTTGGTACTCGGTTGAGGGGCCCATCGGTTTGGGTCGTGAGAAAAGTTGTATCAGAACAGTTCTATTCTAAGGAGTCTACAAGCCGTGTCTACTAGAGTCTTGTTTATGGGTGTGTCGTGCACCACACTTATAAGCAGAAGGCTACAGGGCATTTAGGACTGTCACATTTTCTTCTTACTCTAGATCTTGCGGTAGAGCTTAGTCGTAGCAATTCAAATTCCTAAATTCCATTTTATTCGTAATAAGACGATGCCGACGTCCAGAAATATAGTTGCTAAGAGATTGAATTTGGCTGTGGAAGAGTTGAGTCAGAGGAACTCGATTTTCCATGATGCTTACGATGAGTAAATGTAAGGTCTTCAGTAGATCATGTGTGCACTAAGATGTGTAAGCCTTTTGATAAGGAGCCATAAGGCAAGATTTTCTATCCACTCTTATGGTAAAAAGTAATGGAAGAGTCAGAAGGTACAAGTTTCAACAAGTAAGAGAAGTAATGTGAAGATACATTTCGAGTTACCTTGAACAGCAATGGAGATATATACAATTATTGATAACACCAATTTCAATTGTGCCCTATGGGGGCTGATAGGTGTATTTTAAGAGAAGGACGGGATATCAGGATCCGGCTGGGGTTAGAGTAACCCAAAATGGTGAATAGATTGTTTGCGTTAGTTCGTATTTCCGAAGGGTATTGCAAATGTGCTAATAGATTTCGTTGTGAGACCCCCAGATGATGCACTCTAAAATAGTACAAAAATAGGCACTGGAATCCTTGAAGGGATAAGTACTACCTTAGTATGACTCCCGTCCCCAGTAGAGAAAGAATGCAGCAAGGGGAGCTAAAAGCAAAAGAATGTCTTATTGAGGTTTTCAGAATAAAGTAATAGACATAAATGTTAGTGGGAGATAAGAAGAGAGTTAATGAAGCGTTATGAGTAAGATGTGATACATGGATGACAACGGTAGATAAAAAAGATGACAGTATTACAAGTCTATTGTCAAGAGAAGGAAAGGAAGAGAAGTGACAGGCCTTAAGACAATAAAAGAGTATAGGCCATAAAGTCATATCCTCATTTCGAAAAATAAGTCTGTGACTCCAACGTGACTACTAGAAGGAAGAGTTAGACCCCAAAATAATAGAAATCGGTATGGGCTGGTGAATAATATAAACTAAACATGAATTAGGGACTGAGTGAGGTGATAATTGTTGACATCATGAGAATTTTAGATTGCGTTCCATCGATAATAGAATGGACAACAGAAGAAGACTCATGAGAAATTTAGAGAATGGTCATTCAGGAAGACGCTTCCCTAAAGCAAGCAATGTGAGCAAAGTTAAGTTTAAGGGTCTGTATAAGCCAATTGCGTTAAGTGTCACCCTCGCGATTAAGGAAATTTGTTATCCTTGGTACAGAAGGATTACTGCAAGGCGAGTAAGGGTCACCGATGAAGTGAAAAGACGCCAGATATGAAGAGGTAAAACATCTATACGTAGATCATCGTAGCGCTAAATCTTAGTACTCCCCTAAAGGGGGAATATGGAGTGATGTAGCATTAAGTCAGAATTAAGTGATTATAGTAACTACGGAATAATAAAGGAAGAATGCGATAAGACTGAGAAAGGGATAAGATTGCACTTATCCAAATCCTACAGATATGCCACCATTCCAGAACATTATGCAAACACGACATCAAGAAAAGGATGTAAGGGTTCCTGCCCGAGATGTTATTGATAAATAAGGAGCCAGTGCAATACGTAAGTTAAGACAAAGGAAATAACCGAAGAAAGATTACGCGGAATATTGATATGAGAATAGGCCAAAGAGTAGTTAGTAGTTGACTCAGGAGAGCCTAGTTATGGCTAGACAAGAGGATACAAACAAATCAAGAAATCGTGCAAGATAAACATAGTGAACTCCAACATGGGGAATTCAGTCTCGCAGATAGATATGGCATCGTGACCCTTGAGAAATATTCAGATAGGAGTTGGGGTAATTAAAGGTACCGTGTGAGTGTTACAGAAATAAAAGAGAGTCCCACTGGGAAGAAAGTGAAAACTTCAGTTCAGAAGCAACCGTACAAGCACATGAGTGTGAAAGTAAGTAACTAAGGACAATTATAGGTGAGTACGAACATCAAAAATTCTGTCGGGTAAACGATATATCAAGCTTATAACTTTACAAGAGCCAGAAGGTCTCCCTAAGTACTACAACGAAAGACTAGCTGAGGAAATAAGGTAGAAGGGTTCAACCTAAGCATAGTAACTTGAAGAAGAAATGGTCTTGTAACAACAGCCTCACAACAACATTGTATGCACTCCATAAGAAAGTGGCACCTATAGTGGCTAATGAACTAGAAGTAAAATCAAAAGTGATATTCAAGGTCACATGAGTTGTATGGAATTCAATATGTGTTGGCACTAAGGTAAGCTAAGTATGCATGCGACAAGAAAGCTGAGAAGGAACGGAAAGAATCATTCGATTAATAATCCAGAGTTGGTTACGTTATGAACGCACTTAAGAGTTCAGATTTTTATACATGCAGCATTTATGTTGGCAATTATACAACCGTAGAAGATTCTGGTATAAGTTAAAAGAAAGAATTGAGCCTCGGTCATAGAGAAAGGATTGAATTTTTAGAATATTGTACCATGGATATTCCATAGCGTCCATGTGGGGCTAAAGTAATAACTAATGCCATGAGCCGCAGATCGGAAGATAGCTTAAGCCTACATAAATGCCGATCAAAAGGAAGAGGAAAGTAAAGAGTTACATCAACGAAGTAAATCAGGAGTCTGATTATTGGATGTAGAGAATTATAGAAATCGTGACTAAGAATATTGCAGAATTAGGTACAAGAGAAATAGTACAACAAACCATATGCTATAACGGCTCTACAATTAATTCAGTTAGAAGAGTACCAGCCTCATAAGAAGTCAGTATGAAGCTCTCACCGAATCATGTAAAGAGGTGCAAGTATTATAATAGAAGTTCAAGTTGTGAAGGTGAGTTATACGTGGGTGAAAGGGAGGTCATGAAAGAGATAGAAGATATGATGCGAGACGTTAAAGTTAGTAAGGTAAAGGTGAACAACGTACGAGATACTCAAATGCAAAAAGTTGTGAATAGTCCATATTTCTGATAGAAGGCTAGAAGCGCGGGGATTCAATATCCAGGAATGATAGCGGCATCGTTAGTGGCATATCTTCCAGCCTATGGTTTCTACGTATCGAGAGGTCTAGTTAAGAGAATAAAGAAGAGTTAGAGACGATGTGATGTCTCACTTGATGTTCCCGAATAACACAAGGAAATCTATGGTGCAAGTAAGTTCAAGGAAGGTTGTGAGTAGTATAAATGGATATGTGTAGGTCGCAAGATAAAGTATGGTAGAGCGACAAGGTTTTAGGAAGATAGGAGTAAGGATAAGAAAAGGCGAGTGAGAAGGTGACGAGAATGGATAAGTCCTCGGGATTAAGCCTATGCGAATAAGAAGAGCTGATGGTTTCTCTAGGTAATAAAAAGATCAGTATAGCCTGAATGAACTCAAGGAGTCTAAGACTAGTAGCATTTAGAAGAGACGGAATGCTGCCCTGATAGTACAATGAGGGTGTAATTGTGATGGATAAAGGATGATGTTTAGGCCTTCGAGTGAGTAATGATTTGAAGAGGATTTCATGGAGTGTACGAGAATAAAATACCCACGTAAGTGAATCACATTGGGATGCTATAAAATACGGTCATTGAAGTACAGTATCACCCCTAAATGGATCAGGAAAATCACTTCAAATATTCCTCGATGCAACGTAAGCCCTACTGGCAAGGTTGACATAAGAAGTTTCAAGTTATCAGTGGTATATTGGATATTAATATTGAGGCAAATTAACAATGGATGAACAAAAGTCAGAAAGTATGAAATGAGATTAGTGTTACACCCCACATTTTTGTATATGAAAGTACGCCATAAATAAATTGATGAGAGCTCGGAAATGAGATGTTACATCCCGTGTTTTTTTGGACGTTAATGTTTCGTCGTAAGTTAATCGATGTAAGCTCAGGAATGACATTATTTTGTGATTATAAGTATTATGCTATTCCAAACATATGATAAGTAAATTCGTGAAGGTGAGAGGGGAAGCAAGTCAAAGAAAATAAATTTTCGTCCAAGTTTGGCATGTTGGGATAAGATACGACCCGAGCTAAAATACTCGGTATTTAAGGACTAGTGCCATACGAGGTACCACATGACCATGATAGTAAGGTGTACAAGGTATGTGAAAAGTGAGTAGTATTTTAAGTAAGTGGAAATAATTCTCAATTATGTGGGTAATTGGTTAATTATTGGGTAATGGAACATTACCTAATTAATTAATAACTAGTGGTGGATTAATTAAAAAAACTTTGGATAAGGACCAAAGCAAGAACGTGATGGCAAGGTAATTCTTAACCAAATGACTCTTGATCCATTTTGGTTAAGTGGCAACTTAGTAGATTAATTACAAGGCACGTCACTTCCAAGATTTTCAATACAAACAACTTGATTTCTTACAATCTGCTGGATCAAATCACAAGAAAGAAAAGTATTTACTTCAACAAGAAAGGGATATTATCAACATTATTACTCGTAAGGATTCAAAGGCAGCTGATATATTGCAATCATTCATTCATGCTCTTGTCATGGCAAAACTAGGTGATCAAGGTTGATCCATGTCTTTGGAAATCCAATCATGGATGGATAAACACTATGAAGTCTTTCTTCTGATGACATGATTTTCTTGCAAAATTCCAACAATTCCTACAAGAACACTACAACGTAATTTCTTCAACCAACGAAATTTCTTGGCACATTAACAACGTGATATTTTGTGATTTTAAGGAAGTACGGTGCAACTTTTTCCAAGAATATCATATGGATTTTTCTCTACTATAGGTATGTTAAGGCTATCCCTTCTTTCTTTTTGGCATGATCCAAATGATACAAAATGAAACGAGCAAACGCACAACTTTCATAAACGACTCTATTCATAGAAATAATAGGGGTCTCTATGTTCTTGATTCCCCATGTGACATATACTATATCATCTGTTCATGGGTCTCATAATAATACGCAGTTGATAAAGTTTATCCGAAGGGAATGTTGAGATTATTACAATATTTTCATGCATTTTATTCAGTTATACATGTACATTGACCCATGACCAAATGGCGTTATATACGCGTATATATATGTATATATATGTATATGGGATATGGGAGAGGTTATGGCGTTATATACGCACCACCACCTGATCAGTTGGTATACGTTGATGATTTTGCCCACAGTGGCCGAGATGATATGATGGGATGCCCTTAGAGGCCTGATAATGTTATGACATATGTACCTATGCATGACATGACATTCATATGCATATGCATGACACTATAAATATTTCATGATTTACAGAGCTATCCAGACTTACAGGTTGAGTCATTTGCTCTATATTTCTTCCATGCCTGTTATGTACTTATTAATGTACCTTACATACTCGGTACATTATTCGTACTAACGTCCCTTTTGCTTGGGGACGTTGCGTTTCATGCCCGCAGGTCCCGATAGACAGGCCGAGAGCCCTCCAAATAGGCTATCAGCTCAACGAAAGATGTTGGTGCGCTCATTTGCTTCGGAGTTGCTTGTTTGGTATGGCGGGACTCTATCCCAACCTTTATGATATTATGTTTTTTTAGAAGCTTGTAGACTGATATCATGTACACAGATACTTGTATGGCCTTGTCGGCCTATGTTTTGAGTATATAGAGAATCATGCTGGCCTTATAGGCCCGTACGTCATATGTATAAGTTTGGATTACATGTTGGATCGTCCAATGATGAGTATTTACTCCATGTTTTACTTGTACTTTTCTTCACGTATAGCCTCTCTGGCTCATTTACCTACGATAGTATGATATGAAAGATACGTTACGTAGGTACTCGGTTGAGTAAGGTACCGGTGTGCCGTTGCGGCCCATCGGTTTGGGTCGTGACAATTAGGCCGCCATTCTTAAGATGAACAGTACTGAGGAAGCATTAAAGGACTTGAATTTATACATATGGGATAAGCAACGAGAGTAACCTGGAATTTGGTAGCAGACCTCAGTAATGATAAATCAAAGTAAAGGTTATGGCAGTAAAGTCATATGGATGGATGAACGGATCTATGAAATAAGGTATAACAATATTCGTAAGTTTTAAAAAAGCAACCGGGAGAAGAACTTCAGTATACCTATAGATGCCAGAGGTACATCTTGTCAAATCTAATGTGTTTACAAAGTGAAGGCCTAGAGATGGGCTAGAAGCTGGAGGAAAAAGGAGAGAAGAGTCACATAGGCGCACTTACAAGGTCAGAGTCATATAGGCTGCATGATAGAAGGTAACAACAGTTACAAGATTGGAAGGATTCCGAAATGTTGTGAGAAAGTGGCCTAAAGGGGGAAATGCCCGAACCTTTGGAATTATTCACAGAACAGTTGCCTAGATGGCAAGGAGAGTACTAAAGTAGTCGAAAGGTATAAGTCATGAAAATAATAAGTGCATCAGTCAACATTCGAGGGCAAATGTTCCAAAGGGGGGAATGATGTTACACCCCATATATTCATACGTGAAAGTACGCCATAAATAAATTGATGGAAGCTCGAAAATGAGATGTTACATACCGCATTTTCGTATGTTATTTTGAGGTTATAAGCATTATGCTATTTCAAACAAGTGATGAGTATGTTCGTGAAGGTGAGAGGGTAAGTAAGTCGAAGAAAGTGAATTTCGTCGAAGTTTGACAATTTGGGATAAAATATGGCCCGAGCTAAAATACCCAATATTAATGGACTAGTGCCATACAAGGTACCACATGACCATGATAGTAATGTGTATAAGGTATGTTAAAAGTGAGTAAGTATTTTAAGTAATTTGAGATCCATAATTATGTGAATTATAGGATAATGGAGGAATTAACAAGTTAACTAATAATTAGTGGTTGATTAATTGAAGTCTTTGGATAAAGACAAAGCCAAAAAAACGTGGCAGCCCCTACATGAGTCATTATGTGACTCTTGCATAACTTTACAAGGTGTCAACCCTTAAAGAAATTATTAAGGAATGACTTCTCAAAATTCAAGGTTTGGGATTATTCAAAAGGAGATGAAATTCATAAAGAGCCATAAAGACTCTCAAAATTGTTGCATCAGTAAGTACCTTACAAGTTTGAGATCAATTCACAAGTGATCATGGGGAAATTGTTACCAAAAATTCATACGAGATTTCGTAAGATAATAGCAACGGGATTTTGCGATTCGGATAGGGCACGGTACAATCTTTCTCAAGAATATTATACGGATTTTTCCCTACCCTATCTTGCTGTCACGATTTTTATCGCAATTGTCGTATGTTGAAAGGATTGTCCAGAGAACCGGCTCATGTATGTTAAGGCTATCCCTTCTTTCTTTTGGAATGATATATACGACACAAACGAAACGAGAAAATGCATAACTTCCATAAATGACTCTATTCATAAAAGTATTACCGGTGCCTATGTTCTTGAATTTCCATGTGTCATATTATTCTATCATATGTTCATGGGTCTCGAAAAAATACATAAGTTGAAAAAAAGTTTACTTCATGATATTACTCGAAGGCATAATGGTCTTATGACATTCCAAGAGATTTTATTGACGTACTTCTCATTCATTGAATTCATGTACATTAACACATGACCAGATAGCGTTATACACGTGCATATATGTATATATATGTATATGCTATATGGGAAAAGGTTATGGCGTTATATACGCACCACCACCTGATCAGCTGGTATACGTTGATGATTTGCCCACAGTGTCTGAGATGATATGATGGGATGCCCTCAGAGGCTTGATGATGTTATGAATGCATATACCCATGAATGGTATGACATTTATACGAATAGGCAAAAATTATTATATTAAATGATTCACAGAGTTATTCATATATACATGTTGAGTCTTTTACTCCATGTTTCTCTCATGTCTACTAGTTACTGATTTTCTTTCCTTACATACTCGGTACATTATATGTACAGACGTCCCTTTTGCCTGGGGACGCTGCGTTTCATGCCCGCAGTTCCTGATAGACAGGTCGAGAGTCCTCTAAGTAGGCTATCAACTCAGCGAAAGGTGTTGGTGTGCTTCATTTGCTCCGGAGTTCCTTTTTTGGTCAGTATGATTAGTACATATATTGATTATTATGGCGGGACCCTGTCCCGACCTTTACGATATTATGTATTCTTAGAAGCTTATAGACAAATGTCATGTATACGGATACTTGTATGGCCTTGTCGGCCTATGTTTCGAGTATATAAAGAATCATACTGGCCTTATGGCCCGTACTTTATATGTATAAGTTTGTATTCCCTCATGCTTTACTCTGGTTTATTTACCTATGATAGCATGATACGAAGAGATACGTTATGTTGGTACTCGGTTGAGCGGCCTATCGGTTTGGGTCGTGACAAAGAGATATCGACTTCTGTATTGATTTGGCAGCGAGCACTCAGCCCATTTCTATTCCGCCATGCCGTATGGCCCCGCCAGAGTTGAAAGAGTTGTGGCACCAGTTGCAAGATTTGCTTGATAATTAAGGGCTTCATTAGACCTAGTGTCTCACCCTGGGATGCACCTGTCTTGTTTGTAAAGAAGAATGATGGATCGATAAGGATGTGCATAGATTATCTTTTTTTTTTGATAAACTACCTTTTCATTCATCAAAAATTGTTCTGTACATAATAGGATCTGCCGACCAGCTCCTTATCTCTTCTTCGACTATACTTAACTTCTACATCTCAAAGATGTCTCCCTATTCACTATACTAGTAAGCTATAATGTTCATATCCTATACATATACTTCTAGCAAAACTCTAACATAAACTGAATTACACATAAGAAGTTATGGATATCTATCTAAAGCTTCCATATAATCCTTCCAATTGTTGTGTATATGGCTCTTGATATGGATATATGAGGTGATCTCTCTGCATATCTGCTCTACTAAGGTGCATCCACTTTGAAATCTGATTGCATTCCTGTCCCTCCATATATTGTGCAGCAACATGCCAAAAACTGCTGAAATGATATTGCCAATCCCTTTCTTCTTCCTAGCCTGATAAGTCACCCATTGTAGCTCCTCCTCCCAAGTTTGAATTTGTCTTTGAATTCCCATCCAGTTTAGCAATCTCTTCCAGATAGAACTTGTGTATGAGCATTCAAAGAATAGATGTTCCAATAGCTCTTCTGCCTGACCACAAAAAACACACATTAGGTTTACTTGAATTCCTATTTTCTGCAATCGATCCACAGTTGGTAGTCTTCTTTGGATGGTCAGCCACATGTTAAACTTGTGTCTTGGATGTATATGAGGATGTAAGATCAAACTTTTCCAGTATACCTTCTGTCCCTGAGGAGTTTGCAAGTTATAAAGCTTCTTAATACTGAATTTACCACTTGTGCTTTGTAGAGATTCCAGTCGTTCTTGCACATTGCCTTGTAGAGTTGGTATATTCAATATGAACTTCCTTTGCTCAATAATCTTCCTTACAACCCAAGCTGCATTCTTAGGTATAGGCATAGTGTCAATGCTCCTATTTTTTATGTAGTAGGTATGGACCCATTGAATCCACAAACAGTCTTTCTTCTTTGTGATTGCCCATAGATGCTTCATTATTGCAGCTTTGTTCCAGTTGCACAGATTTATCACATTCAACCCTCCCATTGTTTGTGGTAAACAAACTCTATCCCATGCTACCAAGGCTCTCCTGGAGATGTCAGCCTGCCCAGTCCATAGGTAAGTTCTACACACAGTCTCTATCATTTTGCTGATCTTCTTTGGTAGTAAAAATACCTGAGCCCAAAAATACTGCATCCCAAATATTACTGACTTGATGAGTTGCAGTCTTCCAGCATATGATAATAGTTTTGAGGTCCAGCAGCTGATTCTTGCAGTGATTTTTTCAACTAATGGCCAACACTGATGATTAGACAGCTTTTTGGGAGCTAATGGGACCCCTAAATATTTAAAGGGTAAGTTGCCTTCATTGTAAGCCAACTCCTGCAATATAAGTTCTTTTATCCTCTCAGATGTGCCTGCAATATATACTGAGCTTTTCTCCGGATTTGCTTGTAGTCCTGATGCTTTTGAAAATTTCAGGAAAGCATCGTACAGTAGTTTAACTGACTGTAAGTCAGCTCTGCAGAACATCAATAAATCATCTGCAAAGCACACATGCATCACACCTAGCTTTTTGCACCTTGGATGAAAGTGGAACTCTTTATTTGATGCCAGTAGACTAAATTCCCTTTGCTAGTACTCCATAGCTATCACAAATAAGTAGGGTGATATAGGATCACCCTGCCTTATCCCCCTCTTGCCCTCAAATGGTTTAGTGAGACCTCCATTTAAGGTCAAAGAGTAAGATACAATTGTTATACATTCCATAATCCAGCATACAAATTTATATGGAAACCCCAGTCCTATCAATATCCTTTTCAAATAGAACCAATCCAATGTATCATAGGCTTTCCTCAGATCTACCTTTAGGATACATCTTGAAGATATGCCTTTCCTAGTATAGCCTTTGAAAAGTTCATGAGTGAATAGGATGTTATCAGTAATATTCCTGCCTTCAATGAATGCTGATTGAGAGTCTCCTACTAAGTAGTTCATTACTGCTTTTAATCTCCCAGTTATAATCTTGGTGATTATCTTGTAAATAGTAGTGCAGCATGCTATTGGCCTAAAGTGCTTAACCTGAGTAGGATTAGGAACTTTAGGAATAAGAGTAAGAGCAGTACTATTTATGGCCTTTGGCAGCTTTCCTATCTCAAAGAAGTCCAAGACATCAGCAATCACATCTGCTTTGATCACCTCCCATTGGCTTGTATAGAATTCAACTGGAAAACCATCAACACCTGGAGCTTTGTTAGTTGGCATGCTTTTAATAGCTCCCATTATCTCTTCCTCTGTGATTGGCTTGATCATCTCCAATTGCTGTGACCTTGTTAAACAATGTCCCTTTTTAATTACCTCATCATCTGGGCATGGTGTACTGGTGTAGACTCACCCATTAGTGCCTTAAAGAATCCCAAAAATTGCTCCTCCACCTGTTTATGATCTGTTAGTTAGATACCTACATCATTGTGAATAGAAACAATAGCAGTATTGTTAGTACGCATTTTCCATTGAGCATGGATGTACTTGGTGTTGGCATCTCCATGTTGAATCCAAGTAGCTCTAGACTTCTGCCTCATCACATGTTCCTCAATGTTACTCCATTTCTCCACTTCTAATAATGCTTCCTTTTCTTCTTCAATGCATTCCTGTCTTAAAGGCTGAATAGACAGTTGATGCTGCACCAGTTCTAACTTCTGTTTTGCTTGACTCAGTTTTTGCTGGTAAGTTGCCATATAGATGTTCAGGTCTTTCAATGCCACTTTCATATTTCCAAATTTATTCCATGTCCTTGACTTTCCTGGGACACACTCATTTTGCACCCATACTTCTTTCACTATCCTTGTGAAGTCAGGATGGTGAAGGACAGTATGGTACAATCTAAATGGCCTAGGATGCAGCTGTTGTTGAATGATGCCAGTCCTCCAATTCATCAATATAAGGGAGTGATCAGATACCCCAGGATTTAGATATTCTGCCTCAGTATGCCCATTGTTCATCATCCAACTGAAATTTCCAAAAGCCCAATCTATATTACTATACACCCTCACATTTTCATCCCTTTTATTACACCATGTATAATACCATCCTGTGCTTTTCAAGGGAGTGAGTTGCATTTTGTCTAAGAATTCCTTGAACCCTTGTATCTCTGCCTGGGTTATAGGAGCTCCTATTCTATCATCTGAGTGCATGACATTGTTAAAAACACCACTAATTAACCAGTCATCAGTTATACTGGATCCTATACCAATAAGCTTCTCCCATAATTGTTGTCCAGAGTTCCATTCATTATAAGCATATACAACAGTGAAAAGCCATTTCTTCTGTCTAGCATAGTCCTCCACTTCACAGTGAATAAACTGTGCATCAACCTTCAGAATCTGGATATGAATATGAGGCCTCCATATTAAAATTCTTCCATTATATGCACAGTTATAGTTGGACTGTACTTTCCAATCCTAAACTATTTTCAGAGCTACTCTGTTTGCCTTATTCTCTTTCACCCTTGTCTCAACTAGCCCCATTACCTCTAACTTATACTTCTTCAGAAAGAGCATCAACTCCTTCTGTTTAAAGGGCTTATTCAGCCCTCTAATATTCCAGGTGCTGAGAATTATTTAGGTGCAGGGTGGTTTTGTCCACCCTGTCCAGTATCATTTGCAGTACCACCTTGGTTCAGGACATCAAATCTATTTGTGGTGTTGATTTGGCTAGTAGAACAGCTTGGTTCATCCCCTGTAGACACTAGTGTTTGCTTATCATGATTCCTCTCACTCCTTATTACTGAGAGTGGTGGGAATTCATTACTATCTAGCTGTCTAGCTTCCCTTTGTTCTTCTGCTATATTGTCATGTATTCCAGTCACCTTTGCAGTCTCATCTTTCCCAATTTTTGGTTCAGGCACCTCTTTTGCTACCCACTTAGTTTCCACTTTTCTTCTTCTTTTGCCATTTCTCCTTCTTTTGTTCTGTTCTACAAATTCTCTAGATTCTCCTTTTTCCTTGTTCTGTCTACATTCTTCAGTGGTATGCCCAACCTTTGCACAGTCCATACAAAACTTAGGCTTCCAGTGATACTCTATGCTTTGATGAATTACTCCTACTGGAGTACGAAGTAAAATATCATTTGGCAAAGGATGAGAAATATCTGCTTCAACAAGGACCCTTGCATATGAAATTCTATCCATCACAGCAGTATACAGATCTGTGTACATTGGCTTACCTATACCACTTGCCATTTTGATTAGGGCCTCAGCTGACCAAAATCCCACAGGTAGGTTTTGAAATCTTGCCCAAATTGGAATTACATTCAAACAGTCCGGATTAAAAACAAAATCAAGTGTCCAATTCTTCAATATAAATGGCTTATTATGAAAAGTATAAGGTCCTCATTGCATGATTTTGTCTCTATCTTCAATTGAATCAAATCTAAATATGTAGTAACCCTTATCGTGGTACAATATCTTTGGAGTATTAACAAAATCCCAAACATTCTCGACATAGTTCTCTATAGATTTGAAATATGGATTTTCACCCAATACGTACCCAATGAGTGCAGTAGTCCAGTAATTCTGCTGCTCCTTGATGTCTTCCTCTTCAATTGTTACTTCAATTGTATCCCCCTGCAGATCTGGTGGAATGTAGGTGAGAGCTTTCCCCATTTGGACACTACCATTCCTTCTATATGGCTTCTCCTCGCTTCTGTTACTTTTTTCAACTAGTTCCTGTTCCATTGGTTCCTGTTCCATTGGTGCAGGTACCTTAGCCATGGATGGAGCTTGTGCTGTAGTTTTAGCTAGGTCAGAAAATTGGATCCGGCGTGGAACTTCTTCACCTGTTCTTCTCGCTGCTCGTTTCACGGCTAAATTTTGTTGGCCATTAGCTCCATCCTCATCTGGATCTTCATTTATCGTTTGGAATTGAATTGGAAGGAAGCTTACAAAGGTTAGTGTCTTTTCAAGTGCTGGTGAAGTGATGCTTGGTGTGACTAAGCTCACCGATGGCGTTATGGCGGTGGTGGCCGGAATTGTCATGTTACCCGTGCACGTTAGCAAACTCTGCTTAACATGCACCGAGAGAGAACATCCCAGACCTATTGATGACTTATTTGATCAGCTTTAGAGTGCCAAAGTATATTAAAAGATTGATTTGAGGTCTGGCTACCATCAGTTGAGGATTAGGGCATGCGATGTCCCTAAGATAGCTTTTCGGACTTGATATGGGCATTATGAGTTTCTAGTGATGTCATTTGGGCTGACAAATTCCCCAGCATCATTTATGGATTTGATGAATCAGGTGTTAAAGCACTATCTGGGTTCCTTTGTGATTGTGTTTATTGATGATAATTTGATCTACTCCCACAGTCGAGAGGAACATGAGCAGCATCTTCGGATCGTTCTTCAGACTCTAAGAGACAGCCAGTTATATGCTATGTTTTCAAAATATAAGTTTTGGTTAAGCTCAGTCACTTTCTTGGGGCACGTTGTATCGGTAGAGGGTATTCAGGTGGATCCTAAGACGATTGAGGCAGTTTAGAACTGGCCTAGACGCACATTAGCTACAGAGATTCCGAGTTTCTAGAGGTTGGCAGGTTATTACCGTTGGTTTGTGGAGGGGTTTTCATCCCATTGACCAGGTTGACCCAGAAGGGTGCCCCGTTCAGATGGTCAGATGAGTGTGAGGCGAGCTTTCAGAAGCTGAAGACTGCTTTGACTACGGCGCCAGTGTTGGTGTTGCCCATAGGTTCAAGATCTTATACGTATATTATGATGCATCTCGTATTGGACTTGGTGCAGTATTGATGCAGGGCAGTAAGGTGATTGCATATGCGTCGCGGTAGCTGAATCACGAGAAGAGTTGCCCTGTTCATGACTTAGAGTTGGCAGCCATTGTTCATGCGCTGAAGATTTGGAGGAATTATCTATACGGCGTGTCGTGTGAGGTATTCACGGATCATCAGAGTTTGTAGTATTTGTTCAAGCAAAACGAGCTCAATTGGAGGCAGAGTAGGTGGTTAGAGCTATTGAAAGATTATGATATCACCATCTTGTATCATCTCGGGAAGGCCAATATGGTGGCCAATGCTTTGAGTAGAAAGTCAGTGAGTGTGGGCAGCCTTGCATTATTTCTAGTCCGTGAGAGACCGCTTGCATTAGATGTTCAAGCTTTGGCCAATCAGTTCGTGAGGTTGGATGTTTTTGAGCTAGTCGTGTTCTAGCTTGTACCGTCGCTCAGTCTTTATTGTTTGAGAGCATCAGGAAGTGACAGTACGATGACCCTCATTTGCTTGTCCTTAGGGACACAGTGCAACACATAGATGCCAAGCAGGTTATGGTTGGAGATGATGGAGTTTTGAGGATGCAGGGTTGTGTTTGTGTGCCTAATGTGGATGGACTTCGTGAGTTGATTCTAGAGGAGGACCACAGTTCCCGGTATTCTATTCATCCGGCACCGCCAAGATGTATCAAGACTTGCGGTAGCATTAGTGGTGGAGGAGGATGAAGAAGGACATATTTGTATATGTGGATCGGTGTCTAAATTGTCAGCAAGTAAAGTATGAGCATCAGAGACCTGGTGGTTTGCTTCAGAAGATAGAGATTCCTAAGTGGAAGTGGGAGCGTATCACTATGGATTTCGTTGTTGGACTCCCACGGACTCAAAGAATGTTTGATGCAGTTTGGGTCTTTGTGGATAGGCTGACCAAGTCAACACATTTCATTCCTGTGGCAGTTACCTATTCTTCAGAGCGGCTGGCAGAGATTTATATCAGCGAGATTGTTCGTCTTCACGGTGTGCCAGTGTCTATCATTTCTGATCGAGGTACGTAGTTCACCTCGCATTTCTAGAGGGAAGTACAACGTTTCCTCAAACGGACGGACATTTTCAGATATTGGAGGATATGCTCCACGCTTGTGTTATTGACTTCGGAGGCTCTTGGGAACAGTTATTGCCACTTGCGGAGTTTGCCTACAACAACAGCTACCAGTTGGATGGTTCGAGCGATGGGAGGCTCGGTTATTGGGTACAGATTTGGTACAGGATGCCTTGGATAAAGTTAAGATCATTCAGGATAGACTTTGCACAGCTTAGTCCAGGCAGAAGAGTTATGCCGACCGTACGGTTCGTGATGTTGCATTCATGGTCAGAGAGAGAGTGCTGCTCCGTGTTTCACCCATGAAGGGTGTAATGAGGTTTGGAAAGAAGGGCAAGTTGAGCCCTAGGTACATCGGACCATTCGAGATTCTTCAGAGAGTGGGTGAGGTGGCTTACAAGCTCGCATTGCCACCTAGTTTGTCAACAGTTCATCCGTTATTCCATGTGTCCATACTCCGGAAGTACCACAATGATCCGTCTGATGTTCTAGATTTCAACTCTGTCCAGTTGGACAAGCATTTGACTTATGAGGAGGAGTCGATGGCTATTCTAGCCCGGCAGGTTTGCTAGTTGAGATCAAAGAGTTATCCTTCAGTTCGACTGCAGTGGAGAGGTCAGCCCGTCGAGGCAGCTACTTTGGAATCCGAGTCGGACATGCGGATTAGATATCCCCACCTTTTCACCAGCTCAGGGACTTTTCTATGTCCGTTCGAGGACGAACGGTTGTTTTAGAGGTGGAGAATGTGATAACCTGATAGGTCATCTCATGTTTTAGAACTAAATTATGTGTTCCGAAGCCTTAAATATCTTATTTTAGCCTTCCTCCATTTGCGTGCACGGTCTGGGTGTTTTTTCGGAACGCTTATATGTTAAAAACAGATAAAAATAAGAATGTTTGCCTTAAAAGTTAAATTGAGATGACTTTGGTCAATGTTTTGAGCAAACGGACCCGAATCTGGTTTCGACGGTCCCGGTCGGTTCGTATCTTAATTTGTGACCTGGGCGTATGCCCGGAATCGAATTCTGAGGTCCCTAGCTCGAGATATGAATTTTTCTTTAAAATTGAAAGTTTGAAAGTTTAAAGATTTTAGGAATTGACTAATGTTTGGCCTTGTTGATATCTGGTCCATATTTTGGTTCCGGAGCCCGGTACAGGTTCATTATTATATTTATGACTTGTCTATGAAATTTGGTGAGAAACGGAGTTGGTTTGACGTGATTCGGACGTCCAGTTGTAGAAATACAAGTTTTAAAGTTTTCTTAAAAATTTCATTTGATTTGGTGTTCAATTCGTTGTTCTAGGAGTTATTTTGGCGATTTGATCTTGCGATCAAGTTCGTATAATGTTTTAGGACTTGTGTGCATGTTTGGTTTGGAGCCCCGAGGGCTCGGGTGAGTTTCGGATAGGCTTCGAGGTGATTTGAACTTAGAAAATCTGGTGTTTTTGTTGCATCTAGGTTGCCGGAGAATTTTACACTATGCGAACGCGAGACCAAGGTCGCGAACGCGGAGCATTAGGGGATTTGCTCTACGCGAACGCGACTCGTCACACACGAACGTGTAGAGTCATTGGAGGTTGGTTGGGACTTGACCGTTGTTCAATGTGAACGTGATGCAGGTATCACGAACGCGGAGGCTAGGGGGGATAAGCCTGCGCGAACGCGTACAACAACTCGCGATCGCATAAGCCATTAAGGCGCAGCTCTTCGCAAACGTGTTAGTGTTCACGCGAACGTGATGAACACTGACGCCGAGTTATTAAAACAGTCCCATTACGAGATTTTTGCCATTCTTTCAAATTTACTAAAGCTAGAAAGCCTAAAGACGATATTTCCAAGATATTTTCTTCCCAGTTTGTTGGTAAGTGATTCTAACCCACTTTCTTTCAATTACCCTTACATTTCATGAGTTTTCAACCTAAAATCTAGGGTTTTCATGGTGGAAATTAGGGGTTTGGGTAGAATTAGGTATTTTTGTATAATTTGAATTTAGACCACGAATTGAGGTTGGATTATGAGACAAATTACATAATCAAGCTCGGGGGTGAATGGGTAAATGGATTTATGTGCGAGCCTTGAATTTTGACCCAGCGAGCCCGAGGTCGATTTTTACTTTTTGGGGGAAAGTTTCGGAAATCTGTATTTGTGCATTGTAGTTGATTCCTTTAGCAATATTTGATGTTATTGAGTTAATTGTGGCTAGATACAAGTAGTTTGGAGGCGGATTCTAGGGGAAAGGCCCCGTTAGAGCTTTGAATTGAACGTGGAGTGAGGTAAGTGTTGTGTCTAACCTTGACTTGAGGGAATTAGGGACCCTCGGACAATGTGCTATGCGAATTGCATCTGAGAGGCATATATGCAAGGTGACGAGTGCTTATACGCCGTCATATTATCTGTTTCTCTTGATTTTCCGCCTTTCCATAATTATTTTCTTTCCTGCCTTAACTATTAAATGCTCTAAATGCTTTCCATGCTTAACTGCTATTTGTTAATCAATATCTTCTCCTTTTAATGATGTTAGTCCGTCCATAGTTTCATGATTCCCTGCTATTTGCTTAAATTGACTTACTTGCACCTTCTAATTGTCAATTGCGTGATTGGTCTTGCTGTGTAATATTACTCGTGTAGATTTCTTTATTGTACAAGTTCCCTTTTGGTCCATTTTGGTATTCATTGATCGTACGAGCTTTGTGATTGAACAGTTGATTTGGTTGTGCTTTGAGTATTTGGTACTGATATGTTGGGATCGGGCTGCATGCCGCATCAAGTGTAATAAGGGTTGATTGATATGGCGGAATAAGGGTGAATATGTTCTATACGGTGGAATCGGGTTGGACACGCACAACAGGTGGAATATGGGTGGACTGATATGGTAGGATCGAGTTGCACGCCGCAACATATATATATCATTTACTATTGTTGATATGATACGGTGAAATAAGGGAGGATCTTGTGTTATCTGGTGTGATCGGGTTATGCGCCACAACAATCTATATGTTTCCATTACTTGAGTTGTGTTGGTTTCCGGTATTTTGTTTGAACTATTAAAGATTGGTAATTCTGGACAATACTGGTTTATTCTTGAGGCTGTGGTCGTTATTTTCAGATGACTGTTTAAATCCTGTTCAATATTTCTGTTTTTCTGTCATTATTATATATGCTGCGTACAGGTTGTTGTGTAAGTGACCCGCCTTAGCCTCGTCACTATTTCGTCGAGGTTAGGCTCGGCACTTACCAGTACATGGGGTCGGTTGTACTGATACTACACTCTGCACAATGTGCAGATTTTGGAGTCGGTCCCAGCGGTGGTTATTAGCGTGCTCGGATTAGACAGTTGCGGAACTTGAGGTACTGCCGTTCAGCGTCCGCAGCTCCTCGAGTCCCCTTCCTCTTTCTATTTAGCTGTGTATTTTCATTCAGACATCTCTGTATTTATTTAGGACCTTTGTATGTGCAATTCTAGTAGCTCGTGCCCTTGTGACACCAGGTTCAGGATTTTTTAATGGATGTTTGGCTGGTTTAGCTTCCGCATTTATACTTTAGATTATTTTAGCTATTTCAGTACTTTCTCAATATTATCATTTAAACCGTTAAAAGAAATAAATTATTCTAACGTTGGCTTGCCTAGAAAGTGAAATGCTAGGCGTCGTCATAATTTGGACGGTGGGAATTTCAAATCATGACAATGTATTAGTACTTAATAATTACAGTTCTAAAAGAACGGATACTAGACTTGATCTTAACCAAAAGGCCGGGAAACCAATTATATAGATGCTCTGAATTATGATACTCATGTAAATCATGCATCTCCAACTACTCATGTTTTATTGTTGCAAGATATTTAACATATGAAGTGGCTGTTGGTTTATTGCTTTTTGTCATGCAAAAAGTTAATTATTCAGACGGTCATTTAAGTTATAGAAATAACTGAATAACGTCACTTTTGAATTTTTTTTAACAATAAAATCTTCCAACTTAAGTTAATTATCTAAGAAAATCATTTCAGCCGAAGAATAAACTTTCCGGCTCCGGAAAGATGATGTGTCATGCCACTTCACCTACTAAACATCGAATTTTTTAAATGATCATCCAACTTACACATTTTTGTTTTCCTTTATTTCTTAAATGAACTTCATATATGCCAAGAGAGCCGTAGGTTGTTAATGGGACTGCTCTGTATTATACCTTGTTAATTTAATTGGAAGACAGCTATAGGTCGTCAATGGAACTTCTTTATAAAAAATGGAAAAATCAAGCAAGAATCTTGTATTATGATTAATAATGTTTATTTTAAATGGGTCAGTGTACCTGCAAATGTTTAGCAATATTAGTGGACTCCTTGATGGGGTCACGATCTTCTTGAACTTTGTTCTTTTGCATATATATATATATATATATATATATATATATATATATATATATATATATATATATATATATATATATATATATATATATATACATCAAAAGGCATATCTCAAAAGATTAGCGTAACAAGTCTCCTTATGTTTAATCAATCATACTCACTTTGAGTATGATTATGGAAAAAAAATCTATCAAAATTGCAATGAATAGTAGATTTGAACCCATGACTTTAAAACAATAATGGTTTCAAAGCTAACAACCTTAAATGTAATTGAACGCATAAAACTTAAATCTTGAATCTGCCTCTGACATATTTTCTATTGCTTTGTAATAAAAACGCAGGAGAATGTATTGTTCAAAACTCGCAGAAAATTAAATCTAGTTCTATTGTGTAGATTTCTTGATTGTGAACATTTTTCCTTAAATGAAGAAACGAGAGTCTAGAGAATACAATAGTAGTGAGGATGCATATTATGAATCTCACTAGTTCAATATAAGACATGTCTAATATAAACCTGAAACACCAAAAAGAGGAAAATTATTGCATACAATTAGCAGAACAAAATGCTAAATTAGATGTACAAAAACCTTATTCCAGATCCTTGGAACTTTTGCTCAATGATATGGTTTAGTTTCTCAACCATCTCAGTCGTGAAGTAATTCTTCCAGTCTCCAACTTCCCCTCGACGAAAGAATGCCTTATTTTTCTCTCCAGTTGACAAATTCTCATTTTTGTTCACCTCCAAGTTGCTCAAATTCTCAAAACTACAAATTCTTAAGATTTCATCCACCACTCCACAATTTTCTTCCTCTATAGAGAAAGGACATTCCAAGAATTCAGCTAATCGTTTTAGCTGAATCTCTGGTTGTTCCTTCATCTCTTCATACATCAAGAAAAGTACCTTTTTAGGCTTTTCCATGCTTTCTTTCCAATAATCTAACACATGATTCCAAAACGGACCATAAAAACTCACTCCTTTACAGAAAAGGTCAAGCATTTCTTCTATGGAACTGATTCCCATGTTTTCAATTTTTAAAATATTTGCAAAATGAAATAAGGAAATAAAAGTGTCCCTAGGATTCCTACACAAGTAAACAAGTTTGTTTTGGGAATCTTGGACGGATTTTGGTAATGAACCATATGTCAAATGAGTGGACAACAATCTAGGTGAAGTGTAGGATGAAAAATCAGGGAGTTGTCCATCAACATAAAGCTTAAGTTCCAAGAATGGAACAAGATCATGAGGATTCTTGAAAAGCAAAGGGTGATTTTTTCCCGAAATAGGGTAGTTCATTCGGTTCACTAGAGCGAACACGAGCGCTTTTAACCATGTAGTTCCTGATTTAGGAAAGGTAACAAGGATGATATCGCTATCTTGAGCTAGAAATTGTTGTTGGCAAGCACGTACTGCTTGGAGTTGCCTTGGAGCTATCCAAAAACCTTGGTAGTTGTAGATATGTGAGAAAAGCCATCCTCTTTCTTTAGGTAAAGTTAAGAGCAATTTCTTGCACTCTTCATTGAGTTCATCCTCTCGTAAATACTTGGGAGGAATTTGAGGAGAAGTATGAGATGTTGTCATTGTTTTAAAGAGGATGTTTGAGTGTTTCTTTTAGTTTGTAGATGAAGTTTTACTCATGGGGTGTATATATATAAAGAGAGGGTATTCAACAAATCCTTATTGACAATGGTGCAATGGGATTCGCTTGTATTGACACCTTTGCCCTCTCTGTCTTCCTTTTTCAAATCAGTAAACCAAGAGAAAAAAGCAAATTAAAAGCAGTAAGACAGGGGCATAAGAAATTTATTTATTTGAATGCATTAATCGAATGTGTCATTATGCTAAATGTAAGTATTCTTTTTATTGGATTAATGGGTATGGTTTGACTGATAAATTAATGAGCTTTGATTTTATAAAAAAATTCATTAAAAATATTTCTTTAAGCATGGTTAAGAACATGCATTTGATATTTGTTCACGGCAATGTTACTAACAAATTTTGATAATGCTACTTATATATTTTAAAATTAATGTTAAGATAAAATTAAATGTACGAATATATTATAAAAATAATAATTAAAAAATATTAAGTTATATTAATTATAAGAAAAATACCTGGGTAAAAGTATATCATATAGCATATAATATAGAAGGTATTGCATAAATGAGAGGATTTATAATGTCAAGGGCATAATATAATTTTCAGGTGAAAGGTTTGTAAAATCTGGTCAAAGTTATTGTGATAACTACAACATACTAAAATAATTTTTGTGTAATAAAAGAAAGAAAAGTGATTTTTGGGTAATGAGCACAAAATTGAATGTTTTTTTACGTAACAAAAGAAAGAAAAGTGACTTTTGGGTAATAAATACAAACTGAATGACCACCCATAAAATTTACGTAGGTAATTATCTGTAAAAGTTACTTTTATATTTTGTATCACAAAAGTTGCTCTATTTTTGCCATCTTACTCACAAGCTAAGGTCACTTACTATCACTCAAAAAGAGTAAAGGTGGCAAGTGGGGCCGGCCCGGGCCAAACGGGCCAGGACCGGTAGTGTCACGATCCGAATTTTCCACCGTCGGGACCTTGCTGGCGCGTAGCATAGCACTCGCTAGGAAATCTAATGTTAGAAATCCAGTCACTTTTTTCCTTTATATTTTACAAGTTAAAATTAACAAAACTTAACCAAACCGAAATAAATGCGGAAGAACATAATAAACCGGCCATCTATATACTATTAATAATACCGAAGCTATTACCACCCAGAAACTGGTATCACAATCCACAAACATACTATGAATTACTACAAATACTGATCTGAAAGAAGTACATCTGTTTCGAAAGAAAAGAAAACAGGGAAATAGAAACATAGGAGGGGACGCCAGGGCTTGCGGACGCCAGCATGACTACCTTGGGTCTCCTGAATGAAGTATCTGCAACCGATCTCTCGATCAGCCACTACCAGCTCCGAAATCTGCACAGAAAGTGCAAAGTGCAGTATAAGTACAACCGACCACATGTACTGGTAAGTGCCGAGCTTAACCTCGACGAGGTAGTGACGAGGCTACGGCGAGGCATTTCAATATAACCTGCATACAGTTTATAATAAAGCAAAAAGGAAATACGACACGAAATGGAATAGTAACTTGCACCCAAAAAAATAAATTACGGAGCCCAATTATCTTTCCAGTACTCAGCTATAATCAATCCTTAAGAGAGTTACAATACTACAGAAATAAACCACAGTAGTAGAAGAATACATAAACAACAAAAGGATGCGGCGCACATCCCGATCCCACTATATAATCAGTGACAATATAAACATTCACCTTTATTACTCCTGTTGCGGCATGCAACCCGATCCCACCATTCCACCCTTATTGCTCCTCATTATATCACCCTGATTCCTCCTATTGTGGCGTGCAACCCGATCCCAACTGTCCACCCTTTTTACTCCTGTTGCGGCATGCAACCCGATCCCACCAGACAATTACATTTCACCCTTATTCCTCCTGTTGCGGCGTGCAACCCGATTCCACCATATCTGTACCAATCACACAATAAGAACAAGTATTTCACAATTTAGCTCAAAATCCCTCCACAACATTTATGCCTCAAACCAAAGCAAATGGAACTTTATACAATTATGAAACTTCATCAATTAAATACTATACAGCGTGACCAACCAAATTGTACCATGAAGCACCAATAAGCAACTTAAACCAATAATGTGATACAATAAACTAGGGAACAATTAATACCTTTAATAAAGCAAACAACATCTAACAAGAAGCAATTAAACATGGAAGCATCAATAAGCATGTAGCAGTTATGATAGGAAAACAATATATTAGGAACGGGGAAGGGAACAGGCTAAACAAATAATTTGGCGGCGCATAGGTACTCGTCACCTCACCTATACGTCACACACATAGATTTTCACATAGCAATTAAGTCGGGGATCCCTAATCCCTCAAGTCGAAGTTAGACCAAACAATTACCACAATCCAACGGCCAATTCAAAGCTCAATTACCATTTTTCCTCTAGATTCCACCTCGAATCCACTCGTATCTAGTCATCATTAACATAATAACATCAATTATCGCTAAAGAAATCAATTCCAATGCATAAGCGTAAGTTTCCCAATATTTTCCCTAAAAAGTCAAAAATTGACCTCGGGCCCGCTTGGTCAAAACTCGAAGTTCGGACCAAAACCCGATTACCCATTCACCCCCGATCCCGGATATACAATTGGTTTTGGAATCCAACCTCAATTTGAGGTCTAAATCCCCATATTTCGGAATTCCTATGTTCCACCAAAAAATACCCGATTCCACTATGAAAAACCCTAGATTCAATGATTAAATCTTGAAAAAAGATGCAATAGATTGAAAGAAATGAGTTAAGAATCGTTACCTATGATTTGGGGAAGAAATTGCCTTTGGAAAATCGCCTCTTGAGGTTTAGGTTTTGAAAAATGGGTGAATGAATGAAAATCCCGTCAAAGTCCAAAACTTATCAGCTGCAGATGTCACATTTGCGACCTGGGCTTCGCATTTGCGAAGCTCGCAAATGCGAGAAAGGTATCGCAAATGCGAAGTCCCAGTCGCAAATGCGAACAAAGACTTCCGTAAATGCGGCCACTTCTTCGCAAATGCGAACTCCCCAGTCCCCTCCCCAGCAATTTTTCTTAAGTCGAAATCACTCTGTAGCCTATCCGAAACTCACCAGAGCCCTCGGGGCTCCAAACCAAGCATGCACACAAGTCTTAAAACATCATACGAACTTGGTCGTGCAATCAAATCGCCAAAATAACATTTAAACTATGAATTTAGCACCAAATTGCATGAACGTTTCAAGAAAGTTTCAAACTTCTATTTTCTCAACCAAAGGTCCGAATCACGTCAAATAAATTCGATCTTCACCAAATTTAACACACATGACTTAAATATCATATTAAACCTATACTGGGCTCTGGAACCAAAATACGTGCCTGATACCGACGAGGTCAAACATTATCCAGTTTCTTTAAATCCTTAGATTTTCAGCTTAACAATTTTTAACAAAAAATTCATCACTCGGGCTAGGGACCTCCGAATTCCATTCCGGGCATACGCCCAGGTCCCATATTTTACTACGGACCCTCCGGGACCGTCAAAATACGGGTCCGGGTCCATTTCAAAATGTTGACCGAAGTCAACTAAAATCAACTTTTAGAGGAAAAACTAATTATTTTCTCAAATTTTCACATAAAGGCTTTCCGGAAACACGCCCGAACTGCGCACACAAATCGAGGAGAAATAAAGTGAGGTTTTGAAAGCCTCGGAACACCTGATTGGGTTCTAAAATGCAAGATAACCTTTTGGGTCATCACATTCTCCACCTCTAAAACAATCGTTCGTCCTCGAACGGACATAGAAAAGTACCTGAGCTGGAGAAAAGATGGGGATATCTGCTCTGCATATCGGACTCGGACCCCTAGGTAGCTGCCTCAACAGGCTGACCTCTCCACTGTACATGAATCGAAGGGTAACTCTTCGATATCAAATGACGAACCTGCTGGTCTAAAATAGCTATCGGCTCCTCTTCGTAGGTCAAATCATTGTCTAATTGGATAGTGCTGAAATCTAACACGTGGGATGGATCGCCGTGATACTTCCGAAGCATGGACACATGAAACACTGGATGTACCGCTGATAAACTCGGGGGCAACGCCAGTATGTAAGCCACCTCTCCTACTCGATCAAGAATCTCAAAAGGCCTGATGAACCTAGGGCTTAACTTGTCCTTCTTCCCAAACCGCATCACACCCTTCTTGGGTGACACCCGAAGTAACACTCTCTTTCTAACCATGAATTCCACATCACAAACCTTACGGTCGGCATAACTCATTTGCCTGGACTGAGCTGTACGAAGCCTATCCTGAATGATCTTAACCTTATCTAAGGCATCCTGCACTAAATATGTACCCAATAATCGAGCCTCCCCTGGCTCAAACCACCCAACCGGCGATCGACACCGTCTACCATATAATACCTCATAGGGAGCCATCTGGATACTCGACTGATAGCTGTTGTTGTAGGCAAACTCCACTAACGGCAAGAACTGATCCCAAGAACCTCCAAAGTCAATAACACAGGCGCGGAGCATATCCTCCAAGATCTGAGTAGTACGCTCGGACTTGTCCGTCCGTCTGAGTATGAAATACTGTGCTCAACTCGACCCGTGTAGCCAACTCACGCTGCACTGCCCTCCAGAAATGCGAGGTAAATTGCATACCTTGATCACAAATAATAGACACGGGCACACCATGAAGACGAACGATCTCACGGATAGATCTCTGCCAACCGCTCCGAAGAATGGAAAACCGCCACTAGAATGAAATGTGCTGACTTGGTCAGTCTATCCACAATAACCCAAACTGCGTTGAACTTCCTCTGAGTCCGTGGGAGTCCAACAACGAAGTCCATAGTGATACGCTTCCACTTTCACTCAGGAATATCTTCTGAAGCAAACCACCAGATCTCTGATGCTCGTACTTTACGTGCTGACAATTGAAACACTGAGCTACATACGCAACAATATCCTTCATCATCCTCCTCCACCAATAATGCTGCCACAAGTCGCGATACACCTTCACGGCGCCAGGATGAATAGAATACCATGAACTGTGGGCCTCCTCTAGAATCAACTCACGAAGAACATCCACATTAGACACACAAACACGACCATGCATCCTCAAAAATCCATCATTTCTAACGTAAAATGCTTTGCATCACTGTGCCGCACTGTGTCCCTAAGGATAAGCAAATGAGGGTCATCATACAGCCGTTGGAAAAATTTTAAAAATAGCTGTTGGGCTGTGAAAAATAGCTGTTGGCTATTTACAAAATAGCTATTTAACCCACCTCCAACTGTCTGGCCACCCCCCCCCCCCCCCCACGAACTTTTGTTTTAATCCCAAACTTTTTATAATTTCACTTTTTCCCTATTTTCAACTATAAATACCCCTCATTCTTTAATTTTTCTTACAAATATAATCAATCTATCACAATCTGTCTCATATTTTCTTCTATAGTTTGTTACTATTGCTTACTTTATTGCTACAATTTGTGAAAAAATTGTGAAGTTGGTAAATTGATTTTTCAAGTCTTCAACGATAATCAATATTCAACAAGTTGTTCGTTCAAATTCGTAAACTTGTTCCAACTCTTAATTTTAATATTATAGTTTTGTTTGTTTTATTTATTTTCTATAAATGATTAATTAGATGGCTTCCTTAAAAAAACTTTTTGGCAAGAATAAAGGAAATCCAAGAGTGGCGAATCTAGTGGTCATGTTGTTTCCTCCACTGCCCCCCGCTCCTTGAACCAAACCATGTCCGTCCCACGCCTGCTATTCTTGAAGCGATAATAGTTCTATATAATTTTCTGAGAGTCAATTTTGCCATAATATTGCAGTTGGTGAACATTAGACCAATGATTAACGAATGCTCTTATTCTATCCAACTATTGATGAATAATGAATGAGGAAATTAATTTTTGATGAAAACTCAACAGATGATGATACACCTACTAAGTCCTGCTCTGATTGTTAACAACTAGTAATAACCCTGCTAATCCGAATGATGCCATCGATACTCCTGTTTCTGCCCCACTTTTTTAGACAACCTACTAAACGAACGAAAACATTCTCTGTTTTGGCCATTTTTTTACTCACTGAATTCCAAAAATAAGGCTACAGTGTAAAACTTGTGTACGGAGTTAGCTTTTAAATATTTGGATCGCATGGCGAGGACGAGAACTTTGCCCTAGATACATCAAAAAAACACTCTCAAAGATAGAGTCAGATATCTTTGTCTGAAAGCTTTGGCCGAGGGGAAAAGTTGTACCTACTCCTAGTCAGGCTGACCCTAGTACTGGTTCAAATCAATTTTAGCCGAGAATTAACACTGTTACAGGTGGTATTTTATATTTGTGATCCAAAAACAAATCGGGAAAGAAATTGCGGAAATGGTAATGTTATCAGTGCTATACCTATAGTTTTTCTTCTAACCCTAACTTTGTGCATTATATATTTAGAAAATTTTTTTTAATCGTACTTTATAAAGGTTTTCCTCGCACAACCGTAATAAGAGCGATATTTATAAATATAAACATGAATATTGTAACGACCCGACTGGTCGTTTTGGGATACTGCACTCGCTCGCTATTATGTATGGCTTGCGTATCTCCGCATGATGTTTATGAACTCCGATAAATCGTTGGTATGGATTTCATGTTATCTGGAATCGATTTGGATGAATCGAACTTCAAGAATTTAAGCTCTAAGTTGTAAGAGTTGACCATGTTTGACTTTTAGCATTTGACCTCGTAATGGAGTTTAGTCAAGTTCTGTTGCTTCTTTGGAGTATTTTCCAGACTTAGGAGCGCCTGTTCGGAATGTAATTTGGATGGTCGTAGATGAATTAGTCTTGAAATGGGCGAAGTTGGATTTTTGGGAAGTTTGACTGGGAGTGGAATTTCTTTATATCACGGGTAAGATTACAATTTCGGAGTTTAGAGTGAGGTCCGTAATGGAAACTGTTGACTGTGTGCAAAATTTGGGTCAATTGGACGTGATGTTTAAGTAGTATAATTCAGCACCTTTCGGTTGTAGAAGCTTTGACAGTATTACATGTTCATTAATTGCGATCTTGGGGTGGCAATGTCATGTTTCGAGGTTGTCATGATGATTTGAAACTTTTGTGAGTAGGTTCGTTTTGTCATATAAAAGCATGCAAAGCAAATTTAGTCCACATGGGTGAGTTGAATTAATATGGTTCGAACGCTTAGTTTTCCGATTCTATGTAAAGTCTTGAAGTTATGTTTGATTCTTCATGCGTTTTGGAATCGTTCATGCGTTTTACGGTTAGTTTTTTGAAGTTATTTGGATGATTTGATGCGTGAGCGGGTTCGTGTTGTGTTTCTGGCTAGGTGCATGATTGGTTTAGCGCCGAGGGCTGGGGAGTTTTTTGGGTTGGTTTCGGATTGAATTTTTATTAAATCTTTTGATTTCTGGTACTGGTTGGTCATTGCATTTGCCGATGTTTTTGTCGCAAATGCGACAATCGCAATTGCGAAGAGCCATCGAATTTGCGAATTTGGGCTGCTCGAGAAGGTTGCATTTGCGAAGAAGCCCTCTCGCATTTGTGGAAAGGTGGGCAGTTCGCTTTTGCGAGGACCCCTGTCGCTTTTTGAGAAATAGTTGCATTTGCATTTGTGAGTAATTGGGGTCAAAATTGACCTAGAAGGAAATTCCAGTTGGCTTGCATAAAGATGTTTTATTTGCGGGTTCCCAATTTGCGGACTATTCGAAATGGACATCTTCACCTGTTAAATGCTGAGAATTCCAGACTTAGCTTCATTTTTATTATTTTTGACTAACTTCGTTTGAGAGGTGAAATTTTGGTGAAGGGATTTCCATACAAATCTTGGGTTAAGTACTCTAATCATTCAATATTTTCATGATTTTTATATAAGACTTTAACATCAAATTCATTGAGAAATCTAGAGAAAATTTGGGGATTTTGGTCAAAGTTTTTTTTTTTTTTTTTTTTTTTTTAAAAAAAAAAAAAAAAAAAAAAATTTTTTTTTTTTTTTTTTTTTGAAAAAAAATCAACCAAATTGATTTGAAAGAGTCGAATAGGACTAGAGTTGAAAACAAAACACATATTTGGACTCGTGAATCTATGGTAGTCAAGACTACCTTGGACCCGGGTTTTTGACCGGGCGGGCCCAGGGTTAGACTTTTGTTGATATTTAGAAAATTGAATGAAAATCACAGCTTGTATTAATTGAATTATTTTCCTTGCATTGTTGTGATTTTATTCAAGTCGTTTTTGCTATATTGAGCCGGAGCGGAGGTAATTGGTAATGAAAAAGCTAAAATTGAGCATTGAGTTTGCGAATTGAGGTAAGTGTCTTGCTTACCTTTGTTAAGGAAATTTTTTTTGCTCATTTGACATTGTTTTGCTACATCGGGGGAATCATATATGAGGTGATGAGTTGTATATGTGTGTACAGGGATAATCATGCTCGGTGTAGATTTATGGCTATAATTGTGTCTTGTAGAAATTTC
>NC_032000.1:14041455-14078291 GCF_001879085.1 Nicotiana attenuata | reverse complement strand
TCAGAAGATGAAGCTGGAGATGAACAAGCACTTATGGCCATCGGAGAATCAGATGATGAACAAGAGGTAAGTGTGACTCATCTCAAAGACAATATTAAACTTCTGTCTAAAGAAAGGTTATCTGAACTATTGCTAGACTTCATCGATGAGTCTGAGATAATTAACAATGAGAAGGAACAACTGTCTAGGGAGTGTGTGATCTTAAAAGCCAAGTGCAAAAACCTAGAATCTAGGGCAAATGAGAGTGACAGTAAAAATGTTGAGTTAAAGAACCAGGTTATTAAACTTGACACCACTGTCTTAGAACGTAGGTCTGAAGATTTAAAACTGAAATTAGGAACAGGTAAGAAGAAAGATGATCACACACATCTCACTTTAGAAGAAAATCTAGGAAAGATGAAGGATGAGGTGTACAAAAAGGATGAGCAGATAAGAATCTGAAAGGAAGATCTAGGGAAGGTAAAGCATGAAACAGACAGAACTTGCAAATGGAATAAGGCTTCTGATACACTATCCTGGCTACAAGAACACCACAGTAGCAACAAGAGAGGACTTGGCTATGGGAACCAAGCACCTAAGTGGGACCCCCAAATCAAGTACATCACTCTCCCTGAAAACAAAATCTGCACACACTGTGGCAAGACTGGTCATTACAAAAAATGAACATAATGCAAAAGAAAGGCCAGTCAAAAAGAACAAAAACCTTCGTTCAAAGAGAAACATAGGCCGCCTGGGTGTGCCAAAAGGAATTAATTTATCCTTTCCCTTAGAGAAAGGGACCCGACTAGTTTGGGTTCCGTAAGACTAACGACCTGATTTCTTTTTGTTAGGTCCCAACGTAGAAGGGAAAGTATCCAAATATGGTACATGGATAGTGGCTGCTCAAAACATATGACTGGAAGCAAGAACCAGTTCCTTTCACTTGAGGACTTAAAAGGAGGTAATGTCTCCTTTGGAAATGGGAAGAAAGGTGAGATTATTGGGGTTGGAAAGGTAGGTAAGACAGACTCACACTCCATTGAGAATGTCTACTTGATAGATGGCTTGAAATATAGCCTAATCAGTGTATCACAACTGTGTGACAGAGGTAACCTTGTAGCATTTACCTCTACCAAATGCTTTGTGATTAATCTTACCTCTGACAAGATTGTTTTGCAGGGAAAAAGAGTTAACAATATTTACATTGTAGATTTGTCCACTCTTTCTGAAAATGAACTCGCTTGCTTGAGTGTGTTGGACAATGATCCCCTCCTGTGGCACAAAAGACTTGGTCATGCAAGTCTGAATCAACTCAACAAATTAGTCTCCAAGGACCTGGTAGTAGGGTTACCTAACATCAAGTTCAAGGAAGACAAATTTTGTGAGGCCTGTGCAAGGGGGAAGCAGGTAAGTTCATCCTTTAAAAGCAAGAAAATGGTAAGCACAACCAGGACGATGGAACTGGTTCATATGGATCTCTGTGGTCCAATGAGAACATTGAGCAGAGGTGGTAACAAATATGTGATGGTACTTGTTGATGATTATTCTAGGTTTACCTGGGTACTATTTTTAACATCTAAGGATGAAGCATTTGACATGTTTACTGCCTTTGTTAGAAAAACTCAAAAACAACTAGGTAATCAACTTGCATCAATCAGGTCTGATCATAGAACTGATTTTGAAAATGCTAAGTTTGCTGAATTCTGTCATGAGCATGGTATAGATCATAATTTTTCTGCCCCTAGGACTCCTCAACAAAATGGAGTAGTTGAAAGAAAGAATAGGACTGTTGAAGATATGGCTAGGACTATGCTTCTTTCTAGTAAACTGCCCCATAACTTCTGGGTAGAGGCTGTAAATACTGCATGCTATATCATTAATAGATACATGGCTAGACCTCTTGTAGAGAAGACTCCCTATGAGTTACTTAAAGGGAGAAAACCAAATATATCCCATCTTAGGGCATTTGGATGCAAGTGCTTTGTGCACAATAATGGAAATGACTCTCTAGGTAAGTTTGATCCCAGAAGTGACGAGGGAGTATTCTTGGGATATTCTTCACATAGCAAGGCTTATAAAGTGTCCAATAAAAGAACTTTGTGTGTAAAAGAAAGTGTGCATGTAGTTTTTGATGAAACTAACATTCTTTCTGAGAGTCAGGAACATGAAGATGAAGCTATTGGGCTGGTAAAAGATTTGAGTGAAGTCTCAGCTCAAGCTAAAGTTTCACCAAAAGAAGGAACAGGTGATGGAACAGGTTCTTCCATCCAGGGCAACCTGAAGGGGGAACTGAACAAAGAGGAACTGAAACCAATCCCCTAAAGGAACCTGTTCATGATCCTGTTAGCAACAGAACATGGGAGAAACATCAAGCAGAAATTAGTTAGTTGTGAAACCTCACAAGTATCAAAGTTCTTCAGAAACAAGCTTGATGAAGATGGAACAGTTACAAGGAACAAGGGGAGACTGGTGGTCCAGGGTTATAGCTAAGAGGAGGGTATAGACTATGATGAGACCTTTGCTCCAGTTGCAAGAGTGGAGGCAATAAGACTCCTCATAGCCTTTGCAGCACACATGGAATTCACTCTTCATCATATGGATGTCAAAAATGCCTTCCTGAATGGCTATCTAAAAGAAGAAGTGTTTGTTAAACAACCTCCAGGGTTTGAGAGCAAGGAATGTCCTGAACATGTGTACAAATTAGACAAGGCTCTCTATGGACTAAAGCAGGCTCCTAGAGCATGGTATGAACGATTGTCCAAATTCCTGCTTGAACATGGCTACAAAAGAGGTAAGATTGACAGTACTCTATTCCTGAGGGAAAAAGGTAAGGATCTTCTTGTGGTACAAATATATGTTGATGACATAATTTTTGGGGCAACCACTGACAAACTAAGTAAATATTTTTCCAAACTAATGGGGAGTGAGTTTGAAATGAGTATGATGAGTGAGCTTAACTTTTTCTTAGTCTTACAGATCAAACAATACCCAAATGGAACCATGATCCATCAGGAGAAATATGCAAAAGAGTTGATCAAAAAGTTTAAAATGAATGAATCAAAAGAAATAGACACCCCCATTGCAACTGCTACTAAATTAGACATAGATGAACCTGGTTCATCTGTTGATCAGAAGTTGTATAGGGGTATGATTGGTTCACTTTTGTATCTTACTGCCAGCAAGAACTGACATAGTTTTCAGTGTAGGACTTTGTGCTCGTTTTCAGGCTAATCCAAAGGAATCTCACTTGAATGCTGTCAAAAGGATACTGAGATATTTGAAAGGCACTACTGATCTGTGTATTTGGTACCCTAAAGGTAGTAATTTCAATCTAGTAGGGTATGCTGATGCTGATTATGCACGTTTCCTTGTGGATAGGAAGAGCACCTCAGGTATGGCTCATTTTTTTGGTTCATGTATTGTATCATGGGCCACTAAAAAGCAAAATTTAGTGGCCTTATCCACTGCTGAGGCAGAATATATTGTTGCTGCCTCTTGTTGTGCTCAACTGCTATGGATCAAACAGCAACTGCTATGCACAATGAAAAAACAACTGAAAAATGAAAAAAAAAAATTTTTTTTTGGCTAGGAAATCTGAACTTGTGTAAATATCTAGATTATTTTTTACTCAGCTTCATACTGTAATTAGTATACTCCTGTGACATGTGTTAATATGACTCACTGATCTCTCACAAAATTTTCTCTATTATGGTAAATTGAGGCATGGTCAAGAGAATTATGAAGAACCCAGTTTATCAGTGTTGGTTCATCTGAATGCTATGGTATGTTTTCTATACTCTGCATTATTAGAAGTATAAATATTTAAATCATGAGCAGAAGTCCTACAATTGTTCAAACTCCTTAGAAAATTCTATCCATTGGTTTTGAACCAGTTTCGTCCGCATTCGAACTCTAAACCACAAAATTTGCCTAGTATCGAGGGAAGCCTAACCATTCATTCAAACCTAAAATTTCAGGTTGATTAGACCTCTAATTGACCATTGCTAAAGCTGCCATTATACATTAAATGTGCATTTCTCTTTAAATACGCATCATTACCTCCTGCCATCTTTATAATACTAAACCGTCAAAAACTCTTCTTCACCTTCAATTGCTTTCCTCTCTAAAGTTCTAACTCACCAATTCTCTCAACGAAATCAACGATAACTGAAAAAACCCCACAAGACAACCCCTGGAACTCCTCCACATCCCACTTCCTCTGATTCAACTACCCCTCCTCCACCTAGCACAACTCCTAAACCCAGGCTGAGAAAGGTAAAAATGCGTGCTCGAAAAACAGTAGCTTCTGGGGCTCTTTCAAAGAAATTGAATGAGAAATTAAGGCAAGCCAGGTCCAAGACTCTGCGTCTAACTCTGATTCTGAGTCGTACAAGTCTGCTAGTGAGGGGGAAGGACCTGGGTCATCTGACTCTGAGAAGGCTCAAGAATCCCATTCTAAGGTAAGTTCTTCTTTGACTGAGAATTTAGAAACTAGGTTTATTTTGGTTGGGCCTATCAGGGATGTGGAATTACCTGAGGTAAGAAGGATTGGAGGTAAAAAGAAATATGAAAAAGAAAAAAGAGAGAGGATGACAGTGGTGGAGAGAGGGGAAAAGGGAAAGGAGTGGTTGATCATTCACCCACTGTTGATGTGTTTGTACCTGCTATTTGTGGGGTGGTACAAGAAAATGTTGAAGAAAGTGGCAAGAAGTCAGGGGGAAGCGGTTCCGGTGAAGCTGCTGAAGGGTTAGTTAATCTAAGTTCACAGGGAGATGAACCTGGTTCATCAGTTGAAGAGACCCTAGTAGACCTTTTGAAAAAGGTAGGCGCTAGTTACAATCCAAAGAAAAGGAGAACATCCACACCAAAAGCCCCCAGTGCTCCTAAACCTTCTAAGAAAATAAAGGCTTCCTCCCCAACACCTACTGAAACACTTTTGCCACAGGGAAGAGCCACAAGAAGCAGGGTGAAACAAAGTGAGGTTGATCTACAAAAGGCCTTAGCTAAAAGTAAGAAGAAAAGGATGAATAAAGGAAAAGGGAAGGTTGCAGAGTCCTCAGAAGCTGTTGAAGTTGAGGAGATGGAACAGGTCCATCAGGATAAAGTTACAACAGTGGAGCTTCAGACCCCCAAGCCCAAAAAGACCAAGAGTTCTTCCGAGGTCTTCCTCTGCATCTGAGGCTGCTGAACCTTCATTAGCCAAGAGGACAAGGTCTGCAGTGAAAAGTAAACAAGTTCAAATTTCTGAAGAAGAGGAATGGAGTGGTGAAGAAGAAAACGAGTTTGATGGTGAACAAGACAAGCTTGCCATGTTTGTAAAAAGGTAGATTGCGAAATGATTTGGTGGAAGCAGGAATGGTTCATTGGTTGACACCTTAGCTGCTCACGGCTGGAAGGACATGGTCCTTCAGATGGATGGGAGATTGGCCAGAAATGAAATTATTGAATTCATGGCAAATACTGAAGTCAAAGAGGGCAGGGTTACTAGCAAAGTCAAAGGAGTTCAAGTGACATTTGATGCAGAGAAACTGGGAGAAATTCTAGACATCCCTACTGAGGGATATGAGGACTACACCAGACAGAGATGGCTAAGTCTGGATTCTCTTCCTTCTGCCCTTGAAATCACTAGGAGATTCTATGATGTTGAAGAAGTGAATGAGGCCAAGTTTGTGCATAAAAGTGAAATGAAGCCACAACACAAAGTCATTTTTGAGTTTGTCAACAAGTGACCACTGCCCAGGTAGGAGAGAAGGCTTATTGCAAATTATATGGACTTAGTTCTGATGGAGTGCCTTGAAAGTGGAAGGCAAATTAACTGGCCTGCATTCATCATCAAGCTACTAGACAGGGTTATCAATGGTTCCAAGGCTCATGCTACCCCCTATGGCTTTATTCTGACTACAGTTCTGGATAGGTGCAATGTGCCTCTGAAGAAATGGGAAATGGCCTCAAGTAAGGATTACTTTGGCATTAACACTCTGCTTGCTTGTGACTACTTAGTCGATGCCATCCCAAATGAACCTGGTTCATCCAAGAAGACTCCTATCAACAGTAAAGTCAGGGCTCTTGTTTAGGAACGTGAAGCCAAGGATGCTGAGATAGCTAGGCTAAAGTCTCGTATGGCAGAGGTGGAATCTGAGAGGGATGCTCTCACGACTTAGCTTGCTAAGGAAAAGGAGAAGAATGATGGAATTCTTCACAATATGCTGAATCTTCTCCAAGCCCAAAACCAACCCTCTAGCTCTCCCAAGCCTTAGGAATTCTAGCCTTTATCTCCTGAACCTGTCTAGTACCTTCAGTGACCCGGATTAGGGATTTTTCTTTCTTTTAGCTCATGCTTTGAATATTTTTGTTTCCTGGTTGTGGATTGTGGTAACAACATATCTTCTATCAATGATATCTACTGTCTTTTGCTCTTGATTAATGTTAATATTTCCTTGGTAGTTTAAATATGTTTGCTTGATTACTGATGATTAATCCACGATTGCACTTGAAGTTGCCCCAGTGGCCATGAGTACTTATTAAAATCTGGGACTCACACTTCGTATGCAACTTTTCGATGATGCCAAAAGGGGGGAGAGATTGTGCTTTACATATTCTGAATAAGTGATATTTATAACCTAATTAACCTGGTCTTTGATGATAAGGAATTTTCTAAAAACTTTGTATTGGTGGTTAAGCTGAGTTCTTACAGGATCCAAGTAAGTAAAAAGTACAGAGTTCGTCATCACCAAAAAGGGGGAATTTGTTGGCCCAAGAACAGGTGAAGTTTTGAAGACTGACAAAAGAACTCAGACATGGACCAAGTCCATCTTGTGAAACACAGTCATGATCGACCCAAACATGTGAGATGCACGTGAAGGAGATAAATCTAACTTATCAAAAGTAATATCTCCTAATCTGATCGAAAAGGTTGCATACCGGATAAGGAGAGAAAGACTCCTTACATGAAGAGAACACAGTTTAAGAAGAGGATATTGTTAGAGTATGAGATCAACTAGAACTCTTTCACGATAGAAAAGTATAATCTATATCCTAGTTAATCTCTAATCACTAACCCAATGAATATCAGTGTTGTTCTTTTTTACAGGTAATGCACATAAGCAGAAGTTAAACTTAAATTGAGAGCAAAAGAGCAAGGCGATTTTGCAAGCAATTTATGTGTGATTCAAGCGTGCAATCCTGAAGCTACTTGAACAAGATAGAAGAGCCAGTTCCGAATGTCTATCTTTTATTCTAGTTCAATTGTAGTAGGTGATTTTACATTGTACCTTTCAGATTTTATTGAAGCAATTGTATTAGGTACTTAGAGTGTTAAAGTTGGAGTTAGTTGAAGTTGTCACAGTAGTTGAGGTTGTGTGCCACAGCGGGATTAGAGTTAATCCTTAGGTTTACAAAGAGTTTTGTAAATGCTGTTTTGGCTCAGTGATTTTAGTGGAAGTATGGGAAAATCCTACTGAGTAGTAGGTCGTGGTTTTTTCACCTTTTGAGCCAGGTGTTTTCCACGTAAAAATCTCTGTGTTTTTTATTTCCTTTACTTCTTATTCCACAAACAGTAGTAGTTGGAACACATAGAAGAACCAGGTCCTTCTATAGTTTAGTTAAGCGAAAATTGGGTACCACACAAATCACCCCTCCTCTTGTGTGGTATTGAAGTATAAAACATCAAACGCCCTGGTCGGACGAGTGAGTTTCTTGGCTATTTGATCGGATGAGTGGTTAAGCAGTTATGCGTGTTTCTTTCATCATCAGGTGGTTTCCTTCACAATATATATGGAGATCAATAGTAGAATTATCTACACCTAAATTCCCATAATTCCAAGATGTCATGTTTCTCAAATCATCAGTTATAATAAAATAAAAATAAAGATACAAAAAAAAAACAACAAAACAAAACAAAATAAAAGTTCAAACTCGAGACCTATCAATATATACAGCTACAACTACACCGTTAGTTCCCCGGCAACGGCGCCAAAATTTGATCACGCCCAAGTCTAGTCCTAAAAAGGAGAAGTGGTCGCTGCATATATAATCCGGTCTAAAAGTTCGGAGTCGAATCCCATAGAGAATTAAGGCTTAGCTATATCTGTTTAATATCACTAAGAAGACAAGTTTGAACAATTTCCTAAATTATAAAGACTGAGATTTATATTTCTAACTAATTAACTAGCAAATACTAGAAAACGGTAAAATTATCAACTAACGAGACAAAGGGTTGGGGACTAAATTAAGGAGGTCTAGAGTTATGATTTCCCTAATTGTCGGAATCCTTCTAGCTATGTTCCCTATAATTTTGCCAATGTATTCTCTACTGATCGTGAGCACTATAGATGTCGTAATTCTATCTCGAGCAACTATGATAATTTACTAGACATATTCTTTCGAACTACACTAGTTGGCTTTATCTAACCGCCCATTATGACCATGTCAAGGCTTTGTTATTTCTAAACCTACCTTTAAACCCACTGTATTGATTTCTCACATACGTTAGGAGTGACGTTGTTCAACAACCACCTAATATGTATCCTTTCTCAAGCAACACATAATAAATAGGCACAGTCAATCGATGGACATTCAATCAACAACAATAAACTGTAGTTGAACAAGTAGAGAAATCCAATGGCTCAATTATATGAAAACATAACAAGAATTTATCCTACAAAAGGTTCTATCAAAACCCTAGATAACAAATTAGTTATTAATAATAGTATGTAAAACTACAATACTAAAAGTCATAACCAACAATAAAAGATAGGAAGAGGAAGGAAAAACTCGTAGAAGAATTCCTCGCCTTGCTCCTATTGTGTTCTTGCCTCCTTAGGTCGAATCTCCGGTCTCCTTAGCTGTAAATTATGTCAAAAGTGTGTCCAACCTCCTCAAAATACCGTTTTTCCATGTATATATACCAAGTAGGGTTGGTCCCAAATAATTATACCTTCTCCAATATGAAAAAGGACATGTTTCCAGGCCTGGACTATCGCGGGCGCGCAAGAGACCACGGTAGTGGCCGCGCATATAAACAAGTGCACTGCCTCAGTCCGCGACCAGGTCCGCGATCGCGGTTTTGTCCGCATTTTTCACTCTGTTACGTTTGGAATTTTGAAAAACGTAAAACATTATAGTTGTAGCACATTGAGTTAGCTTTCCAACCATATATTGTGTAACCCAAATGGAGTTCTGAGCAAAAAGTTGTGTATTTTACTAGACAATGCGCAATATGCCTACTCGATTCTTCGTTTTGTTGCTCTATCATCTGTTGACCCCCGAACACAATCCCGGCTTAATTCCTTGAGCTTTTACTCAGACTTCAAAGCTCCAAATCACTTGAATTCATTGCAAAACATCTACATAGCTCGAAATCACTTCTACAAGGCATAAAACACACAATTAGTGCAAGACACTAGCGATTAAAGCTCAAACTCAATTAAAGTGCAGTAAATTTGAGTGTAATAAGCGACTAAAATACGTAATTATAGTCTATCATCAACACCCCACACTCAAAACCATTGCTCGTCCTCGAGCAATCAAACTACACTTTTATATAGACACGACCTTTTTAAGCAATTCTCTTAACTCATCACACCAAGAGTATTTAAAATAAACTAAACACAAAAGCGTAACATCTTCACCTCAAGATTTGACTCACAAGTACCACGCATTATTCACAACTCACCCACTTACTTTAACATAGAGGTCACTGACATTACCTTTCCTTCATGAATCAAGTGCCCTCACACAACAAAAGAGAGTAGTTCCACACAATAAAATTTAAGAACACTTAGGAACTCAAGATAGAAAGAATTCACTCACTCATAGAAATAACATTCATATGCCACAAAAGATGCACCATAGGCTTGCCCGTAGTGTACTACTCCACTAATCGAGCTCATTCAGTCTAGGATCAATTAGGACTTTATTTGGTTGTAATGTAGGCTGCGGGACGGGTAGGATACATTTAGATATAAGAGTGACTACACCTCCCTAAGCACTTTAATACATATACTTTAACATTCAAACCTCGTACTTATGTCAAACCAAACTCCACCTTCACACTACGTATATTACCCCATACTTCTTTAAGCACAATTACATCGAGAGTCACCACTTATCAGGGAATACTTTTTTTTTTACAGCAATACAACTATTTTTTTTTCAATTCAAGTGGCTCTTACTTGTTCAAAACAGTGCACATTTCTCCTTATTTCATTAGTTCCACTCAAAAGCCAACCCAACCACCCTACAATTTAACTTTTACAAAGTTCATAAACAATTCAAGTGATCATGAGAGGTTACAATGGTTCAAATAGATGGTTGATTCAAACAAATGGGTAAGGCTTGTAATGTGGTTGCCAAAGAAACAAGATTACAGGCTCAAAGGGGTTAACTACAATACATAACAACTAGGTGGGTAAAATATACATATCTGGCTCAACAAAGAAACGCCTATATCACTTCCAAGACTGAACAAAACTACTATTTCGCTTTGCAAACACACAGGGCAAGTTCTAGGCATCAAATGCAGTGCACAGAATACAACAAATCCTTACACACACATGGCACATAACTCACTCAGGATTGCACTCATCAAGACACTCTAGTCAAAGCAGTTAAGCAAATTTAAGATGATACAATTTAAGGTACTTATAGAAGAGCCAAAAACTGAGCCTAAGCATCACAACCAAAGTACTCACTATTCTCAAGGCATAACAAAGTCAAGAGATATTGCTTCAATTCAAAACAAAACACAATGGCTCCTATTCCCAAAAAAAACTAACTACACCCGGTTCAAACAAAACCCTTGGAAAAGAACCGCGACACAAAGAAAAACCAAGGGAGAATCATTACACTACCTACAAAGAAAATCTTTTTATTTTATTTTTTCTTTAGACTTAAATCCCTCAAGAAAATTGTCTAATAGATCTATCGTCGGGAAAAGTCCAAACTTTTTTTTTCATTTTTCTAGAAAAATAAAAAAGGTATTCAACTAAACTAACACAACTAATATAGCATAGAAAGTCACCCGGACAATCTCCTCACCCCACACTTAAAATTGTGCATTGTCCCCAATGCACACCATAACTAATAAAAGGGCAAAAGAGACTCCCTGGTAGGCCAAAGGCTGAAGCACTAACAACTCATGGGGTACTCAGACTTCTCCCAAGCTTGGTCCTTCGTGCGGGCACCTCACACTTAGTTCCAACCATTTGGTTTGTTGTTGCATACTTCCAATAGCTTTGCTTTCCATGTTCCTTGAAATCAAAAATCGACACCACAAGAATAATACAATAAAAAAAACTAAATTAAAAATATAAAATAAATAAATCTGGGTTGCCTCCCAACAAGCAATTGATTTAACGTCGCGGCACGACGTGAAGCACTTTTTGCCTCCATCTCGAGCTTATGAATTGAACCCCAAGTTTTGATTCAAGCTTATGATTACTGGCCCAAGGAAATAATATAGTATTCTGCACTCCTGACTTTCTGGCAAGAAGAATTCCAGAATATATGCACCTTTTTCCTCATTCCTTGACTCTTCAATTGGTTCAGATGACTCTATTTCCATATCATCATCCAAACATAATGTGGAAAAATGCTTGGAGTGTGGACCAATGCGCTCAAACACATGAACTTCAGGACTTTCAACATCCTCAACATCAGTGATACTAGAGTCAAATAAATTTATATCCTCAAAGTCCTTGGCTGGCTCTAGTCTCACTTCTTCAACATTGACATCCTCAAATTGTAGTTGGCTAGGTTATTGATGTTCTACTCTGACCTCCCCAATTAACACCTCAAATTCATGCTCTTCTTGGCTACTATCCTCAATATTGGCTTGTTGAGCATTAAAAGCTCCAACCACTTGACTGAATTGAGCCTCCAACTTGCGAATAGTTTCCTTTTGCCTTTCTATCTGCAATTGTTTTTCATTATTTTGTTTCAGAAGGCACTTTAACATATCGTGATCTCCTTCAGGTCTGCATCCCCAGGTTCTTTGTTCCTGTTAACTTCACAAGAAAAAGTAGAACCATTATAGTAAAGGGTTGGGGGAAGATAAGAAATATAAGCACAACCATAAAAGTGACCATTTTTACCACCACACACATCACACACATTCGACAAATAAGATTGAGTTGGTGCACATAACTCGCTCTCAGGAACATTTTGAAAATTTTGCCACGTGTGGTTTTCTTCACAATATGTATGGAGATCAATAGTAGAATTATCTACACCTAAATTCCCATAATTCCAAGATGTTATGTTTCTCAAATCATCAGTTATAATAAAATGAAAATAAAAATACAAAAAAAAAACAAAACAAAACAAAATAAAAGTTCAAACTCGAGACCTAGCAATATATACAGCTACAACTACACCGTTAGTTCCCTGGCAACGGCGGCAAAATTTGATCACGCCCAAGTCTAGTCCTAAAAAGGATAAGTGGTCGCTGCAAATATAATCCGGTCTAAAAGTCTGGAGTCGAATCCCACAGAGAACTAAGGCTTAGCTATATCTGTTTAATATCACTAAGAAGACAAGTTTGAACAATTTCCTAAATTATAAAGACAGAGATTTATATTTCTAACTAATTAACTAGCAAATACTAGAAAACGATAAAATTATCAACTAACGAGACAAAGGGTTGGGGACTAAATTAAGGAGGTCTAGAGTTATGATTTCCCTAATTGTCGGAATCCTTCTAGCTATGTTCCCTATAATTTTGCCAATGTATTCTCTACTGATCGTGATCACTTTAGATGCTGTAATTCTCTCTCGAGCAACTATGACAATTTACTAGACATATTCTTTCGAACTACACTAGTTGGCTTTATCTAACCGCTCATTATGACCATGTCAAGGCTTTGTTATTTCTAAACCTACATTTAAACCCGCTGTATTGATTTCTCACATACGTTAGGAGTGACGTTGTTCAACAACCACCTAAATATGTATGCTTTCTCAAGCAACACATAATAAATAGGCACAGTCAATCGATGGCCATTCAATCAACAACAATAAACACGTAGTTAAACAAGTAGAGAAAACCAACGGCTCAATTATATAAAAACATAACAAGAATTTATCCTACAAAAGGTTCTATCAAAACCCTAGATAACAAATTAGTTATTAATAATAGTATGTAAAACTACAATACTAAAAGTCATAACCAACAATAAAAGATAGGAAGAGGAAGGAAAAACTCGTAGAAGAATTCCCCGCCTTGCTCCTATTGTGTTCTTGCCTCCTTAGGTCGAATTTCCGGTCTCCTTAGCCTCCTTATGTCTAAATTATGTCAAAAGTGTATCCAACCTCCTCAAAATACCGTTTTTCCATGTATATATACCAAGTAGGGTTGGGCCCAAACAATTATACCTTCTCCAATGAAAAACCGCGCTAGTGGCCGCGCATATTAACAAGGGCACTCCCTCAGTCCGCGACCAGGTCCGCGATCGCAGTTTCGACCGTATTTTTCACCCTGTCCCGTTTGGAATTTGGAAAAATGTAAAACATAAAAGTTGTAGTCCTTTGAGATATCTTTCCAACCATATATTGTGTAACCTAAATGGAGTTCTGAGCAAACAGTTATGTGCATTTTACTAGACACTGCATAATGTGCCTACTCGATTCTTTGTTTTGTTGCTCTATCATCTGTTGACCCCCGAACACGATCCCACCTTAATTCCTTGAGCTTTTGCTCAGAAATTAAAGCTCCAAATCACTTGAATTCATTCCATAACATCTACATAGCTCGAAATCACTCCTACAAGGCATAAAACACACAATTAGTGCAAGACACTAGCGATTAAAGATCAAAATCAATTAAAGTGCAGTAAATTTGAGTGTAATAAGCGACTAAAATATGTAATTGTAGTCTATCATCAGTAGGGTATGCAGGTTTTGAACGAAGTTCTAAATTATACGAGGTTTGCTACCGGCACCGGGTTTGTTTTTGGGCAGTAATGGTGGTCAGCAGTTCCTATAGTGAGTGTCGAAGTGATGGAGTATATTATGTGATCACATCTTAGGTTATGGTTATGACTGGATATAGCATGTTCAAACTTATACAGTGTGTAGATGTGGGATCTAGGTCTTGTAATGAATTCTGGATGATAGAGATTGGGCTCTAAGGTTTAAGGACCAAGGTTGAAATAAGGATCTCCAATTATGTTGTGTTGGAGGGCTTATGTGGAACTGGGTGACATGGGATCACCCCCGGGTTTGTGCTTAGTAAGGTTACACCGTGATTTGATAGCTTTGGAACGACTCCCGGCACGTTCGAAGACGAACGTACGTTTAAGTGGTGGAGGATGTAATGACTCGACTGGTCTTTTTGGGAATCTGCACTTTGCTCCGTATTTTTAGGGCTTGAGTATCTGCGCATGATGTATTATGACTTGGGTAAATCGTCGGTATTGGTTTTCAAGTTATCCGGAATTGATTTGGAAGAATGAACTTCAAGATTTAGGCTCTAAGTTGGAAGAGTTGACCAACTCTGACATTTTAGCATTTGACCTCGGAATAGAGTTTCGTCAGTTCCGTTAGCTCCGTTGGGTGATTTTGGACTTAGCAGCACATCTGGATTGTAATTTGGAGGTCTGTAGTCGAATTAGTTTTGAAATGACGAAAGCTGGATTCTTGGGAAAATGTGGCTTGTGTGCAAAGTTGGGGTCAATTGGACGTGATTTAATAGGTTTTGGCATCAGTTGTAGAAGTTGAAGTTTCAAAGCTCATTGACTTGGACTTGAGGTGTGATTCGTCGTTTCGAGGTTGTTATGCGTGATTTGAAGCTTCGAGTAGGTTTGTTTTGTCATCTAGAACTTTTCTACAAAATTTGGCGCCATTCGGAGTTGATTTGATATGGTTCGAACGCTCGGTTGCGATTCTAGAAGTCTTTCAAGTTTAGTTTGATCTTCATGCGTTTTGGCATCCGATTCGTGGTTTTAGAAGTTATTTTAATGATTTCAGTATGCGAGCCAATTCGTGTTGTGTTTCTGGACCTGGGTGCATGATTGGTTTGGAGCCCCGAGTGCTCGGGTGAGTTTCGGATTAGTTTCGCAATGAATGTTCATAATCTTTGATTTCTGGTACTGGTGTCATCGCATTTGTGATGTTTTTGTCGCAAATGCGACAGCCGCAATTTCAAGCAGCCATCACATTTGCGAAATTGGGCTGCTGGGGGGAGGTTCGCATTTGCGAAGAAGCCCCTCGCATTTGCGAAGGGTGGCAGTTCGCTTTTGCGAGGACCCCTATCGCTTTTGCAAAATAGTTGCCTTCGCATTTGTGAAGTATTGGGTCGCAAATGCGACCTTGACAGGAAATCTCCTGATTCACATTTGCAATAAGATGTTTGCATTTGCGGGGTTCGGAAATGTCACAAATGCAACATTTGCAACCTGTTAAATGCTGAGAATTCCGAGACTTGACTTCATTTGTTATATTTTGAACCCTAGCTTCGATGAGCGGCGATTTTGTGAAGGGATTTTAATACCAAATCATTGGGTAAGTACATCTATTCAATTTCCAACTATATTTCATGATTTTCTATAAGATTTAACATTAAATTCATGAGAAATCTAGGGAAAATTTTGGGGATTTTGTCAAAGTTTTGAAAAAATCAAAATTTAGGATTTTAGAGTCGAATAGGACTCGGATTTGAAAACAAAACACATATTTGGACTCGTGAGGCTATGGGTAGTCAAGACCTAGCCTTGGACCCGAGTTTTGACCGGGCGAGCCCGAGGTTTCACTTTTGTTGACTTTTTAGAAATTGAATGAAAATCACAGCTTTATTAATTGAAATTATTTTCTCTTGCATTTTGTGATGTATTCAAGTCGTCTTTTCCTATATTGAGCCGAGCGGAGGTGAATTGGTAAAGAAAAAAGCTAAAATATGGCCGAATTGAGGTAAGTGTCTTTCCTAACTTTGTTGAGGGAATTTTTCTTACTATTTGACATTGTATGCTACATGCAGGGGTGATACATATATGAGGTGACGAGCGTATATGTGTGTGCCAGGGTTAATCATTCTCGGGGGTAGATTATGTTATAATTGTGTCTTGTAGAATTTCATGACCTTCTTGCTTCATGCCTCACTTGACTTCTAGATATAAAGAACATAGTATTAAATGTTAGAAGTAAAGACTTAGTTTATATTAACTTCATCAAATTTGATAGAAATTATGAGAAACACATTGATGTGCCTAATTCGGTCATCACTATGCGTAATAATTAATACACTACTGCAGCCGATATTCTTGAGATACTAGATTCTATACTTGTGTTGTTGATCATTCGTGATATTTGTGGAAGTGCTTGAATAATACGGTTCTTGAGGGTTTATTGAATTATTGTTGGCTTGGAAAGTTGGGATTGGGATTTGTCTGGAATATTCATTTAAACACTCTCCTTGATATTATTTTGTGCTTCCTACCCTGCTTGTCATTTATATACATATGCTTGGTAAGGAAGAGTGTAAAGCACGAAGGGTGATGCCGTGCCATTGTTTATACATTATCTTGTGAGGGAGAGTATAAAGCACGAAGGGTGATGTCGTGCCATATTATTGAGAGTAAAAGCGCGAAGGGTGATGCCGTGCCATATTATTGAGAGTAAAAGCATGAAGGGTGATGTCGTGCCATGTTATGTGAGTGTGAAGCACGAAGGGTGATGTCGTGCCATATTATGAAAGTGTTAAGCACGAAGGGTGATGTCGTGCCATTTTTATTCATATTATTGTGCTTTTATATTATCGTGAGATCATGGCACGATGGGTGTTTCCGTGCAGGCGAGGATGAGGGACATGCATTAGGTTGTGATATCTGTTTTCCCATGTACATGTTCATGTCTTTACCTTGAGTTGCATTGTCGTTATTACAGATCTGATGTGACTTGTTGCTATTGTTCTGTCATCTATCTCTCTCTCAATTGTTGTTTTGTTTCTCATATCTCCTACTTGCTTAACTTGCAAATATCAAGCCTATTTTCTGCTCTTATAATTACACTCATGTCGTATCTATTCTTTTGCACTTTAGTACAAGCCTTCCACCATGCTAGTCATTCATGCCTCTACTTGCTAATTTGTAAAGATCATGTGTTCCTTCCTTATTTGTTATGCTTGTACCTAGGCCTCCACCATACAAGTTAGCTGAAGTTGATAATCCGTTTTTTTTCTAATTGCTGTCATTCTCACATGCTTTCCGCCTAGCCTTTTACTGTTGCCCACACATATATCCTCGTTCATTATTGCTACTTGGGTATTTCCTATAGTAATTCCTGTTATCGGTATTTTCATCATCTGGTTGGTTCTGTTATACGTATATCGGGTGAGGATGAGATAAAAGCACGAAGGGTGTTGCTGTGTAATAGACTTCATATCTGAGTACATTCCTCATGCTAAGAAAGTTATGAAGTGACTGTCGTGGATTATCAGTTTCATTCTAAGGAAAGGGATGGTTTTATGCACTTAGAGTGCTTGTGACCGATATTCGGAATTTTGTTATAATGAGCAGTTTAGCTCGATGTATATCTCCTTATGTGAATTCTATGTGTGGATCGGGTGGCACGCCGCCATGGGTATGTTATTTGGATCGGGTGGCACGCCGCCATAGGTATGTTATTTGGACCGGATTGCACGCCGCAACAGTGTGATATTGAGTACAATTTTCTATATGCTATTTTTGTATGCCTTGCTTCCTAATTTCTAAGTAAAGTTCATATTAGTGTGTGAGTTGAGTAGTTCCTTCTAGAGTTCGTTTTCCTTTTGTCGCGTTCGAGTTCATAGCCTATTGGCACATTGTGGCATCATATGAGACTTTTGATCATGTCCGGGGTGGCTTATTGCCTGAGCGGTTCGTACTGGGTGAGACGAGATCATTGGATTTAGGATCAGTGCAATCTGATTATATGAAGTATATTAAGGAGCTAAGACCATTATTTGGTTCAGAATGAGGTGATGGTTCTTATCAGGAGTATATGCCCAATGATTTGTTGATTCGGCAGTTGGGTATGAATTTCTACACACCTCTTCCGTCTTGGTGGTATTGTAAGAGTTGGAGCAAGACCTATGTAGGTCATGAGGTGCAATGGGAGCATCAGATTCGTAGCATTTCGACTAATTTGATCAGAGAATGTTATTGTGGTCCTGTGAATAAAGTGGTGCAAGGTATGAAGTCAGCTAAGGTATACAGTCATGTTTTGGTACCGTGAGTGGTTATTGATACGGTGAGCGTTTGTTGGAACAGGCCTGGCAGAGAATTGTGGATGTAGGAATTGGGCTCTAAGGCTTATTTGTGTAAGTGAAAAAGGGATATCTTCAAACTGGTCGAGCTAGGGCACCCAGCTGAGTTGTGGTAGCATGGGTAGGTGCTCGAGGTGTTAAACAATGAATTCGGACAACTCCAACGCAGTTCTTAGCACGTTCGAGGATGAACGTATGTTTAAGTGGAAGAGGATGTAACGACTCGACCGGTCGTTTGGAGCTCTAGCGCGTCGCTCAGCAATTTGGGTCCATGAGCAGCTTCACTTCAGGTATGTCTCTATGCTCGTTCGAGGGCGAACGGATGTTTAAGTGTAGGAGGATGTGACGACCCGGTCAGTCGTCTTAAGAATTAACGCCCCGATCCCCTACTAACTGCTTTCCGCGAGTCTATTTCTTCTATTTTGATTTGCCGAGATGTTCGGTTTTAAGTTTTGGAGAGTTTTGGGACACTTAGTCCCTAAATGAGAGCTTAAGTGTTGGAAAGTTGACCGTAGTCGGAACAGTGTGAAGACGGCCTCGGAATGGATATCGGAGGGTTCCGTTAGCTCCGTTAGGTGATTTCCGGTTTAGGGGCGTGGTCGGATTGTGTTTTGGAGGTCCGTAGCTAATTTAGGCTTGAAATGCCGAAAGGTCGAATTTTGAAGTTTCCGGTTCGATAGTGAGATTTTGATCCGAGGATCGGAATGGAATTTCGAGAGTTGCAGTAGTTCCTTTATGTCATTTGGGATGTGCGTGCAAAGTTTCAGGTCATTCAAACGGGGTTTGGTAGACTTTTTGATCGAAAATGTGTTTTTAGAGTTTTTGAAATTCTTAAGGTAAATCCGATGGAAAATGGGTGTTTTGATGTTGTTTTTAGCGTTCCGACGGTTGGAACAAGTTTGAATGATGTTTTAGGATTGGTTGGCAGGTTTGGTTGAGGTCCCGGGGGCCTCGGGTGTGTTTCGGATGCTCAACGGGTCATTTTTGGAACTTGTAGAATTGCAGAAAATCTGGTATCTGGTTTCCTTCATCGCGTTCGTCACCTTTCCTCCGCGTTCGCGTAGAGTAATGCCGGAGGGTGATCAAATTGTTCTTCGCGATCGCATTGATTGGCTCGCGATCGCGGAAGTCTATTCTTTCCTTCTTCGCGTTCGCATTCCCTCTTCCGCGTTCGCATAGTAGAATTGGAGCTGGTGGTTCAGCGGCCCTTTTACCCTTCGCGATCGCGTGGCCTTGTTCGCGAAAGCGTAATCCTCTCCTTTTCCTCTTCCGCGATCATGTACATCCTGTCGCGTTCGCATAGACCAATTCAAGGACCTTCAATTTTTCCTCTTCGAGATCGCAGGCCTCCTTTCGCGATCGCGATGCACAAAATATCTGGGCAGATTTCTTAAAATCCCAATTCGAGGGTTTATGCCTATTTTCATATTTTCGAATTTGGGAGCTCGGGAGGGGCGTGTTTTGAAGACTTTTGCACCTGGATAACTTGGGTAAGTGACCTCTACCCAGCTTAGATCAATTTCCATGAGTCCTAACTTAAATCTTACCTTTAAATTTCGATATTGGTGGAAAAATTTAGGAAAAATTGGATAAACTTCATAGGCCGAATTATTGGGGTTTGATTGGGTTTTTGACATCCGATTTGAGAGATTCTAATATGAATAGACTCGTGTGAGTGTGAGGATTCTGCAAATATAAATTTTACCCGGTTCCGAGATGTGGGCCCGAGGGGCGTTTTGGTCATTTTACCTAATTTCGCGTATTAGCTTAGAATTTAATTGTGGAATCAGTTACTTGAGGTGTTATTTACATTATGAAATTGAATTGAATAGATTGGGGCCATTTGGAGTCGAATACTCATGGTAAGAACGTGATCTCGGGTTGATTTTGAGCCGGTTCGAGGTAGTGGCTTGTCTAACCTTGTGTGGTGGACCTTCCCCTTAGGTTTGATGTATTTGGTAATTGAAATGCCTTGTACGTGAGGTGACGAGCGCGTACTTGTGCAAATTGTTGGAAATTCAGTTTTTTTTAAGTACTTATTAGTTTGTTTCTTTCCCTGCTTATATTACTTGTACTATTAAGCCTGTCGTTAGCATAGAAAAGCGTGTCTAAGTGATTTAATTGCTTTAATTGTTCAATCTGTTTACCTGAACTATGTGCAGCATGCTAGGCTAGAATTATTTGTTGCCTCGATATGATATCTCCCTTTTGTAAGTCTTTTCTTCTTGTTGTTGTGTATTTACTTTTGGACTACGGGTTAGATTCCCGGTAGATCCCCCTTGTCTGTTTACTTTGGGACTACGGGTTAGATTCCCGATAGATCCCCCTGCATATTTACTTTGGGACTACGGGTTAGATTCCCGGTAGATCCCCCTTGTCTGTTTACTTTGCTTTGGGACTACGGGTTAGATTCCCGGTAGATCCCCCTTGTCTGTTTACTTTGGGACTACGGGTTAGATTCCCGGAAGATCCCCCTGCACAGTTATATGGGACCACGGCAATGCACCCGGTAGATTCCCCCAGTACTGGGTATTGATAGTTGGACTACGGGACGGTATCCCATGAGATCCTTCGGACACATATATGATGGACTACGGGACGGTATCCCAAGAGATCCACTGGATAGTTGTAATTGGGACTAAATGACTGTATCCTGGAAGGTGCCCGGTTGTTATCTCTATGTTGAGTTGTGTTCTTTCCATGGTTTGTCTGTCTCTGTTCTATTTGTTGTCGATCTTCCAATTTTATGTTATTTCTTACTGTTGCACTTAGTTATACTGTTTATTTCACACTGTTAACCCTTATATTTTATTTAACCTCAGTAGGGCCCTGACCTTCCTCGTCACTACCCAACCGAGGTTAGGCTTGGCACTTACTGAGTACCGCTGTGGTGTATTCATGCCCCTTCTGCGCATGTTTTTCATGTGCAGCTTCAGGTACTTTCGCTTAGTCTTATCATCCTTGAGGCAAGGCGCTTCTGTAGAGACTTCAAGGTATATCTGCCGCGTCCGTCGACCGAGGAGTCTCTTTCTATTCTTGCTGTTTAGTGCTAGCCCTTCTGTATTTTTTTTCAGTTCTTGTTAGACATTCTGGAGTTAGAGCTATGTAGTACTTCTTAGCTTGTGATTCATGGGTTTCCGGGTCTTGGATTTATGTGTTGGTTTTGAGAGTTAAATATGGTGTTTGCCGAGCGGCACATTTACACCCTGGTTATTTCTCATTTCTGTTTTAAACTGTTTTACTTCCGCAAATTTTGATTTCTTTTCCGCAATTTAGGCTTACCTAGTCGAAGAGACTAGGTGCCGTCACGATGGTTCACGGAGGGCGAACCGGGGTCGTGACAAATATAGAAAGCCCATAAACTCAATGTTTAATGAACATATAAGTGATGATGATGAGCACCTTCGAATCAGGATTGAGCTAATGTTAAAATGCTTGTTGATTTTTTTGAATAATTTTATATTGCTACAAACGAGTTTTCTGGGCAATATTATCCTACTATTTCTAACTGTTTAGTTTATATTGCAGAACTTGCTAATTTGTTTGCTCATTTTTCAAAGGGCGGGGAAATTTATAAACTTGCTATTGATTCTATGAGAAAAAATTTTAAACAAGTATTGTTTCCCTATACCCCCTATTTATGGTGTTGCTACTTTGTTAAATCCTTGTATGAAATTAGGAGGTCCTCAATTTTGGTATGAAACTGTTTATAATGGTTTAACACTTGAAGATGATGAGTTGTATCAACTTCGAGAAGCAATAGCCTCAATTAAAATAAATGCTCAAGCTATTTATAATACTTATCAAGTTGCATTAAATCATGCTAGACCAAAATGTTCCAACTCCTTCTTCTTTTGATTCTCAGTCATCTAAAAGAACTACAGGAGTAAGAGCACTTAGTGCTTGAAACGGGGTTTAGGGGTTCTCAAGGTTCTAGTAGTAGTGATTTTTCACAACTAAATGAGCTTGAAGTTTATTTGTCGCAGAGAATTGAGGAAGTGAATCCAGACGGCTCCTTTAATCTTTTGGAATGGTGGAAGGACAGAGAAAAATACTTTCTAGTTCTTTCAAGGATGGCCCGAGATATTCTAACTATTCAAGCTTCAACAGTGGCATCGGGGAGCGCTTTCAGTCAAGCAAGACTTTAACTCGGTGATTATAGAGCGTCTATGAGGGAGAGCTTGGAAAAATCAGTACTTTTCAGAGATTGGATACGTTCGGAAAGAAGAAATTTTGCACTTGCTGAATCACAACCTGAGGAAGACGAAGCTTACGAAGAAATGCTAGCTGAACATGGGGATGCTGCTTCGCCCGGAAGCGGCGATGACCAAGCAACTTTTCCGCCACCACCAATGGTAATTCCTCCGGACCTTGAAGGATTTATGAAGTTTGTAAGAGATACCATGTAACTTGTATGAACAAAAATTAGTATGTGCTCATTAGTATGAACAAAAATTTTGGCACGTCTTGATTAGTTTCTTTTTCTTCTCAATGGTGGTATTAGCACCTTGTTGTGCTCATTCCATAGGGGGGAGGAAGACTAAGAAGGATATTATCATATTTTTTTAATGCTATAATAAATTAAAAGGCATTGCTTTGAATATCTCTTTACAATAATTTTTTGTTTAAATTTGAATTGAAACATTTAGATCACAATTCTATAATAAAATTTACAAGGCATTGCCTTAGATATTATTTTTAACATCTTTTTGTCTCTAATTTCTATTTAATTTTTAAAAAAAAAATATTGGGAGAATGACACAGTTACCCACAAAAATAATACTATTTACCCTTGTGTACCCATTTCTTTTTTACCCAAAGACTAATTACATTTCCTACCCATAGTAGTTTTTGTGGGGAATTTTTTCATTATTCTCCAATTCTTTTTTATTTCTGTGCTTCTTTTCTTTTCTTTTCTTTTTTCTTTCTTTTTCTTTCTCCTTTTCTTTTTTCTCGTTTTCTTCTTATTTTTTTCTTTTTTCCTTTTCTAATTTCATTTAACTTCTTTTTTTATATTCTTTTTCTCTTCATAATCTAATTTCATTTACTGTTTTCACTATTTTTTATCATTCTTTTTTTTATACTATTACTAAAGAAAAATCAAATTGGGTACCAATTAAATATAGCTAATACAACCAAAAAATATTAACTAACATATGATACCAGTATAGTATATAGCTATACCAACAGGGTATACAATTGTACGCAAAGACTTAAAAAAAATTTAATTCAATTATTGAACTGAAATAATATCAGTTGTCAATAATAATTTCAACAAACTCTAAAAGGATCTAATTGTAAGAGTTTACCGTTATATTATATAGCATACTATAATATTTTATTTTATTTTTGCATTTTCAATTTGCCCCTCACGCTGGGTAACAGCTTAAAGCAAATTAAAAGAGAAAAGGCAAGTGAATTTACGGGTAATAAGTACACTATTATGGTATATTGTATACTATTACAACATACTGTTACAGTACATTGCATATTATTACAGTACACTATAATAGTATATTGCATACTATAATAGTATACTATTGCAGTATAACTATATACTCCTATAATATATTGTATACTGTAGTGGTATATTGTTAGGTAACAGTGTTCTTCTTCGATTAATACAATATGCCGTTGCAGTATATTGTAAACTATAATTGTAACGACCCGACTGGTTGTATCGCCCTTTAGAACCCCGTTCCCCTAAATAAGACTTCCCACGCTTGCCTTAACTAATTTACGACCTGCGGGGATGGTTGGTTCGGGATTTGGAGGAGTTTGGGTTGAAATAAGCATACTTGATTCCTTAAGATTTTCTTAAAAGGCTAAGTTTGACTTTGGTCAACATTTTTTGTAAACGGACCCGGACTTCTTTTTTGATGGTCCCGGAAGGTCCGTAGGAAAATATGGGACCTGGGCGTATGCCCGGAATCGAATTTCGAGGTCCCTAGCCCGAGTAATGAATTTTTGTTGAAAAATGTTAAACTGGAAATTCTAAGGATTTAATGAAATCGAATAATGGTTGATCATGTTGGTATCAGACCAGTTTGTTGGTTCTGGAGCCGGGTACAGGTCCAATATAACATTTAAGACTTGCCCGCAAAATTTGGTGTCAATCCGAGTAGTGTAAGTACGTTTCGGCACGTTGGAAGTGAATTGAAGAAGTTGAAGTTCAAAAGTTTGATTCAGTTGGTTTTAGGGGGTGATTCTTAGATTTAGTTGTTTCGAGCGTTCCAAGAGTTCGAGCGAGTCCGTTTTATGATTTTAAACTTGTCGGTATATTCGGGCGGGGCCCGGGGGCCCCGAGCGTCAATCGAGCAAGGCCCGAGTGAAGTTGAAAATTTTGGGAAGGAGCTGACGCTCCAGCTATCTGTCATAACGGCACCTGCGGTTGGTCAGCCGCAGGTGCGAGATCGCAGAAGCGGTTTTCCTCTCGCAGGTGCGTCCAAGCCTGTCCAGGCCCAAAGCCGCAGAAGCGGCTATTTTTCCGCAGAAGCGGCTTGAATCTCGCAGATGCGGCCCAACGGCCCAGCTGAGATTCCACAGAAGCGGGCCCTTTCCACAAATGTGGTGGGCGCAAATACGGCCCATGACTGCAGATGCGGAAATCACTGAAGCAGTGAGCTCATTTAATACGGGCTTCAGGCCATTTTTGCCCATTTTTCACTCGTTTATTGGGCGATTTTGGAGCTCTTGAGAGAAGATTTTCACCTACCATCTTGAGGTAAGTTCATCCTCCTTATTTCTAAGTTTAATACTTGAGTTTTGGGTAGATTAACACACAAAGATTTGGAAAAATTAAGGGATTAGAGCAAAACCTAGGGTTTTGATAAAAACATAGATGTTACCACGGAATTTATTATGGAATGAAGTATAAATCATATATTATTGATCCTTAGGTTATAGAGAACAACTTCCTTTGAAAAATTTTGGAATTCGGGCACGTGGGCTCGGGGTCGGATTTTAGGAAACTTATGTTTAAGGTTGGGAAATTACATTAGTAATTAAAATGCAAACTCTTGAACTTATATTGACTAGTTCCTACCTCGTTTAATTAGCTTTGGATCGTTCGACTCCAAATTGAGGGGTTTGAGCACGTTTTTGGTATTGCAAGCACGTTATGGAGCGAGGTGAGTCTCCTTTCTAATTTGTAAGAGGGAACTGTCCCCATAGGTGAGTTAATAAATCATGTTTGCTAAATTGTGGGGGCTACGCACGTACGAGGTGACGAGAGTCCGTGCGTAGCTACTAGTATGTTAATTGTCCGGGTAGTTTAGGACCCGTATCATGCTATGTTTGTAAATGCATATATTCTTTCATGTTAATGAGATCATTCAGGACTTGTTAGGAGTTGGAAACAATGTATAAAAACGCATGTACTCACTTAATGACTCGTATGAATTTGTTTGATTATGATTGTGCCTTATGTGCCCTCTTAATGATGATTGATTATTTGTGGATAGGGCCGACCGCCTCGGTAGAAATAGATGCATCTATGGTTCGCGCCATTCGACCCTCTCGCAGTGCACATTTCTTTTTATGTTGGACAAGGCCGTACGACCTCGGCATAATGTGTGCATGTTATCTATGTGATTTTATATTCATGACTAGTCTTATTAAATGCCCTGAAATGTAAATAGCTAATTATGAAATTGTCTAGGGAATGACTTATTGCATCATGCTATAAATTGCTATATATATATTGTGACATCTATGCGCAGTAAAACACTTCTTATATAATTGACCCTAGTAAGTATCAAGTCGACCTCTCGTCTCTACTTGTTCGAGAATTGACAGGATACTTACTGGGTACATATTGTTTATGTACTCATACTACGCTTCTGTACTTAATTGTACAGGATCTGAGGCAGGTACATCTGGCTATCAGTCTGGTGCGCACGTTTGATCGTAGTCCGAAATTCCACGGTGAGCTGCCCCTTTTCCTATGCCGACCAGCAGCGTGATGGAGTCTTTTCTGTCTTTTTGCTGTCTATTCTAGTTCTAACAGTAGGGTAGACTATTCTTTTGTATATTTTACTAGATGCCCTTGTACTAGTGACACCAGGTCTTGGCACACACATTAGTAAACTATTCTTTTGGGGTTGTATTACTATTTCGGTTTGATGTAAATCATTTCTTATTTTTAAAACTCAAATTAGAGTTTGCTAACTGCTTTGGAAAAGTAAAACAAAAACTTATTAAAAGTTCCGCGTTGGCTTGCCTGACAACGATGTTGGGCGCCATCACGACGTGGAGTGAAATTGGGTCGTGATAACATGGTATTAGAGCACTAGGTTCACGTAGGTCTCACAAGTCATGGGCAAACCTAGTAGAGTCTTGAGGATCGGTACAGAGACGTCTGTATTTATCTTCGAGAGGCTATAGGGTGTTAGGAAACTACACTTTCTTTAATTCCTATCAAGCAGTGGTTAGTGTACTAAATTTCCCTCTTCTATCCTCTCACAGATGGTGAGGACATGCACGGTCGATGTTCCAGACCCGGGAGGAGCTACTCCCCCCGTTGCTAGAGGCCGAGGCAGAGGCCGGGGGAGGGCACCGGCCCGAGGTAGGGGACAAGCGCGTCCCAGAGCTGTTCTAGTAGCACCACTAGCGGATCCTGCGGGGGATCCTATCACTGAGGAGTAGGGCGAGGTGCCCGTAGCTGAGCCTACCCCGGCACGCTTAATGACAGCATCGGGTTTCAAGGAGGTCATGGGCCGTATGCTGCGGTTCATGGATACTATGACTCAGGCTGGTTTATTTCCAGCGGATCCAGCTACATCACAGGCAGGAGGGGGAGCGCAGACCCCTACTGCTCAGGCGCCTGGACATGCAGCTGTAGTGTATCAGACTCCGGGTGCACTACCCGTGGATAGGGCTCAGCTAGTTACTGCAGTGGTGCCCGAGCCCAGACCAGCTGCGGATGGAGATCCGCAGAAGTTATTAGATAGATGGACCAGGCTACACCCTCCTATCCTCGGAGGGGAGAGTCATGAGGATGCCCAAGACTTCATTGATAGGTGCAGGGACAGACTGCACAATATGAGGATATTAGAGTCGCATGGGGTTGACTTCACTACTTTCCAGCTGGAGGGCAGGGCCCGTTGTGGTGGCAGTCGTATGTTCTTGGTAGGCCAGCAGGTTCTCCTCCTATCATCTGGAGTGAGTTCACACAGTTATTTCTGGACAGGTATATCCCAACCTCCGAGAGGGAAGAGCTACGGTATCAGTTCGAGCAGCTTGAGCAGGGTCAGATGTCTGTGACCGACTATGAGGCAAGGTTTTATGAGTTGTCCCGCCATGCATTAATGATACTTCCTACTGATGCGGAGAGAGTGCAGAGGTTTGTTGCAGGATTGCATTCTGCCATTAGGGCCAACATGGCCCGAGAGGTGGAGATGGGGACTACTTATCAGCTAGTGGTGGAGATTGCTCGGAGGATTGAGGGCTACCATCTGAGAGGTAGGGAGCAGATGCAGCAGGACAAGATGGCTAGATTCTCCGGAGAATTTAGAGGTGCCCTGGCTAGGGGTAGAGGTCAGTTAGGGAGGAGTCAGCCCAGTAGGCCCACATATTCAACGCCACCACATGCTCGGTGTGCTCCAGCGCGCCCCTATTTCAGCTCCATGCCAGAGAGTTCTTATCGCCCGCCATCTATTCAGGGTTCCTCCGATGGGTATTCAGGTCCCCAGGGTTCTTCTGGTCCTTATATTTCAGTGCTATGCTGGAGGGTTCACACCGTCCACCGGCTATCCAGGCTTTTTCTAGTGGGTCTGCAGGCCATCAGGGTCAGCCATCGGGACAGCAGGCCACCACACCGTGAGGTTGTTTTGAGTGCGGAGACCTCGGCCATATGAGGAGATACTGCCCCAGGCTTCGGGGCAAGGAAGTACAGCAGGGTTAGCATCCTATGATTTTAGCACCGATTGCCCAGCCGCCTAGAGGCGGGGGACAAAGTGGTAGGGGCCGTCCTAGAGGTGGAGGCCAGATAGGGAGAGGTCAGCCAGCTACTGCTCAGTCAGGTTGAGGCCAGCCAGCCGGTGCTCCAGCCAGATTCTATGCTCTTCCGGCCAGACCAGATGCATTGGCCTTAGATGCCGATATCACAGGTATCATTTCCATCTGTGGCAGAGATGCTTCAGTATTATTTGATTCAGGGTCCACCTATTCATATGTATCATCTCTGTTTGCTCGTTTTATGGTTATTGCTCCTGAGCCTTTGGGCACTCCTGTTCATGTGTCCACTCTTGTCGGCGATTCTGTGGTTGTGGATCGGATCTACTGGTCCTGTGTGGTCACATTCTATGGTTTCGAGACTAGACGGACCTCTTGTTGCTTGATATGATCGACTTTGAGGTCATCCTGGGCATGGATTGGTTATCCCCATACCACGCCGTCCTAGATTGCCATGCCAAGACTGTCACATTGGCGATGCCAGGGTTGCCAAGGTTGGATTGGAAGGGTTCCACAGTTGACACATCTAGCCGGGTTTTTTCTTTACTGAAGGTTCGACATATGGTCGAGAAGGGATGTTTAGCTTATCTAGCTTATGTTCGGGACACCATCGTAGAGTCTCCAACGATTGATTCAGTTCTAGTAGTTCGAGAGTTCGCTGATGTGTTTCCTTCTGATCTTCCTGGCATGCCATCGGACCACGATATTGATTTCTGTATTGATTTGGCCCCAGGCACCCAACCTATATCTATTCCACCGTACCGTATGGCTCCAAAAGAATTGAAAGAGTTGAAGGAGCAGCTTGAGGAGTTGTTGGCAAAGGGGTTTATTTGACCCAGTGTGTCACCTTGGGGTGCACCAGTGATGTTTATGAAGAAGAAGGATGGTACCATGTGGATGTGCAATTACTACCGCCAGTTGAACAAGGCTACCATCAAGACTAAGTACCCGTTGCCGCGCATTGATGATTTGTTTGACCAGTTGCAGGGTGCTAGGGTGTTCTCTAAGATTGACTTGAGATCAGGGTACCATCAGTTGAGGATTCGGGAGTCGGATGTTTTGAAGACTGCTTTCCGTACTAGATATGGTCATTACGAGTTTCTGGTGATGTCCTTTGGCTTGACCAATGCCCCAGCGGCGTTTATGGACTTGATGAACATGGTGTTCAGACCTTATATTGATTCCTTTGTTATCGTCTTCATTGACGACATCTTGATATACTTACGTAGCCTGGGGAGCACGAGCATCATTTAAGAGTTGTGCTTCAGACCTTGCGAGAGCAGAAGCTATATGTTAAGTTCTCCAAGTGTGAGTTTTGGCTGGAGTCAGTAGCATTCTTGGGGCATATTGTTTCTAGAGAGGGTATTCAGGTGGATCCCAAGAAGATTGACGCAGTTCAGAGTTGGCCACGTCCTACCTCAGTGACCGAGATCAGGAGTTTCCTAGGTTTAGCAGGTTACTACCGGCAATTCGTGCAGGGCTTTTCATCTATTGCATCACCTCTGACCAGATTGACCCAGAAGGGTGCTATTTTTGGTTGGTCTGATGACTGTGAGGCGAGCTTTCAGAAGCTCAAGACAGCTTTGACTACAGCACCTGTTCTTGTGTTGCCTTCCGATTCGGGGATGTATACTGTATATTGCGATGCTTCACGCATTGGCCTTGGTTGTGTATTGATGCAGGAGGGGAGAGTTATTGTATATGCCTCCCGTCAGCTGAAGATTCATGAGAAGAATTACCCTGTGCACGATCTAGAGTTGGCGGCGATTGTTCATGCTCTTAAGATATGGAGGCATTATCTGTGTGGGGCGTCATGTGAGGTTTACACTGATCATCGCAGCTTACAACATTCGTTCAAGCAGAGGGATCTCAATTTGAGGCAGCATAGATGGCTTGAGTTACTGAAGGATTATAACATCACCATTCTTTATCATCCGGGCAAGGGAAATATGGTCGCGGATGCGTTAAGCGGGAAAGTAGAGAGTATGGGTAGCTTGACATTCATTCCAGCGGAGGAGAGGCCACTAGCTTTGGACATTCAGTCCTTGGCTAATAGACTTGTGAGGTTGGATATTTCAGAGCCCAGCCGAGTCCTTGCGTGTGTAGTTGCCCAGTCTTCATTATTGGGGAGATCAATGCCCGGCAGTTCGATGATCCGCATTTGGAAGTTCTCAGAGAGACGGTTCTACAGGGTGGTGCCAAGGAGGTTTCTATTGGCGAGGATGGTGTCCTACGACTCCAGGGTCGCCTATGTGTTCCTAATGTTGACGGCTTGAGGGAGAGGATTCTAGCGGAAGCACATAGTTCGCGCTATTCTATTCACCCAGGTGCTACGAAGATGTATCGTTACCTGATACAGCATTATTGGTGGCGACAGATGAAGAAGGACATAGTGGAGCATGTGGCTAAGTGTTTGAATTGCCAGCAGGTTAAGTATGAGCACTAGAGGCCAGGTGGCCTACTTCAGCAGATGCCCATTCCTGAGTGGAAGCGGGAGCGCATCACTATGGACTTCGTAGTGGGGTTGCCCCGGACCTTGCAAAAGTTTGATGCAGTGTGGGTCATTGTCGATAGGTTGACCAAGTCGGCACACTTTATTCCGATTGTGAATACTTACACTTCAGAGAGGTTGGCTTAGATTTACATTCAGGAGATAGTCCGATTGCACGGTGTACCTACTTCCATCATATCAGATAGAGGCCCTCAGTTCACTTTCCATTTCTGGAGAGCCATTCAGAGTGAGTTGGGGACCCGCGTGGAGCTCAGTACAGCATTTCACCCTCAGACCGACGGGCAGTCGGAGCGGACAGTTCAGATTCTGGAGGACATGCTTAGGGCATGCGTGATATGACTTTGGAGGACAGTGGGATCAGTTCCTGCCTTTGGTCGAGTTTGCTTACAATAATAGTTATCAGTCCAGCATCGAGATGGCCCCATTTGAGGCTTTATACGGTCGGCGATGTCGTTCCCCTATCGGGTGGTTTGAGCACGGAAAGGCTAAGTTGTATGGTACAGACCTGGTGAAAGATGCCTTGGAGAAGGTAAAGTTAATTCAGGAAAGACTTCGCACAGCACAGTCCAGACAGAAGAGTTACGCGGATCAGAAGGCGCGTGATCTATCCTTCATGGTCAGCGAGAAGTTTCTCTTGAAAGTCTCGCCGATGAAGGGTGTCATGAGATTCGGGAAGAAGGGTAAGTTGAGCCCAAGGTTTATTGGTCCATTTGAGGTGGTAAAGCGAGTTGGGAGGTGGTACATGAGCTTGCTTTACCTCCCAGCTTATCGGGAGTCCATCCGGTTTTTCATGTGTCTATGCTCCAGAGGTATCATGCCGACTGGTCCCATGTGTTAGATTTCAGCACTATTCAGCTAGACGAGAGATTGAGCTACGAGGAGGAGCCAGTTGCCATTATTGATAGGCAGGAGCGCCAGTTGAGGTCCAAGAGGGTTTCTGCAGTAAAGGTCCAGTGGAGGGACCAACCAGTTGAGGAGGCGACCTGGGAGTCCGAGGAGGACATGCGGAGCAAATATCCATACTTATTCGGCACTTCAGGTATGAATCTAAACCCTTTCGAGGACGAACGTTTGTTTAAGAGGTGGAGAATGTAACGACCTGACTGGTCATTTCGCCCTTTAGAACCCCGTTCCCCTAAATAAGACTTCCCGCGCTTGCCTTAACTAATTTACTACCTGCGGGGATGGTTGTTTCGGGATTTGGAGGAGTTTGGGTTGAAATAAGCATACTTGATTCCTGAAGAATTTCTTAAAAGGCTAAGTTTGACTTTGGTCAACATTTTTTGTAAACGGACCCGGACTTCTGTTTTGATGGTCCCGGAGGGTCCGAAGGAAAATATGGGACCTGGGCGTATGCCCGGAATCGAATTTCGAGGTCCCTAGCCCGAGTAATGAATTTTTGTTCAAAATTGTTAAACTGGAAATTCTAAGGATTTAATGAAATCGAATAATGCTTGATCATGTTGGTATCGGGCCCGTATGTTGGTTCTGGAGCCTAGTATAGGTCCAATATAACATTTAAGACTTGCCCGCAAAATGTCAATCCGAGTAGTTTAAGTACGTTTCGGCACATTAGAAGTGAATTGAAGAACTTGAAGTTCATAAGTTTGATTCAATTGGTTTTAGGGGGTGATTCTTAGATTTAGCACTGTTTCGGGCGTTCCGAGGGTTCGAGCGAGTCCGTTTTATGATTTCAAACTTGTCGGTATATTCGTGCAGGGCCCGGGGGCCCCGAGCGTCAATCGAGCGAGGCCCTAGTGAAGTTGGAAATTTTGGGAAAGAGCTGAAGCTCCAGCTATCTGTCATAACCGCACCTGCGGTTGGTCAGCCACAGGTGCGAGACCGCAGAAGCGGTTTTCCTTTAGCAGGTGCGGCCAAGCCAGGCCAGGCACAAAGCTGCAGAAGCGGCTGCTTTTCCGCAGAAGCGGCTTGAATCTCGCAGATACGGCCCAACGGCCCAGCTGAGATTCCGCAGAAGCAGGCCCTTTCCGCAGATGCGGTGGGCGCAGGTGCGGCCCATGACGGCAGATGCGGAAATCACTGAAGCAGTCAGCTCATTTAATACAGGCTCCAGGCCATTTTTACCCATTTTTCACTCATTTATTGGGCAATTTTGGAGCTCTTGAGAGAAGAATTTCACCTAGTATCTTGATGTAAATTCATCCTCCTTATTTCTAAGTTTAATACTTGAGTTTTGGGTAGATTAACACACAAAGATTAGGAAAAAACAAGGGATTAGAGCAAAACCTAGGATTTTGATAAAAACTTAGATTTTACCACGGAATTTGTTATGGAATGAAGTAGAAATCATATATTATTGATCCTTAGGTTATAGAGAACAACTTCCTTCGAAAAATTTCGAAATCCGGGCACGTGGGCCCGTGGTCGGATTTTAGGAAACTTATGTTTAAAGTTGGGAAATTACTTTAGTAATTAAAATGCGAACTCTTGAACTTATATTGACTAGTTCCTACCTCGTTTAATTAGCTTTGGATCGTTCGGCTCCAAATTGAGGGGTTTGAGCACGTTCTTCGTATTGGAAGCACGTTTTGGAGCAAGGTGAGTTGAGCAAGGTGAGTCTTTTCTAACCTTGTAAGAGGGAATTGTCCCCGTAGGTGAGTTAATCAATCTGGTTTGCTAAATTGTGGGGGCTACGCACGCACGAGGTGACGAGAGTCCATGCGTAGCTACTAGTATGTTAATTCTCCGGGTAGTTTAGGACCCGTATCATGCTATGTTTGTAAATGCCTATATTCTTTCATGTTAATGAGACCATTTAGGACTTGTTAGGAGTTGGAAACATTGTATAGAAACGCATGTACTCACTTGATGACTCGTATGAATTTATTTGATTATGATTGTGCCTTATGTGCCCTCTTGATGATGATTGATTATTTGTGGATCGAGCCGATCGCCTCTGTAGAAATAGATGCATCTATGGTTCGCGCCATTTGACCCTTTGGCAATGCATATTTCCTTTTATGGTTGACCGGGCTGTACGACCTCGGCATAATGTGCGCATGTTTTCTATGTGATTTCATATTCATGACTAGTCTTATTAAATGCCGTGAAATGTAAATAGCTAATTATGAAATTGTCTAGGGAATGACTTATTGCATCATGCAATAAATTGCCACACACACACACACACACACACACACACACACACACACACACACACACATATATATATATATATATATATATATATATATATATATATATATATATATATATATATATATATATTGTGGCATCTATGTGTAGTAAAACACTTCTTATATAATTGACCCTAGTAAGTATCAAGTCAACCTCTCGTCTCTACTTCTTCGAGAATTGACGGGATACTTACTGGGTACATATTGTTTATGTACTCATATTACGCTTCTGTACTTAATTGTACAGGATCTGAGGCAGGTACATCTGGCTATCAGTTTGGTGCGCACGTTTGATCGTAGTCCGAGATTCCACGGTGAGCTGCCCCTTTTCCTATGCCGACCAGCAGCGTGATGGAGTCTTTTTTGTCTTTTTGCTGTCTATTCTAGTTCTAACAGTAGGGTAGACTATTCTTTTGTATATTTTACTAGATGCCCTTATACTAGTGACACCAGGTCTTGGCACACACATTAGTAAACTATTCTTTTGGGGTTGTATTACTATTTCGGTTTGATGTAAATCATTTCTTATTTTTAAAATTCAAATTAGAGTTTGCTAATTGCTTTGGAAAAGTAAAACAAAAACTTATTAAAAGTTCCGCGTTGGTTTGCCTGACAACGGTGTTGGGCGCCATCACGACCTGGAGTGAAATTGGGTCGTGACAATAATAGTATACTGTTGCAGTATAGCTGTATACTCCTACAGCATATTGTATACCGTAGCGGTATACTATTGGGTAGCTGTGTTCTTCTTCGATTTTCAGCTGAAAATTTCGATCTCAATCACCTCAAATCAGCTCTAAATGCTATCAAATTTCAGTATGAACTTCCAGAAGGTACTATAAGCAATATTTAACAGCACACTTTGAATCAAACAAGAAATCTTCAAAAATAAAATTGACCTTCAACCCCAACAGTGGTGGATATTCAATGTGTGAGCATAAACATTGATGGATACCTTTTCATAATAATAATAATAATAATAATAATAATAATAATAATAATAATAATAATAATAATAATAATAATAATAATAATAATAATAATAATAATAATAATAATAATAATAATAATAATATCTTTTTGTGCTCTCCGGGTTCATATATTTTTATAATATTATATATTATTTTGATAAATATTATATTATATTATTTTTAATTAGTATTATTATGATAAGATGATAAAACGTATTAGGAATATGTGATGCACTTAAAAGATACAACAAAGGTGCATATGAATATGAGAACATGAACGTTCATGCTAAACAATGGCAAAGATAAGAATGGGTAGAGCGGGTAAAATAAATGTGCGGCAAGTATAAAATGTAAAAGAAATGAACATGGGTAGATACGGGTAAATATTTTATCTTTTATGGGTATATAGCATAATTTGCTCAAAAATATTAGCCGTTGGGTCCACTTAGCCCGCGGGCCCGGCCCGTTTAGCCGGGACCATGTAGTGGGCCCGATCCCGGGCTAGTTCCTACAAAACGACTGTTTGGCACGGGACCGTTCGGCCTGTTTATTTTGGGACCGGCCCGGGACCGGAACCGTTTGGACCGGCCCACTTGGCCTGTTTAGGGACCGGACCGGCCCACTTGTCACCGTAAAATAAGAGTATAAATGATTGTCGGCCGAGTCCTGAAGCGGGTCAAGGAAATGGTTTTAATGGATGCCTTGTATTTTTAAAATATTCGGCTTTAAAAGAAAAGTGTAGTGAATGACCTTGTGTGTAAGATGGCAAAAACTAAGTAACTTTTGTAATACAAAAGAAAGAGAAGTAACTTTCATAAAAAACTACCCTTAGTTAATTGACCTTTTGAGTAATCTACACCATTCTTAACAAATTTTATGTAATAATCCAAAATATTTTATACACTTATTGATTAGGGGATTGGAGAATTAATTTAATTTATAGATATTGGGTTAAACACTAAGCTAATGGAAGCGATTTATTATAATACATAAAATAGTGTACTGAATAAGTGGTTAGAAGCTAATTTTCTTAAACTGTATTTATGATTATTAAATGAGAAAGAGTGAGCCAAGCCTATTCTTCTGTTGTTGCACGTTGTGACCAAGGATCGGTAAAAGAGGGTATCCAATTTTTTAAGGGCTCGTTTAGTAGGAGTGATAGGGAATAATTAATCACGGGATTAAATTTAATAGGAGTTTATCTCATGATTGGTTGAAAACAAATTGCGGTATAATTAATTCCGGGATTAGTTATCCCGAATTGTACTATGTTTCAATACTTATGGAGAGATAGAATAACTAATCCAGAAATAATTAATCCTGAGATAACTTCTTTCCAACCAAACGACCCCGAGAGAATAACGAAACCACCGATATAATATTTTGGAGATCACTGACAGCTCAATTGAGGGAGAAACTCAAACCTAACCTTGTGAGGAATATTTTGTCCTAACAGTTGTGTATAGAATATTGATGGTAGAATGATGGGGTTATGATTTATACTTTTATAATTATGATAGCATAATAATGCGTCAGTGATTAGTATAATTGAAGCTATGGAACATCATATTCATGGTACTGTTTCGTTGCTTTTAAATTAGGATGAGGAATAATTAGGTGGGTGATATAGTTATAAAAATCAGGTATTTGCATGATTGCCCCTACATTGGTGCATTACACTGAATTTGCAGAAAATGGTTACTATTTCCGCCTTTATACTCCCTTTATTTTAATTTAGATGATTTAATTTGATTTGACATGAAGGGTGTGTTTGGTACGAAGAAAAATATTTTCTGGAAAATGTTTTCCAATTTTTCCATGTTTGGTTGGCTTAAATATTTTGGAAAATATTTTCTTTATGAACTCATTTTCCTCCAAATGGAGGAAAATGTTTTCCTTATAAAGAGAAGAAAAAATATTTTCCCAAACTTCTTCTCAACCTTCCCTACCCTCACCCCTCCACCCCACCGCACCCCCATCGCCACCCCCAACACCCCCCCCCCCCCGACAAACCGCAATTTTTTTTT
>NC_032000.1:14021259-14041266 GCF_001879085.1 Nicotiana attenuata | reverse complement strand
CCCCCACCCCTGCCCCTGCCCCCTACCCCTACCCCGGCTACCCTACTCCCCCCCCCCCCCCCGTAAAAAAGTCTTTTTAAAATATATTTTTCAGTTTTAACTTTTTTTTATTTATTGATTTAAAGGTTCAAAATTTTACAAGTTCCAAAATTATGAGTTCGGAGGTTTATGCGTTTGGAAGTTTACGGGTTTAGAAATTATAAAGTTTACGGGTTCGAAATTCCGCGATTTTGAAAGTTTAGCGGTTCGAAAGTTTATGAAATTTGTAGGTTCGGAAGATTGTCGGTTTGAAAGTTTATGGCTTCATGTTTATTATATGTAATTATTTATGAATACTCTTGAGAAGTCATTTTCCTTAATTTGCGTACCAAAAACCGAAAAATGAATAAGATTACTACTTGTTTTCCAAGAAAATATTTTCTTGGAAAATATTTTCCACTATACCAAACACACCCGAAGTTTAAAAAAAATGAAGAATTTTGAAATATGTGGTCCTAAAACCTAAAGGGACAAAAGCTTTGTGGGACCATAATATTTGTGTGGCTATAAAAGCTTCTCATCAAGGACAAGGCAAGTAAAATAAAAATCTAAAGTTAAATTATTTTCAAATATAAAAATGTGTCACTCTTTTTGGAACGAATTAATAAGAAAAACGTGCCTTGAAATTGAAATAGAGTGTGTAATAATTATAATGATCGGATTGCAATGATTATACAACGATGAGCTCACTAACTTTAAAAAACAAAACTAGTGCTATACAAACAATTCGGATAATCTATATATCCCTATAAAAGAGGAGAATAGAAAAGTGAGTGTCACGATCCGAATTTTCCACCATCGGGAGTCGTGATGGCGCCTACACGTGAAAGCTAGTCAAGCCGAGCGTTGTAGAATTTATTACCCTTTTTCCTTAACTTTTAACATTTACAAGTCAATATGTGATTAACAGTGGAATAATAATAATAATAATAATAATAATAATAATAATAATAATAATAATAATAATAATAATAATAATAATAATAAGAAATACGGAAGACGAAATCTAATAATTTAACTCAATACAATTGCGATCCCATAGAAATAATCTACCCAGAACTGGTGTCACAATCTCACGGACTATCTAAGAATACTACAAATAGGGTCTGAAAAAAGAAAAATACATGTCTGTCTCTGAAATAAGTAAGAACAGAAGGAAATAGGATAGAAGGGGACGCCAAGGCCTGCGGACGTCTGCAGGACTACCTCGGGTCTCCGCTGGACTGAAGGCAGCAACCTCACTGTGGTCCAAATGCTCCAGCACCGGAATCTGCACATAGTGCAAAGTGTAGTATCAGCACAACCAACCCCATGTGCTGGTAAGTATCGAGCCTAACCTCGGCGAAGTAGTGACGAGGCTAGGACAAGACTACCAAATAAACCTGTGCAGTTAAATCATATATATACGGCAAATAATAACAACAGAAACTAGACTTTAAATATGGGAAGAAGGAACATGCTGTGGGGAATATCAAGTACTAACAGAATTCCATTAGAGAAGCATAAAGAACACCATAATTTAATATCAGCAAGAATAAGGAAAACAGTAACAAGTTCACAGCATCACCCTTCGTGCTTTTACTCTCGTTCTCACCATGAAAATCAATATTCACTTTTATTCTTTCTTGTTGCAGCGTGCAACCTGATCCCAATCATGTAATACTGTTGCGGCGTGCAACCCGATCAAAATCATATAATGATGTTGCGGCGTGCAACCCGATCCAAATCGTATAATGATGTTGCGGCGTGCAACCCGAACCAAATCATATAATGATGTGGCGGTGCGCAACCCGACACCACCTGTCCACCCTTATTACTCATTGTTGCGGCGTGCAACCCGATCCCATATAATATTATTGCGGCGTGCAATCCGATCCCAATATATGAATCAACACCAATCATAAAAGAATCTCGGCAAGGGAACAACAGTATAACAACAATATCCCGGCAAGAAAAATAATATCATAAACAATAACATCCCGGCAAAGGAAACAACAATATATCTCATCTCGTTTCCACAATCACTTCACAACATAAGTCTCAACTTGAGCCAATGCTCACCAATGGTCAATTACAAAGAATACGTTCATAAGCCTTGTTCAACATTTATAATCATCATATTAAGCATGGACAATACATAATAGAGTCACAAAAATCATAGTATAAGACTCGCGGGCATGCTTGACACAAACGTACAGATACTCGTCACCACACCGATACGTCGTACTCAACACTTAACACATAGCAAATAAGACCACAACTCCTATTCCCTCAAGCTAAGGTTACACCAAACACTTACCTCAATGCCACGAACATAATCAAACCTCAACTACCCCTTTACCTCTCGATTCCACTTCCAATTCGCTTGTATCTAACCACAATTTGCTTAACAATATCAATAAGTGCTAAATAAACCAATTCTAATGCATGAAAATAGGTTTTCTAATGATTTTCCCAAAAAGTCAAAACCCGACCCCGGGCCCACTTGGTCAAAACCCGAAGTTCGAACCAAAATCCGATCATACATTCACCCACAAACTCAAATATATAATTTTTTTTTAAATCGGACCTCAAATCGAGGTCCAAATCCCCAAAATTTGAAAATCCTAAGTTCTACCCAAAATCACCCAATTTCCCATGAAAAACCCTTGATTTTGAAATGATATCATGTAAAAAGATGGATTAGATTGAAAGAAATGAGTTAGAAATGACTTACTAATGATCTGGAGAAGAACCCTTCTTTGGAAAATCGCCCAAGAGAGTTTAGGGTTTGAAAGAGTTTGAACAATGGATGAAATTCCGTTTGAAATCCCACTTATCAGGTGCAGGTATCGCAATTGCAACCAAAAAGTCTGCTACCTTCGCATTTGCGAAGGATTTGTTGCATTTTCGACTCCTAAGGATCTCTGCCATCTTCGCAACTGCGAAGGAAATGTCGCATTTGCGACTGCTGGGATTTTCTGCGGGCTTCGCATTTGCGAAGAATTGCTCGCAAATGCGAGCAAACTGGCCAGGGCATATTTTCGCAATTGCGAACAACCCCTCGCAATTACCAAGCTGACAGGCTTCACAATTGCGAGATCAGAGGCCAGCACCAGACCTGCAACCTACAATAATTTTCCTAAGTCCAAATTCACTCCCTAACCTATCCAAAATTCACCCGAGCCCTCGGGGCTCCAAACCAAGCATGCACGCAAGTCTAAAAACATGATACGGACTTGCTCGTGTGATCAAATCTTCAAAATAACATCAACAACTACGAATTCAACCTCAAATTTGTAAAATCACCCAAGAACATTGAAATTTCCATTTTCTCAATTATAGGTCCGATTTATACAAAACCAATTCCGATTCTTACCAAATTTCACACATTCGACTTATTTATTATTTTAAACTTGTATCGGGCTCCGGAACCAAGATACGGGCCCGATACCATCAAGAGCATGCATCATTTCATTTCAAAAAGTCTTTATATTTTCCAGCAAATAATTTTCTTTAAAAAATTCTTTTCTCGGTCTTGGGACCTCGAAATTTGATTCCGGACATACGCCCGAGTCCCATATTTTGCTACGGATCCTACGGGACCGTCGTATCACGGGTCCTGGTCCGTTTACCAAGAATGTTGACCGAAGTCAACTTTAATCAATTTTAAAGGCCAATTTCATTATTTTACTTAGATTTCACATAAAAGCTTTCCGGAAATGCGCTCGGACTGCACACGCAAATCGAGGTGAGACAAAAAGAGGTTTTTAAGGTCTCGGAACACATTATTTACTTTCAATACGATGGTCATCACATTCTCTACCTCTAAAACAACCATTCGTCCTCGAATAGACATAAGAAAAGTACCTGAGTCGTAAAAAGATGAGGATAATGGCTCCGCATATCGCACTCGGACTCCCAGGCCGTTGCCTCAACAGGCTGACTCCTCCACTAAACACGAGCCGAAGGAAAACTCTTCAATATCAATTGACGAACCTGCCGGTCTAGAATAGCTACCGGCTCCTCCTCATAGGACAAGTCCTTGTCCAGCTGGACAGTGCTGAAGTCCAACACGTGGGATGGATCGTCGTGATACTTCCAAAGCATGGACACATGAAACACTGGATGCATGGCTTATAAACTCGGCGGCAACGCAAGTCTGTAAGCCACCTCTCCCACTCGATCAAGAATATCAAAAGGACCAATGAATCTAGGGCTTAGCTTGCCCTTCTTCCAAAGCTCATCACGCCCTTCATGGGTGACACCCGAAGCAACACTTGCTCTCTGACCATGAATGCACATCACGAACCTTGCGGTCGCTATAACTCTTTTGCCTGGACTGAGCTGTACGAAGCCTATCCTGGATGATCTTAACCTTGTCCAAGGCATCCTGTACCAAATCCGTACCCAACAACCGAGCCTCTCTCGGCTCAAACCACCCAACTGGCAATCGACACCGTCTACCTTATAATGCCTTATAGGGGGCCATCTAGATGCTCGATTGGTAGTTGTTGTTGTAGGAAAACTCCGCTAATAGCAAGAACTGATCCCACAAACCTCCAAACACAATAACACATGCTCGGAGCATGTCCTCCAAAATTTGAATAGTACGCTCGGACTGTCCGTCCGTCTGAGGATGGAATACTATGCTCAACTCAACCCGAGTGCCCAACTCACCTTGAGCCCTCCAGAAATGCGAGGTAAAATGCGTACCTTGGTAAGAAATAATGGATACGGGCACACCATGAAGACGTACAATCTCCTGGATATAGATCTCAGCTAACCTCTCTGAAGAATAGGAGACTGCCACAGGAATGAAATGCGCTGACTTGGTCAGCCTATCAACAATAACCCATATCACGTCGAACTTTCTCTGAGTCCGTGGGAGTCCAACAACGAAGTCCATAGTGATACGCTACCACTTCCACTCAGGAATCTCAATCTTTTGAAACAAACCACCACGTCTCTGATGCTCGTACTTTACTTGCTGACAATTCAAACACCGAGCTACATGCGAAACAATATCCTTCTTCATCCTCCTCCATCAATAATGCTGCCGCAAATCGTGATACATTTTAGCGGCGCCCAGATGAATAGAATACCGGGAACTATGGGCCTCCTCTAGAATCAACTTACGAAGTCCATCCACATTAGGCACACAAATACGCCCCTGCATCCTCAAAACCACATCATCTCCAACTGTAACCTGGTTGGCACACCCGTGTTGCACCGTGTCCCTAAGGACATGCAAATGAGGATCATCATACTGCCGATCTCGGATACGCTCAAATAATGAGGAACGAGCGATTGTGCAAGTTGGCACACGACTGAGCTCGGAAACATCCAGCCTCACGAACTGATTGGCTAAAGGCTGAACATCCAAAGCGAGTGGTCTCTCACTGACCGAAATATACGCAAGACTGCACACACTGACTGACTTCCTGCTCAAATCAACGGCCACTACATTCGCCCTCCCCGGATGATACAAGATGGTGATATCATAGTCTTTCAAAAGCTCCAACCACCTTATTTGCCTCAAATTGAGCTCCTTCTGCTCGAACAAATACTGCAAACTCTTATGATCCGTGAACAACTCACATGACACGCCATATAAGTAATGCCTCCAAATCTTCAGCGGTTGGACAATGACTGCTAGCTCTAGATCATGAACTGGATAATTCTTCTCGTGAATCTTCAACTACCGCAAAGAATATTCTATAACCTTGCCATTCTGCATCAACACGCAACAAGTCCAATACGAGATGCATCACAATACACTGTATAAGGCCCTTGTGGAGAGAGGAGTCGTTCTCAGGAACTGGACCGTAACACCATCCCGGGCCTGCCGAGTCCCTGGGTAGCTTGGCAGATTTTATTTCTATAGCCATTTTAGGCATTTAAAATTTTCAGTAACTTTGTTTTTAAAGACCTGCTTTGTTTCAAAATAAATGCTCAATTCATCGAGCCGTATTACCTGGCTGTTGTTTAATTTTAATCAAATGCATTTGCTCTTTATTATTCATTACTATTTTTTACACTTTTCTTTCTACAGCGTTAATTACTTTTCCTGATGAACCGGTGACTGTGACATGTAATGAGGCAACGCAACATGAGGATAGTGATTCGGATGAAGTAGACGAGATACCCGAGGAAGTTGTCAGAGAGGTGAAAAACTTTGAAAATAAGCCTAAGTCCAACCTGGACGAAACCGAAGCAGTAAACCCGGGGGACGCCAAGACCGTCAAGGAGACTCGCATCAGCATTCACTTATCACCAACAGAGAAGGAAGAGTACATCCATTTCCTAAAAGAATATGAGGACATTTTTGCATGGTCATACGATGACATGACAGGTTCGAGCACGTCCATAGTGGCTCACAAGTTACCTACCAATCCAATGTGCCCGCCGGTGAAGCAGAAACTCAGAAAGTTCAAACCGGACATGAGCCTAAAAATCAAGGAGGAAGTTACCAAGCAGATCAAAGCCAAAGTTCTCGGGGTGGTTGAGTACCCAACCTGGTTAGCCAACATTGTGCCAGTTCTGAAGAAAGATGGGAAAGTCAAAGTATGTGTTGACTATCGTGATTTAAACATAGCACATCCCAAAGACGACTTTCCACTGCCAAAAATACATATCCTGATCGATAATTGCGCCAAGCATGAACTCCAATCTTTTGTAGATTGCTTCGCGGGTTATCACCAGATTTGGATGGACGAAGAGGAGGCGGAGGAAACAACCTTTATTACACCATGGGGGGTGTACTGTTACAAGATGATGCCATTTGATCTAAAGAATGCTGGGGCTACCTATATGAGAGCCATGACAACCATCTTCCATGATATGATACACAAGGAGATAGAGGTATATGTGGACGATGTCAATATCAAATCCAAGAGGGCCGCAGACTACATAGCAGACTTGAGAAAGTTCTTCAACAGACTAAGGAGGTACAACTTGAAACTGAACCCCGCCAAATGTGCATTCGAGATTCCCGCAGGAAAGTTATTGGGGTTCATTGTCAGCCGCCGAGGGATCGAGCTAGATCCGTCAAAAGTCAAGGCTGTTCAGGAGTTACCGCCGCCTAGGAGCAAAAAGGACGTGATGAGCTTCCTAGGACATCTCAATTATATCAGTCGCTTCATCGAATAGTCCACAGTCATATGGGAACCCATCTTCAAGAGGCTGAGGAAAGATGCCGAGACAAGCTGGACCGAAGATTGTCAGAAAGCTTTTGACAAAATCAAGGAGTACCTGTCCACACCACCGGTCCTGGTCTCGCCAGATCCAGGACGACCTTTGCTGCTCTATCTATCTGTATTAGATGGAGCCTTCGGGTGTGTTCTGGGACAACATGACGAGACGGGGAGAAGGGAAAAAGCCATATACTACTTGAGTAAGAAGTTCACACCTTACGAAGCACGGTACTCTCTGCTAGAACTTACTTGCTGTGCTTTGACCTGGACGACCAAGAAGTTGAGGCATTACTTCTGTGCCTACACCACATACCTCATATCCAGGATGGACCCTTTGAAGTATATATTTCAGAAACCCATGCCGACCGAAAAATTGGCCAAATGGCAGATACTGTTGAGTGAGTTCGATATCGTCTACGTAACTCAAAAGGCGGTCAAAGGACAAGCATTGGCGGATCATCTTGCTGAGAATCCGGTGGGAGAAGAATACGAACCCTTGAAAACGTATTTTCCCGATTAAAAGGTGTCATTCATAGGAGAAGACATTACTGAAGCATATGATGGTTGGAGGATGACGGAGCCGCAAATTTCAAAAGAGGCGTTGGGGCAGTTTTGGTATCAGAAACAGGTCAACATTATCCGGTCTCTGCTAAACTCAAATTTCCCTGTACTAACAACATGGCGGATATGAAGCCTGCATATTAGGACTCAACATGGCAATCGACATGAACATTCAGGATCTGCTAGTGATCGGTGATTTGGATTTGCTTGTGCACCAGGTACAAGGAGAGTGGGCCACCAAACATTCCAAGATATTACCATATCTACACCATGTGCAGGAATTGAGAAAGAGGTTCACCAAGATAGAGTTTCGGCATGTACCCAAAATTCAGAATGAGTTTGCCGACGCATTAGCCACCTTGTCATCTATGATACAACATCCAGACAAGAATTATATTGATCCCATTCCTATGAGGGTCCATAATCAACCAGCGTATTGTGCTCATGTTGAAGAAGAAACAGATGGAAAGCCTTGGTTCCATGACATCGAGGAGTATTTGTCGAAGGGAGAATATCCAGAGCACGCAAATCACACTCAGAAGCGCACACTTCGGAGATTGTCCAATCATTTCTTCCACAGCGGAGGAAATTTGTACAGGAGAACTCCTGATTAAGGATTGCTAAGATGCGTCGACGTAAAAGAAGCTTCTAAGCTACTTGAGGAGGTACATGCTGGGACCTGTGGCCCGCACATGAATGGTTTCTTTTTGGCTAAGAAGAGACTCAGGGCCGGTTACTTTTGGATGACCATAGAGACCGATTGTGTCCAATATGTTCGTAAATGCTACCAATGTCAAGTGCATGCTGATATGATAAGAGTATCGCCAAATGAGCTCAACGCAACAAGCTCACCTTGGCCATTCGCCGCCTTGGGAATGGATGTCATTGGTCCGATTAAGCCTACTGCTTCAAACGGACACAGGTTTATTCTGGTAGCCATTGATTACTTCATGAAGTGGGTAGAGGCTGCATCTTACAAAGCCGGAACCAAGAAAGTCGTTGCAGACTTTGTCAAAGACCATATTGTTTGCCGATTCGGAGTTCCTGAGTCTATTGTTACTGATAATGCCGCCAACCTCAACAGTGACCTGATGAAAGCTATGTGTGAAACATTCAAAATCAAGCACAAGAATTCCACAGCCTACAGACCTCAGATGAATGGAGTCGTAGAAGCCGCCAACAAAACCATCAAGAAGATACTAAGGAAGATGGTAGAAAACCACAAACAATGGCACGGGAAGCTACCTTTTGATATATTGGGATACCGCACTACAGTTTGCACATCAACCGGAGCAACTCCCTACATGTTGGTTTATGGTACCTAGGTCGTCATCCCAACCGAGGTAGAGATTCCTTCTCTAAGAGTCATGCAGGAAGCTGAACTCAGCGATGCAGAGTGGGTAAAAAGTCGCTATGAACAACTGGCCCTTATTGATGGAAAAAGGATGAACGCAGTGTGTCACGGCCAACTTTATCAGAATAGAATGTCCTGAGCTTTCAACAAAAGGGTCAAACCAAGACAGTTCGCACCAGGGCAACCGGTATTGAAGAAGATCTTCCCACATCAGGATGAAGCCAAAGGGAAATTCTCTCCCTACTGGCAAGGTCCATACATGGTGCACAAGGTGCTGACAGGAGGAGCACTCATAATTTCGGAAATGGATGGAGAAACCTGGCCAAAACCAATCAATTCTGACGCAGTCAAGAGATACTATGCTTAGATATTTTATATTTCCTCATTTGATGTATTGAACTACGCTTGACCTGATTCCCGTTTAAGAGGGGATACGTAGGCAGCCTTATGGGTTCGGTCATGTCATAATAAAATTTTCATTCCGCCCAAGATCATAAACTGGGGCAGAATTTTGAGGAGGACCCTCAAAATTTCGGAGCAAGTCCAGCCGACGCCATCGCATGTCGGAAAGTAAGAAATTGGTTAAGAAACCGGGGTCGAATTTTGAGAAGGATTCTCAAAATTCCGAAGAAGGTTCAGCAAGATCCATTATCCGCAAAAAGCCGAAGGATCATATACTAAACTGGGGCAGAATTTTGAGGAGGGCCTTCAAAATTCTGACATAAGAGCGCTGCAATGCCTTTGAGATGTGTTACAGTCACTAGTTCATCTAAATGTATCAATATATTTCTAAAATAACTCTATTTTTATCAACAAGTGCATATTTTTTGAAAACTCTATTTCCATAACAGTCAGGTGTTACCTAGGGAAACTCGAATGGGCTTTCAGAACGGAGTAGAGCAAGGCCAGCAGACGAAGCACGAACCAACCTCCCCCTCACAGAACTTACAATTTTCTTTGAACGCGGGCACATCTGACGTAGCGATAACATCCGCAAATATATGCACGTAGCAACATTACTATCAATCAGGCCATCAGACACCGAATATACATCTCTAGCTAAGACATATGCTACTCTTACTTACTACTTGCCCTAATTGCATGAGGCTAATCCTTGCCTCCCCGTCTGCATGAGGCTAATCCTTGCCTCCATATCTGCATGAGGCTAATCCCTGCCTCCCTACTTGCATGAGGCTAATCCTTGCCTTCATACCTGCGTGAGGCTAATCCTTGCCTCCATATTTCCATGAGGCTAATCCCTGCCTCCCTATCTGCATGAGGCTAATCCCTACCTCCCTATTTGCATGAGGCTAATCCCTGCCTCCCAATTTGCATGAGGATAATCCTTGCTTCCATGAGGCTAATCCTTGCCTCCCTATTTGCATGAGGAAAATCCTTGCCTCCCTATTTGCATGAGGCTAATCCTTGCCTCCCCGTCTGCATGAGGCTAATCATTGCCTACATATCTGCGTGAGGCTAATCCTTGCCTCCCTACTTGCGTGAGGCTAATCCTTTCCTCCATATTTGCATGAGGCTAATCCCTGCCTCCATACTTGTATGAGGCTAATCCCTGCCTCCACATCTGCATGAGGCTAATCCCTGCCTCCATACTTGCATGAGGCTAATCCATGCCTCCATATCTGCATGAGGCTAATCCCTGCCTCCACATTCGCATGGGACTAAGCACTGTCCTTTTTCGCACAAATATTGCTCTATTTCTAGAACTATTTATTTGTTTTTCGATCGGGCTAAGCTTTGCCCTCCATTTCACAAGACTGAGCCCTGTCTTGTTAACATCATGTTATTGCAAATCATGGGATAAAATATCGCCAATCAATCCAAAGGCATCATAGTCTAAAAGGCATCATCCTCATAGTCGGAAGACACCATGCCATGGCCTGAGGATCCCTCAAATTTGCATATCATTATTCAAAGGCGTCATGGTTCGGAGGCACCATTTGTCATGGCCCGAGAACGTCATTTCATGGCCTACAAATCCCTCGCTAAACAATACATGGCCCAGGACATCATGGTCCAAGGACGTCATCTTTAACCGTCCATAGAAAACCTTCATGGTCCAAAAGGGAATCTACATCATGTTTAAATTTTTGCAAATACATGTTTGTAGCATCTTTTATCTGCAGGTAACCAGTAAGCAACCGCTATCCTAGCAGGAGCGATCTCGCTCCAGTTCCATCAACTGTCTCGAACCTTAACCACTCACCATAGCCGTTTCCGCATCTCGTGTCCTTTCTTGCAATGATTTCATCGGTATATTCCGCCGATGAATTCAGAACTACACATGGCCTGATTCCTGTAAAATCAGGGATATCTAGGCAACTCGAAGACCGGAGCCCGGCCTCTATTTTTTTTCTTTCAAAGCATCCCGCCCGGTCAAAATTGGCCATCATTTCTTTACCGAAAAACTCTTTCATCCTTCCCGGGTAAAGAGGGGCAGCTGTTGATACTAATTTTTTCCTATATATTTTTAATACACATATATACTTTCAAAATAGTATATATGCATATATAAGCATGCATACGCTTTTTTATAATTTTTCTGTAATTTTAAAGGCTTCAAATTGATTTATTTCTTCCCTTTTACTCATAAAATCTCCAATATTATCCTTCAAATTATTTTTTGTGGTAATTTAGCCATCTAAATTCTATAGTTATGCCAAAATATTGCTTAAATATTTTTAGTGCATTTTTTATAATTGCATTTCCAATTTTTAAAGCCAATTTACATATATTTACAATACTAGCCCTATTACTGCATAATTATGTTGGCCATGCATAAAATGATCTTTCATATTTTTTAAAATGTTAAATAACTATTTAAAACCATTTTAATACACGAAATTATTTTTTGAAATCATTTAATATTTATTATAAATTATATAGTGTTAAAATGGCTATTTAAACTATGGCCTAATTATATTTCAATTTTAGCCCCAATTCAACCTTAATCCTAACCCAAATTGCCAGCCCAATACCTAATTAAACTACTAGGGTCCAATACCCATCCTCCCCAACCCAATACCCGGACAAATCCTGGCCGATGATCGTTTTGATCAACGATCCAGGTTTTCCCTTTCCTAATTAAAGTAACATATAACCCCCCCCCCCCCCAAACCTAATTCATTTCACAACCTACCCTGCCGCTCTAAAATCCTCTCTGCTCTTAAACGCTCTCACCCTAACCCTAATCCCCAATCTCACTGACCCCCATTGTTGGCCAAGTTCAGTTGAAGTTTTGAAGATTGACAAATGAACTCAGTAATGGACCTGGTCCATCTGGTGAAACACAGTGTTTATCAACCATTGCATATGAGATGCACGTGAGGAAGATATACCGTATAAATCAAGCAACAATATCTTCTAAACTAAATCAAAAAGATTGCAGTTGNTCCATACTTGTATGAGGCTAATCCCTGCCTCCACATCTGCATGAGGCTAATCCCTGCCTCCATACTTGCATGAGGCTAATCCATGCCTCCATATCTGCATGAGGCTAATCCCTACCTCCACATTCGCATGGGACTAAGCACTGTCCCTTTTCACACAAATATTTCTCTATTTCCAGTACTATTTATTTGCTTTTCGATCGGGCTAAGCTCTGCCCTCCATTTCACAAGACTGAGCCCTGTCTTGTTAAAATCATGTTATTGCATATCATGGGCTGAAATATCGCCAATCTATCCAAAGGCGTCGTCTAAAAGGCATCATCCTCCTAGCCGGAAGACACCATGTCATGGCATGAGGATCCCTCAAATTTGCATATCATTATTCAAAGGCGTCATGGTTCGGAGGCACCATTTGTCATGGCCCGAGAACGTCATTTCATGGCCTGTGAATCCCTCGCTAAACAATTCATGGCCCAGGACGTCATGGTCCAAGAACGTCATCTTTAACCGTCCATAGAAAACCTTCATGGTCCAAAAGGGAATCTACATCATGTTTAAATTTTCGCAAATACATGTTTGTGAATCCCTCGCTAAACAATACATGGCCCAGGACATCATGGTCCAAGGACGTCATCTTTAACCGTCCATAGAAAACCTTCATGGTCCAAAAGGGAATCTACATCATGTTAAATTTTGCAAATCATGTTGTAGCATCTTTATCTGCAGGTAACCAGTAAGCAACCGCTATCCTAGCAGGAGCGATCTCGCTCCAGTTCCATCAACTGTCTCGAACCTTANACTCATCCCAGAACCTCAGAACTCCACAAACGACCATTTCCACACCCATACACTAGGCCACCATAACAATCCTATCTATGTGGAGGCCATGCCACACTCCACCTAACCTATCTCATGCACACCTGAGTCTAATGAAAAGGATCTGCTTATCAGGAACTTGGCCGAGGAACTTAAGAAACTGACCAGCCGGATATAGGGCGTCGAGGGAAGCAAAGGAATCGAGGGGCTAAACTATGAGGACCTTTGCATACAGCCTGATGTCGAACTACCTAAGGGATACAAACCTCCTAAGTTCGAAATGTTTGATGGTATGGGTGATCCAAGGGTCCATCTGAGGACATATTGCGACAAGCTGGTTGGAGTAGAGAAGGATGAAAGGATCCGCATGAAGCTGTTCATGAGGAGTTTGAAAGGAGATGCACTATCTTGGTACATCAGCCAAGATCCCAAGAAGTGGTCAAGTTGGGTGGGCATGGCATCTGACTTTATGGACAAATTTAGGTTTAATACAGAGAACACGCCAGACGTGTTCTATATTCAGAATTTGAAGAAGAAGCCCACGGAGACGTTTCGCGAGTATGCTACTCGCTGGAGGTCCGAATGGACCCGCCTTAGAAGAGGAGCAAATGAACAAGTTCTTTGTCCGGGCTCAGGACCCGCAGTACTATGAACGGCTGATGATGATTGAGAACCACAACTTCTCCTACATTATCAGATTAGGTGAAAGAATTGAAGAAGGTATTAAAAGTGGTATGGTATCAAATTTTGAAGCCTTGCAAGCTACAAATAAGGCTTTACAGTCCGGTGGTGTGTCCAAGAAAAAGGACGTAAGGGCCGTGATGGTTGCACAAAGGACCAAGTCTCCCCTCAAGTACCAAACTTACCCAACACCTTTACTCACATACCAGCCAACCCCGAATTACCAAGCACCCTCACCCTCGTACCAAGCTCCGCCACCAAGTTATCAATCATCTCCACCTCCTACATATCAACCTACTTCACCCAGATAATCCCAACCCGCTCATGTCTACCAAACCTATAATGCTCAACCATCCCATTATCAATCACCCCCTGCACGCCAAAACTTCCCTAGACCTCGACCTAATTTTGATCGCAGACCTCCAAAACAATATACCGCCATCGCCGAACCCATCGACCAGTTGTATGAGAGGCTCAAAGCTGCTGGTTATGTCACCCCCATCCCTGCTGCAACCCCTGAGAATCCTTCTCAATGGGTTAACCCAAACAAGTCCTGTGCATACCACTCCGGCATGAAAGGGCATACCATCAATGAATGCCGCTCTTTGAAAGACAAGATACAGTTGATAACAAGATCATTATGGCAAAGGAACCCGCTCCAAACGTCCGAAACAATCCTCTGCCAGACCATAAGGGTGGAGGTATCCACATGATTGAAGTAGAAGATGAGTGGGATCCCGAGGGATCAATCGGGTTGATCGCAGAAGGTGATGACCCAAAGAAACCGGCAATTACTCTCAATCCAATCATAGTCCAGATCCAACCGTCTGAGGATGCTGAGGTGAATATATCTATACCTCTTGAGTTTGAAGAAGCGCCACTCGCAAAGACATCGGTACCAATTGAGGTTGAATTCGCGTCTCCAGCAAATGCACCCGCACCATTTGAGGTTGCAGTCTTGCCACCCAAGGCACATGTTCCATTCGAAGTAAGGATAGTCGCACCAATCCCAGTGGCGATATCAACCACGCCACCCTTCTATACAAATGTTGTACCCTGGGACTATACAGCCGAGGCGAGAAGGAAGGGCAAAGTCAGGATTGAAGAAACTGTCGCAGCACAGGGTATGACAAGAACTGGTAGAGTCTATACCCCTAAACATCTGGCTGAATCAAGCAAGCAGGCCTCCAACCGGCCGCCCCTCATCGAGACAGGTCTGGACGACCATTGGAGTAAAATGCAGGCCAAGGAATATTCGGTCATCGACCAGTTAAACAAAATGCCAGCACAAATATCCATTCTCTCTTTGCTGCAAAATTCTGAGATGCACAAGAATACTCTGTTGAAGGTGCTGAATGAAGCATACGTACCAAGTAACATCACTAGCGGGGAAATGGCTAATATGGTAGGACAAGTTCTGGAAAGCCATAAGATCACCGTTTATGAGGACGAGCTGCCACCTGAAGGGCTGGGGCACAACAAAGCACTGCACATCACCGTGCAATGCGAAGATTATTTCATCACCAAGATCCTGATCGATGGAGGTTCTAGTCTTAACATTTGTCCGCTGGTAACACTCAAGAATTTGGGCAAAGGGATGCATGAGATAAAGGATGGAGCAATCAATGTGAAAGCCTTCGATGGTTCTCAGAGATCCACCATTGGTGAGATTAGTCTGTGCCTGCAGATGGGACCAACCTGGTTGTCGATTTCCAGGTAATAGATGTACCAGCGTCATACAACTTGTTGCTGGGACAACCATGGATTCATGCTGCTGGGGCCGTAGCATCAACGCTGCATCAGGCAGTAAAGTTCGAATGGAATCACCAGGAAGTGATCATTCACGGCGACGGTAGCAACCCTATATACAGTCGCCAAACTATTCTGGCGATCGAGGGAAGAAGGAAGCTGGGTGGACAAACTTACCACCACATTGAACGGGTCAATGCTATCGACAAAGACAAATGGTGGGATAGCAAAATCGAGAGTATACTGAGTTGGAGTGGGTACGAACCTGGCAAAGGGCTCGGCAAGAACTTCCAAGGAATCTCTAAACCCATAAAACACGAGAAACATGGCACTACCTTCGGTTTGGGATATGAATACACATGGGAAGAATTCAATAGCTGGTCGCCACCATGGCGCGGTCCTTACTACCCATTAGAGCAGCCAATACCGCATCTAGAGCAGACCTTCCAACAGGCCGACATCATTTATGGGTCGGATGAAGAAGAAGCACTTGCAGCAATGAAGAACTTGTTTCTAGAGGACAGTGATATGGACTGTTGCGTTATTCTCGAGGAGGAGGGGGAGGAAGGCCCTTCCATACAGGCCGTGAGCAGAGGGGCACATCTCAAGAATTGGACCATCAGGACAACCAGAGCCCGACGAGCCTCGGGGTAGCAAGGCTAAAACAAGCATTATTCACTGTTTTATTTACTAAATGATTTTCTTTTTGCATTTTTCAATTCCCGCAATAAGATCTTCGATTTTCAAGACAATTATCAAAAGCATTTTTGACTTTTCTTATGAATTAATATTTATTGTTATCGTTTTCTCTCATTACTTTACCTATACAGCATTACTATTACTTGTCTTGATGAACCAATGACTCTGACATGCAATAAGACAACGCAACAAACGGACATAGATTCAGAGGAAGATGACATACCTGACGAGATTGTCAAAGAAGTTGAGAACTTTGAGAACAGACCTAAGTCCAACCTGGACGAGACCAAAATTGTCAACCTGGGAGATGCAGAAAACGTCAAGGAAACGCGAATCAGCATTCACCTATCGCCATCGGAGAAGAAAGAATACATAGAATTTCTAAAGGAGTATGAGGACATATTCGCATGGTCGTATGATGACATGACTGGTCTGAGTACGTCTATTGTGGCTCACAAACTGCCAACCAATCCAATGTGTCCGCTTTCAAGATCAAATACAAGAATTCCACAGCCTACAGACCTCAGATGAATGGAGCTGTAGAAGCCGCCAACAAGAATATCAAGAAGATATTGAGGAAAATGATAGAGAAGCATAGATAGTGGCACGAGATGTTATCATTTGCTCTACTGGGATATCGCACCACAGTCCGCACATCAACCTGGGCAACCCCCTATATGCTGGTTTACGGTACAGAGGCTGTCATTCCCACTGAGGTAGAAATTCCTTCCCTAAGGATCATACAAGAAGCTGAGCTCGACGACGCAGAGTGGGTAAAAAGTCATTATGAGCAGCTAGCCCTTATAGACGGAAAGAGAATGAATGCAGTCTGCCATGGTCAACTTTATCAGAACAGAATGTCCAGAGCCTTCAACAAAAGAGTCAAGCCAAGACAGTTCACACCGGGGCAACTGGTGTTGAAGAAAATTTTTCCACATCAAGATGAAGCCAAAGGGAAGTTCTCTCCCAACTGGCAGGGTCCATACATGGTTCACCGGGTTTTGATAGGAGGAGCCCTCATACTTGCAGAAATGGACGGGGAAGTCTGGCTGAAGCCGATCAATTCAGATGCAGTCAAGCGTTACTATGTGTAATCTTTATGCTTTCCTTATATGATGTAAATTGAACTACGCCTGACCTGATTCCCATTTAAGAGGGGATACGCAGGCAGCCCTATGGGTTCGGTCGCAATTCAATAAAATTTTCATTTCCCCCGCAATTGGAAACTGGGGCAGAATTTTGAGGAGGACCCTCAAAATTCCGAAGTAATTTCAGCCGATCGCCGCACGAGCAAAAGTCAAAAATGTCAACCCATCAAACTGGGGCAGAATTTTGAGGAGGACCCTCAAAATTCCGTAGCAGGAGAGGTTGCAATGTCCCGAACTACGTCACAATCGTCGGTTCATCTAAAAGCTATTTTTAATTATACATTTATGTCATACTTTTACAAAATAATGCATGTTTATTATTAAAACTGCTTTGTTTAGCAACGCTACCCCAATGATATAGACGGTATCACCAGATCAAAGCCAAACAAGTCGAGCAAAGCCAGCGGGATACGAACTAACATCCCCTTTACAAAACTCACGATTTTTCTTTGGATGCAGGCACTAGGATTGCGAAATCCTTAAACATACTGTACGTCCAGGGAACAAACATTGTTCTCAGAACCGTTGCACTTGCCAACATTTTCCATCATCACACACCAGTAATGCTCCGTAGTTACAATGCTCCCAGTAATCACAATGCCACAATCTGCTATCAGCTAAGAAAGCTCTACTGTCATTTGATATTTTATTTCTTGCATAAGGCTACCATCTGCCTTCCAATTTGCATAAGGCTACTATTCTGCCTTCCAAGACTAAACGCTGTCTCCATTTGCATCTGCACTGCATAAGGCTACCATTCTGCCTTCCGAGACTAAATGCTGTCTCCATCTGCATCTGCATTGCATAAGGCTACCATTCTGCCTTCCAATTTGCATAAGGCTACTATTCTGCCTTCCAAGACTAAACACTATCTCCATCTGCATCCACATTACATGAGGCTACTATTCTGCCTTCCAATTTGCATAAGGCTACTATTCTGCCTTCCGAGACAAAACGTTGTCTCCATCTGCATCTGCATTGCATAAGGCTACCATTCTGCCTTCCAATTTGCATAAGGCTACCATTCTGCCTTTCGAGACTAAACTCTGTCTCCATCTGCATTTGCATTGCATAAGGCTACTATTCTGCCTTCCAAATTGCATAAGGCTACCATTCTGCCTTCCAAACTAAACAAGGCTCCATCTGCATTCTTGCATAAGGCTACCATTCTGCCTTCCGAGGTTAAGCTCTACCTCCATCTGCATTCGTATCTTTGCATAAGGCTACTTTCTTGCCTTTTGAGGCTAAGCTCTGCCTCCAATTTTCTTTGAAACTAAGCGCTATCTCAAGCACTGTTTATCTCGCTTTTCTTACTGGCTAAGTTCTGCCCTTCAATTCGCAAGACTAAGCTCTGTCTTGTCCACATCATACTACTGTATCCTTCATGGGCTAAAATATCGCCAACTCGTCCAAAGGCATCATCATTCGGAGGCACCATCTTCATGGCCCGAGAACATCATGTCATGGCCTGAGGATCACTTTCAATCTTTTGCATATCATTATTCTAAGGCGTCATGGTTCGGAGGCACCATCCTCATAGCCCGAGAACATCATTTCATGGCCTGCGAATCCTATAACAAACAGCCCATGGACCAGGACATCATGGTCTGAGGACGCCATTCCTAACCGTCCAAAGACAACATTCATGGTCTAACGGGAATTTGCATCATGTTTAAATTACGCAATATATGCTTGTATAGTTTATCTGCAGGTAACCCAGCGAGCAACGGCTATCCCAGCAGGAGCGATCCCGCTCCAGTTTTCCCATCCATATCAAACCTCACCATTCCCGTAAACCGTTCACTCACCCGGCCCTAGATGTTGCGTCCGCTCTTGAGATGACTTCACCAGTAAACTTCGCCGATGAATCCAGAACTACACATGGCCTGATTTCTGTAGAACCAGGGATATGTAGGCAGCTTAAAAGCCAGGGTGCGGCCTAATCTCTCAAACCGTTTCGCTCGGTCAAAATTGGCCATTATTTCTTTACCCGAAAATTCTTTCATCCTTCCCGGGTAAAGAGGGGCAGTAGTTGATACCCAATTTTTCCCTATATTTTTAGATATGCAAAAATACCTTTGAAATAGCATATATATGTATATATAAGCATGCCCAAGATTTTTATTATTTTTTCCATAATTTTAAAGGTTTAAATTGATTTATTTTCTCCCTTTTTATCCATAAAATCCCCAATAATTATTTCCAAAATTATTATTTTGATAATTCATCGATTGGATTTCTATATTTTTGCCAAAATATGGTTAAGGTAATATTTATATATTTTTGTTCATTACATATAGTATTTTTAAAGTACTAAATTAGTCACATAATTAGTCAATGTTAGCCCTTTTAACGTATATAATTATGTTTTATTACGC
>NC_032000.1:14010956-14021204 GCF_001879085.1 Nicotiana attenuata | reverse complement strand
GCTTTCAATTATAGCCAAATCAGGACCCCAATTCCCAGCCCAATTTACAATTAAAACCCAACCCACACACTATTGACCCATACCCAAACCCGAAACCCAACCTACCCTTTTTAATCTCGACCGTTGATCTCCCAGATCAACGGTCCACGTTATTTCTTTCCTTTTTTAATCCAACGACCCCCCAAACCCTACCCTATTTTCTCATTTGCACCGCCCTTGAATCCCTTCCTCTCCAAATTCTCTCTGAGACCTAACTCAAACCCTAATCGCCGTCATCGGCATGAACCCCTCCTACGATGTTTCTCCGTCTTCTCCAACCAGGCATGGTCTTCCACACGCCATGGCTCTTCGATTTCTTAGATCCTTGAGATCTTCTCAAGGGAACCCCAACTGGTTCCGGTTTGGGAACTTTGTTATCAGCTTGTCTCAGGCCATTTTCCGTTTGTGAGTAATAAATTCTTCTTGTTATATTACGGATCTATGGGTTCTTGACCTATTCTATCATCTCTACTACTTTTCTGGAAAACCCTAGCTTTAAATCCTCCGATCTTTTTAGATCTATGATGGATCTATGTGTCTTTAAAGGTTCTCACCTGTTTTCCTCAAAAGATTTCTCTGATTTCAAACGATTTCCTCATTTTCCAGACTAGGGTTTCAAAACCCTTTTGCAAAAAACGATTCCTTTTTGATTTTTAGCAATTACTTTGTGATTTTTAACATGTTTAAACATCACTTGAGTCTTTCCTTTTGCTCGATTCATTTTCGTTAAGAAACCCTAATACTTCTGGATTCGATTTAAAGTTTGAGTCTGTTTGCGATGTGTTTGCATGTCTCTCATGAACATTCTAGGTTTCATGTATGTTCTATATGCTCTTGTGCTTCCTGCTCTAATCCGTTCTTAGGATTTTTCTGATTTTGTTCAACACATGTTATTTATCGTTTAATAGGTCCGACTATTTGCTTTATTGATGGTTCACATGATAATTTATATTGATTTTTGTGTAATCTCCTTAGACCTGCGATATCTCCCCTGAATCTGTAATTTTGTGTATTTTCCTTGTAATTCTGTACTGATTTTTCGAATTGCTTCCTTACTTTTGTGATACTTTCCTTAGTTAGTGTTGATTCCCTGTGATTTTCAATCTCATTCGTGATTCTTTGAACTAACTTTCAGAATTAAAATTGTATCCTACCTTATTTATGTGCACAAATATGTTGTTAGTTATTTAACGTGTACTTTCCTTACTTGAAAATATTCTGTACTTAGTCCTTATTACATGCCACATGCTTTTACTACTCCTACTGTGGTAAAATCAGTCTTATAAGTAATTCATTTCCCTATTTAATACAACTTGTACCCGTTTGAACTATGACTCCCTAATTGAAGGAAGTCCGGGCCTTTAATTGATTCTTATTTGTATTATTTCTATAATTGTGCTAAGTCAGTCCCTATTACCTTATTTTCCTGCCTGTTCTAAAACTATAAATACTCTACCTCTCTTTAGCATAAGAGACGAACAATTACACTGTTCTAAACTCTCTCTTACACACATACATACTCTCTTACTTGATACTCAGTTGGCTGCAAGCCAAAACTGAGTGGTTACATTGCTCTACTGCTCTATTGTTCTACTACTCTACTGCTCTACACACTACTGTTTTACTTCCCTTCATTGTACTGCTCTTCACTCCTCACTCTGCACCTATTCTCTCATTTTTACTGGTATGTTATCAGTTTAGTTTACAACCTCCAAAACAATGTCTCTATTTGTTTTGCACTTCCTTTTGTTTCTCTTATGCTTCTACTTGTGGTTCTGCTGCCTCCCTTGCAATTAGCATGCCTATTTTGCCATGTGATTACCCTGTAATTCAGCATGTCGACTGCTTTCTTACATTTTTTACTACTATTCTACCCTACCCCCTAACCCCCAATACATTATAAGCATGACACCTATTTAATATGTGATCCTGAACCCTTTCCCCTAAACCTAATGTGTAACTCTATTTAGCACCCCTTAAATATGATGTTGTTAAGCTCATGGCATGAACACTTTGTGATAGACTATTGTTGTGACTATCTAAGTTCTGTAGTACTTCTCTGGTGTTAACCTGTGTGCAAATATGCTTTCGCATATGAACTACTTGTCCCTAATTCCTCCTTTCCCTGTTTGTGTTTGAACTATCTATGTTTATTTGGTCTTGAGTTGCTGATTGTCCTATTTCTTTTCTTCTTCAAGCTGGTTTTCACTAAGGCAAACTCTTCTATTTTCTTCCAAAACTTAGTTCAAACTAATCATTGTCAAAATTGTTTCCAACTCAACTCTTTTAAATCTATGTCAAGCACTCTCACATATACTCTTAGCCCACTAGGTTCTGCCCCTTTTGTGTGAGCCTTGCCTTGGGACCCTTGAGTTCTCTCTGAACTTGGACACATAAAAGCTGGCCTTTCCACACTGCACTTACTCTGTCTTGGTTATGCAATCTGGGTGTGAGCACTGCCCGGGATCCCTTGAGGTCCTTAGGGAACTCTGACACACCCAGATATGAGAAAGGCTATGGAACAATCTTGGCACTTGAGGTGGTTTATTGCATAACTCAGGGAGAAAGTCCTAATCAGGTGCTGAAAGTCTGGGCCTGTTTCAGGCTCTTTATAGTGTAATTTTTACTTTTCTTATGTAATTCATTCACATGGTCTGTATTAATTTGTAAACGAATATTGGGGTAACTAGTGAAAAGGGCGGGTATTTACATGTTTGTGGGGTAAGGCGGGTAGAAACCATGCCTATAGGACTTTACATTTCACTATGTTTGGTCTTACCATGTTAGAAACCATGCCTATAGGACTTTACATTTCACTATACTTGCCTTACCATGTTAGAAATCATGTTTAGTAGGATTTTACTATACTTGCCTTACCATGTTAGAAATCATGTTTAATAGGTCTCAAAATTAGTTTCACAAATAGATGCCATACCTATAGGATATAATTTAATCCAGCTTCTGTTATAACAAGTGTTACATGTTTTCTTTCATTGGTCATCATGCCTGCAAAGTTTCTGAAATCAGTGTAACAACTAGATGTCATGCCTATAGGGAATAACTCTAGAAATTCTGCCTATAGATCTTAACTAATTTAGTTAAATAAATCAATCCAGTCCACGTTTTAGTTCGTTTCAAAACTGGTTTAATTAATTGTTTATTTTCTCTAAAACAAGTTCTTTCAAAAACTGCCTTGATTTGTCATTAGATATCATGCCTATAAGGATTCAAGAGTCCGCTTTAAAAAAACCTGCCTTGTTTCACTATATAAAATGTAGTCATCTCTATTCCGCGCGTAGGCAAGCCTTAGGCAATCATCTTTAAATAAAACCAAAACCGTCTTTGTGATTAGTGTTTAACTGTCAACGTGTTAAAATCAGTAGGCAAGCCTGATTCGGACTTCTAATAAATCTGGTCCCACTGTTATCACTTAAATACCTTGTTAGGATATGAATTTAGACCTTAATTGCGTATGAGTCGTGCTGCCTATGTGCATTACTTGTGGAGGTATATCTGAGCCTTCTATCTGATTTCTGTGTTTTACCCCCTAAATGCAGTCCTATGTGTTTTTTATTTGTCGCCTAGTATTTTTCCCTTTAAACCTGAGGGTCTGCCTCGAACCCCCCCCCCCCCTTAATAGGATAGGAGTCCTAAATTCCTCCGGGACTGATAGGAATGGACGGGTAACAACATGCAATAGGGGTCGAGACCAACCCTCGCTTTAATTGCCTTCACGGGGCGGGAAAGGGTAGATATGGATATGATGACCCGTGTGCTAATGCCACGCATAGCCCCTTTTTAAGGAGTGATTACCGGGCATTGTACTGATGTGATCCTATAGGCTAACCAACCTAGGACACTCCTTTACATTCACAAATACGCTTAGATTTTACTTCTTTTCATTAACTGTTTTTTTTAAGCATCTGTGTATTTAAACTTAAATCCCCTACTATTTGAGCCATACTTGTTTATTTGCTAATTGTACAAATTCACACAAAAAATCGGGAACCACACTAGTGGATCCTGAGGGGTGCCTAACACCTTCCCCTTAGGATAATTTCAAGCCCTTACCCAGTCTTTGGTTATCAAACGTAGTTATAAATGAACCCTATAGGTGCCCTAACGCACCTTAAATGTTAGGTGGCGACTCTTCAAAAATGCAAACCCCTTTCTCAAAAGGAACGAGTTGTCTCAACCAAAAACGTCACAAACCCGATTTCGCAAGAAAAAGGGGACGCGACAAGATGCTCAGGGAATTCGTGTCCCGGTATCAAATGGAACGAATGGACCTACCTCCGGCCGCGGACTTTTGGGCCGTTCAGGCCTTCAACCAAGCACTCAATACTGGAAGCTCATTGGCTTCAAAGCAGTTGAAGCAAAATCTGATAGAATATCTGGCTGTAACTTGGGCCGACGTACATAACCGGTATCAATAAAAAATTATGGTCGAAGATGATCAACTTGGGGCCCCTTCCGGGTTCGTTTGTACCGTTAGAGCTATTGATAGATCCGAGAGAGACATTGATCGTGAACCAAGATCAAATAGGGATCGGTATCAACCATACAATGGAGACTAAAGAGGTAATGGATCTAGGCGAAACCCTATGAGAAGTGAAATGAGGAGCGATCAAGGTCAAAATAACTGGGGACTCATGAGCAAAAGCGGTTTTGACAGGCCCATCGGGCCTAAGGAAGCGCTGAAGTTATCGGAGTACAACTTCAACGTTGATGTTGCTGCTATCGTATCTGTCATCGGATGCATTAAAGACATCAAGTGGCCTCTACCTCTACAGTCTGATCCAGCCAAAAGGGACCCCAACCTAATTTGTAAATATCATGGCACTCACGGCCACAGAACTGAAAACTACCGACAATTGAGAGAGGAAGTAGCCCGGTTATTTAACAGCAGACATCTCCGAGAGTTCCTGAGCAATCGAGCCAAAAACTATTTCAGGAATAGGGACTCTCAGCAGGAGGAACCTCAGCACGTCATTAACATGATCATCGGTGGGGTCAACATCCCCAGGGGCCGATGTTAAAGCGCACCAAAGTGTCCATCACTAGAGAAAAACGGACTCGAGATTACATGCCAGAAGGAACCTTATCTTTCAACGACGAGAATGTTGAAGGCATCGTGCAGCCACACAACGATGCACTGGTAATATCTGTACTCATAAATAAATCTCGAGTTAAGCGTGTGTTAATTGATCTAGGTAGCTCAGCCAATATCATCAGATCGAGAGTCGTAGACCAACTGGGTCTACAAGACCAAATTGTGCCTGCAGTCTGAGTTCTAAACGGATTCAACATGGCATGTGATACCACTAAAGGGGAGATAACACTACCGGTGAATACCGCCAGAACCATTTAGGAAGCAAAGTTCTACGTGATCGAAAAAGAAAGGAGATACAATGCTCTGTTCGGGAGGCCGTGGATTCGAAACATGAGGGTAGTACCCTAGACATTGTACCAGGTGTTGAAATTCCCAATGTCATGAGGGATTAAAACAATTTACAAAGAACAGCCGGCCGTAAAAAGAGATGTTCGTGGTCAACGAGGTGGTCCCGATATCCGTACTTTCAACACCAAAGGATCCGAGTTCGGTCGCCAAGGAAGAAACCAAATAGCAATCGCCGACACCAGCCCCGACCGAACCGGAGAAACAGGGGACGGATGAGGACGACAACTACGGAGTTCCTAGGTCATCCATAGTCCCCGATGATTCCAACACAACCAAATCAATGATCGAAGAACTGGAGCAAGTCATATTGATCGAGCACCTGCCCGATCGTAAGGTATATCTAGGCACGGGGTTAAATCCCGAGCTCAGGAAAAAACTTATTAAATTCCTTATAGCTAACATAGATTGTTTCTCTTAGTCCCACCTCGACATGACAGGGATCCCGCCGGAAATAACTACTCACAAGGTGAGCCTGGATCCGAAGTTCCATCCAGTCAAACAGAAAAGGAGGCCTCAGTTTGAAGTCAAGCATGCATTCATCAAAGACGAGGTATCTAAACTCCTTAAAAGAGGGTCCATTCGGGAGGTTAAGTACTCGGATTGGTTAGCAAACGTAGTGGTAGTCCCTAAAAAAGGGAATAAATTAAGAATGTGTGTAGATTACAAAGACTTGAATAAGGCATACCCCAAGGACTCTTTCCCTCTGCCCAACATCGATCGCATGATCGATGCGACGGTCGTCCACGAGATCCTCAGCTTTCTCGATGCCTATTCCGGGTACAACCAAATTCGGATGGACCCGGGCGACCAGGAAAAAATGTCCTTCATCACTAAGTACGACACCTACTGCTATAACGTAACGCCATTCGGACTAGAAAACGTCGGTGCAACTTACCAACGCCTAGTAAATCGTATGTTCGAAGAACAAATAGGAAAATCAATGGAGGTTTACACTGACGATATGTTAGTTAAGTCCCTACGAGCAGAGGACCATTTGAAACATTTGCAGGAAACCTTCAACATATTGAAGAAATAAAATATGAAGCTAAACCCGAGAAATGCTCATTCAGAGTCGGGTCCGGGAAATTTCTCAGATTCATGGTGTCTAACCGGGGAATCGAGATCAATCCCGATAAAATCAAGTCCATAAGGACATTATCGTGTTGGACAATGTCAAGGCCGTTCGAAGGTTAATCAGGCGTATAGCCGCTTTGGGCCGATTCATTTCAAGGTCCTCCGACAAGAGCCATCGGTTTTTCTCGTTGTTGAAGAAGAAGAATAATTTCTCATGGACCCCGGAGTGTCAAGAAGCCTTGGAAGAACTCAAGCGGTACCTTTCGAGCCCGCATTTGCTTCACACTCCAAAGGCAAATGAACAGTTGTTCTTGTACTTAGCGGCATCCGAGATAGCGGTAAGTGGAGTCCTAGTCAGGGAAGAGGAAGGTACACAATTTCCTATCTACTATGTTAGCAGGACTCTAGGCGAGGCCAAAACTAGGTGTTGGCCCAAGTTCAGTTGAAGTTTTGAAGATTGACAAATGAACTCAGTAATGGACCTGGTCCATCTGGTGAAACACAGTGTTAATCAACATTGCATATGAGATGCACGTGAGGAAGATATACCGTAGAGATCAAGCAACAATATCTTCTGAACTAAATCAAAAAGATTGCAGTTGGGATAAGGAGAACAGTCTCCTTATTAGGAGAGAACACAATCCTAATCTAGGATAAGGGTTGGAGTTTGTATTGGTCAAGGACTCAAAATCGTCTAAGGATAAGCAATAGAGTCTCAATCAAACTCTAATTACTAACTCAATAAATAACTGAGTTTGTTCTCTTTTACAGGATTACACATACGCAGAAGTAAAACATAATTGAGAGCAAAAGAGCAAGTCTGTTTTGAAAGCAATATATGTGAGATATAAGTGTGCACTCCTGAAGCTACTTGAACGAGAGAGAAGAACCAGTTCCATTGTATTTATTCTTATTCTAGTTCAATTGTAGTAGGAATTTCTGTTTGTACCTTTCAGCTTATTTAGAAGCAATTGTATTAGGTACTTTGAGTATTCAAGTTAGAGTTAACTTGAAAGTGTCGCAACAGTTGAGGCTGTGTGCCACACTGGGATTAGAGTTAATCCTTAGGTTTACAAAGAGTTTTTGTAAATGCTATTTTGGCTCAGTGATTTTAGTGGAAGTTTAGGAAAATCCTACTGAGTAGTAGGTCGTGGTTTTTTCACCTTTTGAGCCAGGTGTTTTCCACGTAAAAATCTCTGTGTTCTTTAGTTTATGCATTTATTATTCCGCAAACTGCAATAGTTAGAACACCTAGAAGAACCAGGTTCTTCTAGAGCGAAAATTGGGTACCACACAAATCACCCCCCCCCTTCTTATGTGGTATTGACGTTTAGAACATCAATTGGTATCAGAGCAGGTTATCCTTGAAGAGGTTAACACCTTAGGAAAGATCAACATGAGTGCACCACCTGGAAACTGGGAAGGGCAATCCACTGCTAGGCCTCCACTTTTCAATGGTCTCTACTACTCCTGGTAGAAGAATAGAATGAGAGACCACATCATGGGAGAAGACTATGAGCTCTGGGACATCATCACTGATGGTCCTCTAGCCACAACAAAGAAAACTGCTGAAGGATTGGATGTTCCAAAGACAAGAGCTGATTGCACTGCTGAAGACTTAAAGAAGTGGGAAAAGAATGCTAAGGCCAAGAAGTGGCTAGTATGTGGACTTGGTCCAAATGAGTACAGTAGGATCCAAAGCTGTACCACTGCCATGGAAATTTGGGACACCTTACAAGTGGCCCATGAAGGAACACCTCAAGTGAAGAGGTCAAGAGGAACAATGCTATATTCTCAATATGAGAATTTTACTATGAAGGATGGAGAAACCATCCAAGAGATGTATACCAGGTTCACTACACTGACAAATGAACTTGAGTCTCTTGGAAGGTTTATCCTGGAAGAAGACAAGGTTGAGAAGATCTTAACTAGAGTTCTGCCAATTTCCTGGGAAAGCAAAATCACAGCCATTCAGAAATCCACGAATATTGCTACCCTGAAATTGGATGAACTGATTGGAAATCTGACTGCCTATGAATTGAGAAGGCAGACTATAAAGATGGATGCTTCAAAGAAAGAAAGAAGTCTGGCTCTCAGAATCTCAGAAGGATCAGATCTTGAAGATGATGAGATGGCTATGATAACCAGGGATTTCAAAAAGTATCTTATGAGAGGAAAGGGTCCTTCAAGAGGAATAACCTCCAACAAATTTCGGGCTCCTGAGAAGCAGACTAATGATGGTTGCTATAAGTGTGGTAAGACAGACCACATGATCAGGAATTGCCCTCAACGGGAGATTGAGTAGAAGAAAGAAAGAGCTGAAAGAGAAACAGGAAGAAGGAACAGGTCCAACCAAAAAGGAACAAAGGTTCAACTAAAGCTATGGTTGCTGCATGGGGAGAAACCTCAGATAAGGGCTCAGAAGATGAAGCTGAAGATGAGAAAGCTCTCATGGCCATCGGAGAATCAGAGGATGAACAGGAGGTCCAAGTGAAGGGGAGTAGCCAAATATGGTACATGGATAGTGGCTGCTCAAAACATATGACTGGGAACAAGGACCAGTTCCTTTCACTTGAGAACATAAAAGGAGGTAATGTCTCCTTTGGAAATGGAAAGAAAGGTGAGATCATTGGGGTTGGAAAGGTAGGAAAGACAGACTCTCATTCCATCGAGAATGTCTATTTGATAGATGGCTTAAAATATAGCTTGATAAGTGTTCACAACTGTGTGACAGAGGTAATCTTGTAGCTTTCACCTCTACCAAATGCTTTGTGATTAACCTTACTACTGACAAGATTGTTTTGCAGGGAAAGAGAGTTAACAATATTTACATTGTAGATTTGTCAACTCTCTCTGAAAATGAACTCACTTGCCTAAGTGTGTTAATTAATGATCCCCTCCTTTGGCACAAAAGACTTGGTCATGACAGTCTAAATCAATTGAACAAATTAGTCTCCAAAGACTTGGTGATAGGGTTACCTAATATCAAGTTTAAGGAAGACAAAGTTTGTGAGTCATGTGCAAGGGGGAAGCAGGTAAGGTCATCCTTCAAATCCAAGAAAATGGTAAGCTCGTCCAAGACGTTGGAACTGGTTCATATGGATCTCTGCGGTCCAATGAGAACCATGAGCAGAGGTGGAAAGAGATATGTAATGGTGCTTGTTGATGATTACTCTAGATTTACCTGGGTGCTGTTTCTAACCTCTAAAGATGAAGCATTTGAAATGTTCACTGCTTTTGTTAGAAAAACTCAGAAACAGTTAGGAAATCAACTTGCATCCATTAGGTCTGATCATAGAACTGAATTTGAAAATGCAAAGTTTGGTGAATTTTGTGATGAAAATGGAATAGATCATAATTTCTCTGCTCCTAGGACCCCTCAGCAAAATGGGGTAGTTGAAAGGAAGAACATGACCCTTGAGGATATGGCAAGGACCATGCTTCTTTCCAGTAAACTACCTCACAGCTTCTGGGCAGAGGCTATAAACACTGCATGCTACATAATCAATAGATGCATGACTAGACCTCTTGTAGAGAAAACTCCCTATGAGTTACTTAAAGGGAGAAAACCAAACATATCCCATCTTAGGGCTTTTGGTTGCAAGTGCTATGTGCACAATAATGGCAAAGACTCCCTAGGTAAGTTTGATCCCAGAAGTGATGAGAGAGTATTC
>NC_032000.1:14005577-14010936 GCF_001879085.1 Nicotiana attenuata | reverse complement strand
AATCCAAGAATATTGCTACCCTAAAATTGGATGAACTGATTGGAAATCTGACTGCCTATGAATTGAGAAGGCAGACTATAAAGATGGATGCTTCAAAGAAAGAAAGAAGTCTGGCTCTCAGAATCTCAGAAGGATCAGATCTTGAAGATGATGAGATGGCTATGATAACCAGGGATTTCAAAAAGTATCTTATGAGAGGAAAGGGTCCTTCAAGAGGAATAACCTCCAACAAATCTCGGGCTCCTGAGAAGCAGACTAATGATGGTTGCTATAAGTGTGGTAAGACAGACCACATGATCAAGAATTGCCCTCAATGGGAGATTGAGTGGAAGAAAGAAAGAGCTGAACGGAGAAACAGGAAGAAGGAACAGGTCCAGCCAAAAAGGAACAAAGGTTCAACTAAAGCTATGGTTGCTTCATGGGGAGAAACCTCAGATGAGGGCTCAGAAGATGAAGATGAAGATGAGAAAGCTCTCATGGCCATCGGAGAATCAGAGGATGAACAGGAGGTAAGTATCCTACATCTTAAAGAAAAGAATAAATTTTTGTCTAAAGAAAGGTTGGCTGAGCTATTATTGGACTTCATTGATAAGTCTGAAATAATAAATAGTGAGAAGGATGTTCTGCCTAGGGAATGTGTTATCCTAGAAGCAAAATGCAAAAGGATAAAGTCTAGGGCTGATGAGAGTGACAACACAAATGCTGAGATGAAGAACCAGGTTCATGAACTTGAAAATAATGTCCTAGAACTCAGATCTGAAAATATTAAACTGAAATTAGGGACATGAAAGAAAATGGTTGATCAATCATTTCTCACACTAGAAGAAAATCTAGGAAAAATGAAAGATGAACTATATAAGAAAGATGAATTGATTAAGGCCCTAAAGGAAGATTTAGGAAAGGTAAAGCATGAACTAGACAGAACATGCAAATGGAACAAGGCTTCTGATGCACTCTCCTGGCTGCAAGAACATCACAGCAGCAACAAGAGAGGACTTGGGTTTAGGACACAAGCTCCAAAATGGGATCCCTAAAACAAGTACCTCACACTTCCTGAAAATAAGATCTGCACACACTGTGGTAAGACTGGCCATTACAAAAATGAATGCAATGCAAAAGAAAAGGCCAGTCAAAAGAACAAAGCCTTTGTTCAAGAAAAACACAAACTGCCTGGTTGGGCAAAGAAAAATTTAATTCATCCTTTTTCCCATAGAAAGGGACCCAAACTAGTTTGGGTTCCTAAGACTAACCCATGATTTCATTTTGCAGGTCCAAGTGAAGGGGAGTAGCCAAATATGGTACATGGATAGTGGCTGCTCAAAACATATGACTGGGAACAAGGACCAGTTCCTTTCACTTGAGAACCTAAAAAGAGGTAATGTCTCCTTTGGAAATGGAAAGAAAGGTGAGATCATTGGCGTTGGAAAGGTAGGAAAGACAGACTCTCATTCCATCGAGAATGTCTATTTGATAGATGGCTTAAAATATAGCCTGATAAGTGTGTCACAACTGTGTGACATAGTTAATCTTGTAGCTTTCACCTCTACCAAATGCTTTGTGATTAACCTTACTACTGACAAGATTGTTTTGCAGGGAAAGAGAGTTAACAATATTTACATTGTAGATTTGTCAACTCTCTCTGAAAATGAACTCACTTGCCTAAGTGTGTTAATTAATGATCCCCTCCTTTGGCACAAAAGACTTGGTCATGCCAGTCTAAATCAATTGAACAAATTAGTCTCCAAAGACTTGGTGATAGGGTTACCTAATATCAAGTTTAAGGAAGACAAAGTTTGTGAGGCATGTGCAAGGGGGAAGCAGGTAAGGTCATCCTTCAAATCCAAGAAAATGGTAAGTACGTACAAGACGTTGGAACTGGTTCATATGGATCTCTGCGGTCCAATGAGAACCATGAGCAGAGGTGGAAAGAGATATGTAATGGTGCTTGTTGATGATTACTCTAGATTTACCTAGGTGCTGTTTCTAACCTCTAAAGATGAAGCATTTGAAATGTTCACTGCTTTTGTTAGAAAAACTCAGAAACAGTTAGGAAATCAACTTGCATCCATTAGGTCTGATCATGGAACTGAATTTGAAAATGCAAAGTTTGGTGAATTTTGTGATGAAAATGGAATAGATTATAATTTCTCTGCTCCTAGGACTCCTCAGCAAAATGGGGTAGTTGAAAGGAAGAACAGGACCCTTGAGGATATGGCAAGGACCATGCTTCTTTCAAGTAAACTACCTCACAGCTTCTGGGCAGAGGCTATAAACACTGCATGCTACATAATCAATAGATGCATGACTAGACCTCTTGTAGAGAAAACTCCCTATGAGTTACTTAAAGGTAGAAAACCAAACATATCCCATCTTAGTGCTTTTGGTTGCAAGTGTTATGTGCACAATAATGGCAAAGACTCCCTAGGTAAGTTTGATCCCAGAAGTGATAAGGGAGTATTCTTGGGATATTCTTCACATAGCAAAGCGTATAAAGTGTTTAATAAAAGAACTCTGTGTGTAGAAGAAAGTGTACATGTTGTATTTGATGAATCTAACATTCTTTCTGAGAGACAGGAACATGAAGATGAAGCCATTGGACTGGTGAAACAATTGACTGAAGCCACAGCTCAAGTCAAAGTGGCATCAAAGGAAGGAACAGGTGATGGAACAGGTCCTTCAAATCAGGGCAACCTGACAGGGGGAACTAATCTGAGAGAAATTGATCAAAACTCTCTGAAGAAACCTGTACTTGAACCTGTTCCTCAGCAACAGAACAATATAGAAGCATCTAGCAGGAACCAGCGGGTAGGGAAATCTTACAAGTACCTGAGCTCTCATCCCATTGAGAACATCATCAATGATCCAATATCTGGAGTCAAAACTAGATCTCAACTGAAGAATCTGTGTGCATTTGATGCTTTTCTGTCCATCATTGAACCCAAAAATGTTGTTGAAGCTTTGCAGGATGCAGATTGGGTCAATGCTATGCAGGATGAACTTAATCAATTTGAGAGAAGTCAAGTCTGGCATTTGGTTCCAAGACCCAAGGACAGATCAGTCATTGGCACAAAATGGGTCTTCAGGAACAAACTAGATAAAGATGGAACAGTTACAAGAAACAAGGCAAGGCTAGTGGTTCAAGGCTACAGTCAAGAGGAAGGTATTGACTATGATGAGACCTTTGCTCCAGTTGCTAGAATTGAAGCAATTAGACTCCTCATAGCCTTTGCAGCACATATGGAGTTCACTCTTCATCAGATGGATGTCAAAAGTGCCTTCCTAAATGGCTACCTCAAGGAAGAAGTGTTTGTGAAACAACCTCCAGGATTTGAATGCAAGGAGTGTCCTGAACATGTGTACAAGCTAGATAAGGCTCTATACGGTCTCAAGCAGGCCCCAAGAGCTTGGTATGAAAGATTGTCAAAATTTCTACTGGAGCATGGGTACAAAAGAGGTAAAATTGACAGCACTTTGTTCCTAAAGGAAAAAGGTAAAGATCTTCTTGTTGTACAAATATATGTTGATGACATAATATTTGGGGCCACTACAGAAAGGTTGAGCAAAGACTTTGCAAAACTAATGGGAAGTGAGTTTGAAATGAGTATGATGGGTGAACTCAACTTCTTCTTAGGCTTGCAGATTAAACAAAGTTCAAATGGAACTATGATCCATCAGCAGAAGTACACAAAAGAACTAATCAAAAAGTTTAAAATGGAAGAATCCAAAGAAATAGATACACCTATTGCTACTGCCACTAAGTTAGATATTGATGAACCTGGTTCATCAGTTGATCAGAAGCAGTATAGGGGTATGATTGGTTCACTTTTGTATCTTACTGCCAGCAGACCTGACATTGTTTTCAGTGTAGGGCTTTGTGCTCGTTTCCAGGCAAATCCAAAGGAGCCATACTTGACAGCTATCAAAAGGATATTGAGATATTTGAAAGGCACCACTGATTTGTGTCTTTGGTATCCCAAAAGTAGTAATTTTGACTTAATTGGATACGCTGATGCCGATTATGCAGGTTTTCTAGTGGATAGGAAGAGCACCTCAGGTATGGCACACTTCCTGGGTTCTTTTTTTGTATCATGGGCTACCAAAAAGCAGAATTCAGTAGCTCTCTCTACTGCTGAAGCTGAATATGTTGTTGCTGCTTCATGTTGTGCTCAATTGCTGTGGATTAAGCAACAACTGGTAGATTTTGGAATTGAAGTGGGGTGCATACCAATATTCTGTGATAACACTAGTGCTATAAGTATGACAAAGAATCATGTTCATCATAAAAGGACTAAGCACATAGATGTTAGGCACCACTTCTTAAGAGATAACTATGAGAAAGGGTTAATCTCCATAGAATTTTGTGCTACTGATAAGCAAATAGCTGACATCTTAACTAAGGCATTAAGTCGAGAAAACTTTGACAGGAACAGGTTGGAATTAGGGATGATTAAGATCACCTAAAAGGACCAGTTCAGAATGCACAATAAAAAAAATGAAAAAAAAATGAATTTTTTTTGGTTAGGAGTTCTTAATTCATGTAAATATCTAGACTAATTCTTACTCAGTCTCATACTTTAACTAGTATACTCATGTGACATGTGTTTATATGACTCACTGATCTCTTACAAAGTTTTCTATTCTGACATTTGAGGCATAATCAAGAGAAGTTCTACTTGAAGAACCTAGTTCATCAATATATGCTCATGAGAAAGTTCAGGTATGTTTCTATACTTTGCACAATTAGAAAGATGAAATTATCAATCATGAGCAGAAGTCCTTGTTACACCAAACGTCCAGAAAATTTTATCCGTTGAGCAATTGAACCAGTTTCATTAAACTAGGAGTCTAACTATAACGGGTCTCTTCCCTAAAATCTAGCGATTTTCATTAATCACTTAGGAGACCGGAACTCTAACTTGATTAGACTCCTACTTGACCTCTGAAAAGGCTGCCATTACTGCCCTAATCATGACCTCTCTTTAAAAACCCACCAAATCACTCATAACCGTCACTCTAATTCTAAAATTTCTGATCATCTGCCATCTTCTCCAAAAATCCCCAAAATCCCCAGAAATTCTCCGCCATGACTAATCTCCAAGACAACCTCGGAACTCCTCCACCAGTCTCCCCCAACACCTCATCTTCAACTCCTCCTAGTGAACCCCCAAAACCCAGATTTCGTCGCCAGAAAATGTTAGCTAGAAAAATAGTTGCATCTGGTTCTTTGAGGAAAGTCTTGAACGAAAAACTACAGGCTAGTCAAAGGAAGGAAGTTACAACCAAAGAAAGCGACTCAAGCTCTGAATCTGAGAAATTTATCTCTGCCAGTGAAGGAGAAGAACCTGGGTCTTCTGACACT
>NC_032000.1:13983770-14004730 GCF_001879085.1 Nicotiana attenuata | reverse complement strand
AAGCAAGGGCTGTTCAAAAGAGTGAGATGAGGCCAGAGCATAAAGTGCTCTTTGAATTTGTAAACAAATGCCTGCTGCCTAGACAGGAAAGGAGGCACACAGCAAACTACATGGACCTAGTCCTCATGCAGTGCTTGGTGGAAGGAAAGCAGATCAACTGGACTGCTTTCATTGTTAAACTGCTAGACAGGGTTCTCAATGGTTCAAAGGCTCATGCCATCCCTTATTGGTTTATTCTGACAGCTGTGTTGGACAAGCTGAACGTTCCCTTGAAGAAATGGGAGATGGCTTCCAACAAAGAGCATTTTGGCATCAAGACTCTTCAGGCTTGTGATTATATCCTCAGTGTAGGCCCTGTTGAACCTGGTTCATCAGTGAAGACTCCAGTAAATAGCAAGGTCAGAGCTTTGGTTCAGGAGGTAGGGACAAAGGATGCCGAGATTGCAAGGATTCAAGCTCGAGTTGGTGAACTGGAAGAAGAGAGGAATGGGTTAAGAGCTTAACTTGCAAAGGAAAAAGAAAAGAGTGAAGGAATGCTCCAAACCATGCTTAATCTGCTACAAACCCAATCCTCTAGATCCTCAAAGCCTTAGGTTTCCTTGTCCTGTTCTAAACCAGTCTAGAAAACCCCTCAGTAACCCAGATTCGGGACTTTCTTTTGTTTTTGCTCATGGTTGGTAGTTTTTGTTCTTTCTTTTTGTGGACTGTTATGTAGAAGCACTGCTTATCAATGACAATGTGCATTTCTCTTGCTTTATGTTAATTTTGATCTTTATAGTTATTTTTTGTTAAGATAATTTTTGATTAACTAAAGCATGCTTTCACTTGCAGTTGCCCCAGTGGCCATGAGTACTAATTAATATTCTGGGATTCACATTATTTATGCAACTTTTCGATGATGCCAAAAGAGGGAAGATATTCTGCTTAAACTCTATTATCTGAACAGTGATGTTTATGACCTAATAAAATCTAGCCCTTAATGTAAGTTAAAATTTTAAGTGTTGATATTTCAGCTGAGTTCCGCAAGTTCTCTGATCAGTAAAAGCACAGAGTTTGTCATCATCAAAAAGGGGGAATTTGTTGGCCAAGTTCAGTTGAAGTTTTGAAGATTGACAAATGAACTCAGTAAATGACCTGGTCCATCTGGTGAAACACAGTGTTTATCAACCATTGCATATGAGATGCACGTGAGGAAGATATACCGTAGAAATTAAGCAACAATATCTTCTGAACTAAATCGAAAAAATTGCAGTTGTGATAAGGAGAACAGTCTCCTTATGGCGAGAGAGCACAATCCTAATCTAGGATAAGGGTTGGAGTTTGTATTGGTCAAGGACTCAAAATCGTCTAAGGATAAGCAATAGAGTCTCAATCAAACTCTAATTACTAACTCAATAAATAACTGAGTTTGATCTCTTTTACAGGTATTGAACATACGCAGAAGTAAAATATAATTGAGAGCAAAAAGCAAGTCTGTTTTGAAAGCAATATATGTGAGATATAAGTGTGCACTCCTGAAGCTACTTGAACGAGAGAGAAGAACCAGTTCTATTGTGTTTATTCTTATTATAGTTCAATTGTAGTAGGAATTTCTATTTGTACCTTTCAGTTTATTTAGAAGCAATTGTATTAGGTACTTTGAGTATTCAAGTTAGAGTTCACTTGAAAGTGTCGCAACAGTTGAGGTTGTGTGCCACACTAGGATTAGAGTTAATCCTTAGGTTTACAAAGAGTTTTTGTAAATGCTAATTTGGCTCAGTGATTTTAGTGGAAGTTTGGGAAAATCCTACTGAGTAGTAGGTCGTGGTTTTTTCACCTTTTGAGCTAGGTGTTTTCCACGGAAAAATCTCTGTGTTCTTTAGTTTATGCATTTATTATTCCACAAACTGCAATAGTTAGAACACCTAAAAGAACCAAGTTCTTCTAGAGAGAAAATTGGGTGCCACACAAATCATCCCCCTCTTGTGTGGTATTGACGTTTAGAACATCACCCATCTATGGCTATCTCCGATGACCTCTGACCACCTCTCAGTGCCATCTCTAAGGCCCTCAAGGGACCAGGGCTATGTCGACTTGCATCTAGGGTTCATCTCTTTCCTGTTCCTGGCCATTCCAATGTGATTTCGAGTAAAATCGTTCTATATTTGCTATGATCTAAGGGTTTTCCAGTATGTTTTGTCATCTTTTTTCTAAAATTAGGGTTTTCGGAATTTCTTTTAAAACTATGTTTGAGGATTCTTTGTTTTTGAACTTCTGATTCTCACACATTTTTTTGCCCAATTTTATGAACCTGCTGCAACCCTACCCCGTTTGTACTGAAAACCCTAATGTTTTGGGGTTTTTCGTTTGGTTTTTGGATATTGGTACCTCCGACTGTGTTCTTGCCTTGGATTCTTGTGACTTCTCATGAATTACTTGTCCTAGCATGCTTCTACAGAATTTTCTTAGTTCAACTTTTCACTGATATTGTGAATTTGTGTTTATACTGACCATTCATGCAAAACTTGTATGCTTCTCTTCGAATCAGTGTCGTTTAACCATGGGTTTTGTTAAAACTGTGTGAAATCCTGACTATTCATGCTTTACCTCATTTTATATAAGCATGTTGCTTCTTTCATGACTTTCCGAACCCTTGATTACTCTGAATCCCTTATTTTCTGATTTAGTTAGAACCCTTTCCATTTAACATTTGGATTCTTACTTCTTTACTCAATTTGATTGAATTTACCTGCCTTAATTATTTTCCTTGCCTTGTTTATATTCCGCTGATTATTATTGATTTGTTCCCTTAATTAAACTTCTGTGCATTTACCCTTAATTACCTATTCTATACCTAAGCTTTACTTTATTCTTTTCCTTAAATACCTAGCATGTTTACCGTTGATTGAATTGTCCCTTGATTAAGGGAACATCTTGCTGATTTATGGGTAACTTCCCTAATTTACTACTTAATTGATCTCCTACCTTATTTGTTGAGTTTCTGATTCCTATATAAACCTCCTCTTCTTCTAAGTTCGGGGGACAATAACAACGAACACTAGTTCAAAAACTCTCTCTTATACTTAATGCTTTCTGCTCTTTTCTGTTACTTGCTACTTCTATTGAACTAGCCGGCTGTAAGCCAAGGCTAGTTATTGCACTACACTGCTCTATACTTTGTGTCTGCTCTCCTTAACTGGTATGTCTCTAATTAAGTTTTGAAAATCAAACCCTATGTGTTTCATTCCTGCATTAGTCCATCAATTGTAATTTCAACTTGTATTCTTGTTTATCTCTTTTGCTCAGCATGTCTAAAGTTCTGTCCTGCTCCATGTATGTTTTACATTCTGCCCTCTCTCCTGCTTATTTCTTTGCCTAGCATGTCTGAAATTCCATCCTTTCAATGCACTCTGTAATGGCCCGACCGGTTGTTTTGAGCTCCAGCGCATCGTTCGGTAGTTTGAGGCCATGAGCAGTGTCACATCAGGTATTATGACTTTTATGCATAATCGGAATTGAGTTTCGGGAAATTCGGAGTTGATTTGGAAAGAGCATTCGCATTTCGGAAGCTTTAAGTTGGAGGAATTGGCAAGGATTGGATTTTTGAGTAAACGACCTCAGAATCGAGATTTGAAGGTTCCAGCAGGTTCGTATGATGATTTTGGACCTGGGTGTATGTCCGGATCGGTTTTTAGATGACCCGGGTGCGTTTCGGCGCCTATTGTGGAAGTTAGCATTTTGGAAGAATTTTATATGTTTGGGTTGAAGTGAATTTCAGTGTTATCGATATTCGTTTGGGATTCCGAGTCCGGGAATAGCTCCGTATGGTAATTCTGGCATTGGGCACGCTCGGAAGTGGATTTGGAGGTCCATAAGTCATTTTTGAGTCATTTGGCGAAAGTTAGAAATTTGAAGGTTTTTGAGAAGTTTGACCGGATGTGGACTTTTTGATATAGGGGTCGGATTCCAATTCCGGAAGTTGGAGTAGGTCCGCAATGTCGAATATGACTTGTGTGCAAAATTTGAGATCAATCGAACGTGATTTGATAGGTTTCGACATCAAATGTTGAAGTTTGAAGTTCTAAAGTTCATTAAGCTTAGATTGGAGGGCAATTCATGGTTTAAGCGTTGTTTGATGTGAATTGAGGCCTCGAGCAGGTACGCATTTTGTTTTGGGATTGGTTGGTATGGTAGGACGGTCTCGGGGGCCTCGGGTGGATTCCGGATGGCTAACGGATCAATTCGCGAATTTGAAGAAGAAGCAAAACAGCTGCCTTCTGGTGTGACTGCACCTGCGAGGCTTGGGCCGCAGGTGCGGAGCCGCAGAAGCGGCCATGAGGTCGCAAATGCGGTGTTGGGCTAGGAGTGAAGAAACCGCAGATGCGGTCATATAGTCGCAGAAGCAGGACCGCACCTGCTGTAGGCAAGGTGCAGAAGCGGAAAGGGTAGCCTGGTGAAGGACCGCAGATGCGGTAGTGAGGCCGCACCTGCGGAACCGTAGAAGCGGTCAAGTGACTGCAGGTGCGGAAATGCTGGAGGCAGTGTGTTCTTTTAAATTCGGGAAATTGGCCATTTTCTCCCATTTTCATTTGGTGTGGACGATTTTGGAGAGCTTCAAGGGGAGATGTTCTTCAAGTATCACAAGGTAAGTTCTTCCCACCCATTACAAGTTAAATACATGATTTAGATATGGATTAAGGTATGGAAATTAGTAGAAAGTTGGGGTTTTAAGGAAAACCTAGAAACTTTGGTATACTTGGATTTTGACCCCGATTTTGGACATGAAATTGAGAGTAAATTATATATTTGAATTCGTGAGGATGTGGGCAAACTTTATCTTCCAAAAATTTCGGAATCCGGGCATGTGGGCCCAAAGGCGATTTTGTTAACTTCTCGAGCGGAGTTGGGAATTTATATAAATTGAATTGTTATAAGTATTAGGGTGTATTTTCACTGGTTTGCCCATTATTTGGCTAGTTTTGGAGCGCGGTGCATCGATTTGAGTCGTCGGAAGGGCTTGGGAAGCCGGTTATGGAACTTCAGAGCGAGGTAAGTCTCCTTTCTAACCTTGTAAGATGGAATTAACCCCATAGGTGAAATAATTAAATATGTGCTCCTATTTGTGGGGAATACATACGCACGAGGTGACGAAAGTCCATGCATAGCTACTATTATGCCTATGTCCGGGTAGTTTTAGGCTATATTACGCCTTGTTGATATTGTTGTTGATTTATGTTTAGTGCTTTCCTTGAGGAGAAATAAGATTGAGGTTGCGTAATAATTGTGCTGAAAGGAAATTTAATTGGGGAATTTAAGACTTTAAGCGTTTCCATTAAACTTAGTATTTTCGAAAAGAAATGAGAAATCTTATAATAGCTTAAGAAATCTAAGGGTAACCGCGTCGCATGTATGTTTCGCGAGCGGGGTAAATTACTCAAAAAGTTTCAAGATGAATTTCTATTATTTTGAAAAAGAATCAAGAAAGAGATATGACTTAAATATTAAATTTATATTGACCGTGTCACAGGTATGATTCGCGAGCGGGCTAATTTATTGAGTTTATATTTGACCGCGTCGCATGTATAATTCGCGAGCGGGGACCGCGTCGCATGTATGATTCGCGAGCGGGGGAAATAGATGCATCTATGGTTCGCGTCGTTCGACCCTCGCCAGTGCACAATTTACTTTTATGTTGGATTGGGTCGTACGCCTCGACATTTCCTATATGTATGTGTATATATATATATATATATGTATATATATATGTATATATATTCTCATGGAATTGTGCGTGACATTAGGCTAGAAGCTAGTGAACCTGGGGGGATTTTTTCCTGTTTTGAATTATGACAACATCTTTTAATGAAACCTACCTTAACTATGTGCTCCAGTTACGGAGGGAACTTGCTAGCTGAAAACTTGAGTAAAATAAAGAAGAAGGGGGATGTTACTATGTGTTTTATACATGCTTATTTCATATAATTGCCCTGTTTCATACTTATTCACTTCTTTACTGTAATGATATTATTGGACCATTAGTAAGTATCGAAGTCGACCTCTTGTCACTACTTCTTCGAGATTAGACGGGATACTTACTGAGTACATGTTGTTTTTTGTAGTCATGCTACACTTGCTGTGCATTTTTGTTGCACAGGCACATGTACCTTTAGCGGCCTAATGGGCATAGCAGCATGGATGATACAAAGGCTTAGGTGAGTTGCATATCTCGAGGCGGTCCGTAGCCAGCATAGTCTCTTTCAGTGTATTATATTTACTTTCTGTCCAAGTTTGTATTTCGGACAACTATTGTACTTTATTAGATTTCCTAGTGATACTCATGCACTTGTGACACCGGGTTCTGGGATGATTTTGGGATTATTCTGTAAATAAATTTTGTAAAGACATCATTGTTCATCCAGTGAAGTTTATTATCCATTGTGTAAACGTTTAGAAGAAATGATTCGAAAATATTAAAACGAGAATTTACTAGTAATATGGTGTTGGCTTGCCTGATAGTGGTGTCCTGCGCCATCACGACCTTTAGCGGATTTTGGTCGTGACATTAAACTCGAAGGATATTTACTTGAAAAGTTTATATTTGAAAAGTATCTATCTTGAAGGAACTATGTTTGAAGGATATTTATTTGAAAAGCTATGCTTGAAAAGTATTTTATCTTGAAAGAACTATGTTTGAAGGATATTTATTTGAACCAACCCACCGACTCGGATTCTTAGATTTAAGGTGATTTTTGTATTTACCCCAATGATACTATTGTTCTGTACCATTATGGAAGAAAATCCGGGCAAGATATGCACCTCTTCAGGAATGAAAAAAAATCGATCTACTTTCATTTGGTACTTTGGCCTAAATTCCTTGACTCCTCGATATTCAAGCAAATCCTCTTTTTTGATGAATGAATGCGTTTCTACAGTCCCATATTTAATAATGCCCGAGCTTTTTCTTCTGTATCGAGGATCATCGAAATAAGCAAGAATGTTATTTCGACGGAAAATACCATTTACGGGGATTTCAATCGAGAAACCTGAACGGGGTGTTAGTTCATTCTCGAGTTCTTGAATCGAGTGTAGTGGAATGATGAATTTATTTCTTCACCTTTTTGACAATAAATTAGAATTCTCGTGGAGAATAGGCGAATATACGAGATTATACTAACCAGGACATATGACTTATCCATTCAGTGACTTTGGCACTGGACGTTCCCAAAATGGGGACCATCGGGTAAATTCAATATAATAAACACCTGTTGGCATTCCAGCCTTCCTTCTCCTTTCAGGGCCTACCCGAAAGAGAATCCAGTACTTCTTGGTCGTGAATATTTGAACTGGTTGTTTACTGTTCAAGAATTCTTGTTTAGGCAGTTCATACCATCCATACATAGTGTTTTGATCTAAGATTTCAATTCTTCTGTGTTTCAGCAGTAACAAATTCTTCCATGGAGCTAAGGTCCAAAATATGGAAGAAACAAGGTTTTCCACGACTCTACCACCCAGTCAATTCTGTTCCACTTAATCCCTCTTTCATGGCCACATATCATTCCGGCTAAGGAATGGGAAATCTTTCTCTTGTTACATGAATCCAATTTTCATTTCATCCGGGAAAAGCCATCTTTTTCTCAACAATGTCTTTGTCATTTGATCCAATAGCATTCTGTTAGATAGGAACAGATTTGATAAATAATGATAACTCTCGGATAAAGTATTAGAACGGAAAGATCCATTAGATAATGAATTGTTGGTTCTAAGCTATCTCTGACGATTAATCAACAATTTGAAGTGCTTTTCTTGTGTATTCTTGATAAACCAGCGTTGATATATAGATGTAGGAGGATCTGTTTTGGAAGTAAGAATCCCTTTTGACATCTCTTCAGTTGGAAATAATTCTCGATGTGAAAACACAGAGCCAGGGGGTTGATCTTTGAAGAGGAAAAAGAGTGGATCTGCAGGGTCCCAAATGAATTGGCTTATTCGAAAAAGGCCTTGTTCTTTGGAAGATCTATCTCGTGTCTGGTACTGCATGGTTCCACTCAAATGTTATACCTGAAAAGTATTTTATCTTGAAAAAACTATGTTTGAAAGATATTTATTTGAAAAGCTTATATTTGAAAAGTATTGATCTTGGAAGAACTATGTTTGAAGGATATTTATTTGAAAAGTATTTATCTTGAAAGAACTATGTATGAAGGATATTTATTTGAAGGAAGGAATTATATTCTAAGGACCTCAATTTAACAACTTACAGGTGAAAGTTTACACTTGAAGGATTTGACTAAGTGATTGGGGTTGTTGGCTAAGACTTGATGTGAAAACTATTGCAGTTGCTGAGTTACTACTTGCCTTTACCGTATTGTGATTTTTTTTGGATTTGGGCTATGTTTCTATTCATTCTTATGTGTCTTATTATGGTTTTCCACTATTACTTACTGTTTTTCCTTCCTTGTTGCAGTTGCTATGTTGTTAGCCATATCGCGTAGTCTTTAGATAGATGTCATGATCTGTGATTTCTATACTTATGTTTGTTGAGTTTATTAGACTAGTGCGTTTCTTGACTAGTCCCCGTCACTACTTCACCGAGGTTAGTCTTGATACTTACTGGGCACCGCTATGGTGTGCTCATACTAAACTTCTGTACATATTTTTGTACAGATCCAGGTATTGATCGTTAGTAGCTGTGCGGATTCTTGACGAGGAGACTCAAGCTAATCCTGTTGCTGCGTTTGCAGGCTTCGGAGTCACCTTCCTAATCTGTATTCACACTGTTGTACCTATTTCCATGCAGTTGTGTTTAGAAATTGTAGCGAAACTTTGTAGAGCTTATGACTTGTACATCCGATTTTAGGAATTTGTAAGTTTAGTAAAAATTTCTATAATGAGACTGTTAGATTTTCTTTATTATTGTTGTTATTCAGTAAATATTAGGTTTACCTAGTCCCTAAGACTAGGTGCCATCACGAAACCCAACGGAGGGGAAATTGGGTCATGACAAGTTGGTATCAGAGCACTAGATTCATAGGTGCTACGAGTCATAAGCGAGTTTACTAGAGTCTTGCGGACCGGTACGGAGACGTCTGTACTTATCTTCGAGAGGCTACGGAACTATTAGGACAATCTCACTTCTTTCATTCCTATCGTGCGAGCTTATTGATCTTGGAGTTTGAACTTTTTCTCATTACATTCTCTCACAGATGGTGAGGACATGATCTGCAGTTATCGATGACGCTGCTCCAAGAGCAGGTGTCGCCAGAGGCAGAGGTAGAGGCCGACGAGGAGTACGTGCCGCAGCTAGAGCACCTACTAGAGCAGCAGTTGAGGAGCCTCCAGTAGCTCTAGTTAGGCGACAGGTACTGGAGGCGCCTGTTGTTACCCTCGGACTTCAGGAGACTTTAGCACAGTTCCTGAGCATGTTTGGCACATTGGCTCAAGCGGTGTTGATTGCGGTTGCACCAGCTACTTCACAGACTAGGGGAGGGACTCAGACTCTCACCGCCCACATTCCAGAGCAGCGAGTTCACGTTGGTCAGGGTAGCAGCATCTGAGGGAGGGCAATTTAGATTTGCAAGGTTCAAGGAATATGACTCTCTTACATTCAATAGTTTGGCTTCAGAGAACGCACGTGGTTTTATAGTAGAGTGTCATCGCATTCTCTGCACTATGGGTTTTGTTAAGGCAAACGGGGTCTCTTTTACTAAGTTGCAGCTTGAGGGAGCAGCTTATCAGTGGTAGAGGGCATATGAGTTGGGTAACCCGACCGGTTAGTGGGTATGTGGGACCGGGAGCGAGAGGACAGATAAGATCGTGATAGAGAGTACGGGGAGGCGAGGAGGCCTCGTAGATCGGGAGATCTGCTGGTTCTTATTTTGGAGGCAGGGTGTGAAATGGTAGAGCTTTTGTGGGCCAGCCAGTTTAGTTTACGCTTCAGGCTTCGCATAGTGATTCAGGTGTTCATAGGTCTTGGAGTACCCGTACCGCACAGTTCCCACAGCCATATCAGCAGTGAGATATTCAGGCGAGTAGGGGGCGCCCAAGAGGGGGAGGCCCGGCCCGTTGATGTGTTTCATATAGTAGGCTTAAGGCCTTTGCGCCAGTTGATGTCATTCAGGTATGGTTTCGGTTTGTTATAGAGAAGCACCACCAGTAGTTCGTAATAGTTTTGCTTCTCAGGGTGAGTTCCCCTATTTGTTGCTCCACTAATGGGTGTGTTTCATGATTAGCACTCTGTTTATGTGTTTTCCCCTGTTGGGGAGATTTTTTGAGTGATATCCTGTGTCTATCGTCTGTTTCTATTCATTATTGAGAGTTATGAGACTAGTAGTAAATTCCTATTGCCATCATGGTAGGCTTGATGAGATTCCTGAGTATTTTTGGTTACGAGCTGTGATTTTCATGATCCACCAGTGTGGGAGCCAATACGTGTTGTAATTTTGTTGACGGAATTGATCTAGTGAGATGTTCCGGCTGGTTTGATGTAATACCCTACTTGTGATTCAGAGTTGAGAGCGGGACCCTCGTGATTTCATGCGATTCGATGTGTTCAAATCGGGTTGTTGTGAAGACCCAAAGGGTCATCACCTATTTCCTTACTCACTCTATGCTTCTGAGGCCTTGAAAACCTCATTTGGGGTTGCCTCGATTTACGTGCGCAGTCCGGGCGTGTAGCCGGAAAGCTTAAATATGAATTCTGTGAGAAAAATACTAAATTTTGATATTAAATTGAATAAATTTGACTTCGGTCAACATTTTGGGTAAACGGACCCAGACCCGTGATTTGACGGTCCCGGAGGGTCCGTAAGAAAATATGAGACTTGGGCGTATGCTCGGAATCGATTTCCGAGGTCCCAGGCCCGAGAAATGAATTTTTGTGTGAAATTATTTTCTGGAAATAATTAAGGAAATTGGAAATGAAATTTGATTAAAAGACTATGGTATCGGGCCCGTATTTTGGTTCCGGCGCCTGGTACAAGTCTTATATATGGTTTAAGCGCTTTCTGTAAAGTTTGGTTGAAAACGGACGTCGTTTGACGTGTTTCGGACTTAAAATGGAAATTTGATGTTTTATAAAAATTTGGAAGAAATTATGGATTTTGAGGCTTAATTCGATGTTTATGATGTTATTTTGGCGATTTGATCGCACGGATAAGTCAGCAGGATATTTTTGAGGTTGTATGTATGTTTAGTTGGAGCCCCGAGGGCTCGGGTGAGTTTTCGATAGGTGTCGGATTGCATTTTTGAATTTTGGAAAATATGGTACGATCAGGCCTGCAGGCTTCGCATTTGCGAAGCCTGGTTCGTAAATGCAAACTCGCAAATGCGAAGACTGGATCGCAAATGCGAAACCAGCCCAGGCCTGCTTGGCTCGCAAATGCGAAGGTTGAGCTTTCGCAAATGCGAAGCATATTTCACAAAAGTCAAGTCCTTCTATCTGGCCTGAGTTCGTAAATGCGAACAAATGTTCGCAATTCCCGTAACAGGTCGGGGTTCGCAATTGCGAACACGAGTTCGCAAATCCCATATCTGCAACCTGCATATTTTTATACTTAGTCGAATTTTGAACCATTTTTCACCCCTTATTCAAAACACAACTCCTTAGGCGATTTTCCAAGAACAAGACTTCTTCCAAATCATTTGTAAGTTGATTTTTACTCAATTCCTTCAATCATTAACATCATTTGACATGTTTTCAACTTAAAGTCAAGGATTTTCATGGGTGAAATTGGGGGTTTTGGGTAGAACCTAGGTTTTCTAGAAATTAGGGATTTGGACCTCAATTTGAGGTCCGATTTCAAAATAATTCACATATTTGAGTTCGTGGGGGAATGGGTAACCGGGTTTTGGTTCGAACCTCGGGTGTTGACCACATGGGCCCGGGGGCGATTTTGGAATTTTGGGCAAAACTTTGGGAAATTCGATTTTTTTTTGCATTCAAATTGATTCATTTAGTGTTTATTAATGTAGTTAAACAATTTGTGATTAGATACAAGCGAATTGGTGGCGGAATCGAGGGGTATAGCCATAATTGAGACTTGAGTTGAAATCAAAGCATCGAGGTAAGTGTTTGGTTTAACCCTATCTCGAGGGAATAGGAGTTGAGTCTTAATTGCTACTTGCTAATTGTCGGGTACGATGTACAGGCATGGTGACGAGTATCTATACATTGGTGTCTAGTATGACCATGAGTCCTTATTTTGCGAATAGTTGGGATTTTGTTATATTTTCCATGTTTAATTGATGACTTCTATATGTTGTAAAGCTCTTGTGAAAGAAATTGTGATCTTTGAACTTCGTGGAGCGTTGGTTCGAGTTGAAATACACATTGTGAAGGTATATGAGATAAGTAAATCTTTGGAGCATTGGCTCGAGTGATAATGTGAACTATGTGATAAAAGTGAAAGAAAGAGAAAGAGTTATTGATCTATTCCCTTGCTGGGACGTTGTTGATTATTGAATATTTTCCCTTACCGGGACGTTGAGATTATTGATGTTGTATCCTTGACGGGATTTAATTGTTTTATTGTGTTCCCTTGCCGGGATTCCTAATATTATTTGTTTATTCCCTTGCCCTTGTTTGTGATTGTTGTTTGGGTGAGGAAGAGAGTAAAGCACGAAGGGTGATGCCGTACATTATTTGTTTATTGTGAGGAAAGAGTGCAAAGCACGAAGGGTGATGCCGTGCATTGTTTGTTTATTGTGAGAAAAGAGTGTAAAGCACGAAGGGTGATGCCGTGCATTGTTTGCTATTGTGAGGAAAGAGTGTAAAGCACGAAGGGTGATGCCGTGCCGCACGATGTACCATTCCGTGCCAATTCTATTGATTATATGTAAGGAAAGAGAGTAAAAGCACGAAGGGTGATGCCGTGCACATTGTTTTATTCTAATTGCTTGGTGAGGATGAGAGTAAAAGCACGAAGGGTGATGCCGTGCATTTGTCCTTGATTTTCCTGATTTCATTGCTGATAATTGAGTTCTGTTGTCCTTTACTTCTATTTACTGATTTTCTTGTTGTTACCAGCTCAAGTGCATTACCTGTCTTATTCCATTATTTATGTGATTCTTTACGTTGACATTTTCCTTTCTCGTGTTACTTGTTATATTTGAACCAAGGTGTCCTTGTGCAACGTTATGTCTTGAATTTATGCCTTAATTGCTACATGATTATGTGACCTAATTGCTACATGACATTCAACATATAAATTACTAAATTGCCTAATTGCCCGCTTTTAATCCATAATTAATTGCTATTTGTCATTATTTGTTTTCCTTAGTAACTCATAAATTTTGTGTACTTGTTGTCTTATGAACTCGTATTAATTGTTGCGTTTGTTAGAGTAAATTTTCTTTTAGAGGAACTGTTCATTTATTGAAATGTGAGCGGGTGGTACGCCTACCACGAGTGATATTGAAATGGGAGCGGGTGGTACGCCTACCACGAGATATTGAGAAATGGGAACGGGTTGCACGCCTGCAACAAGATGAGTTGAATATGAAAGTTGCCTTATCTATTCATTTACTGCTAGAAGTTAAATTGTAGATGTACGCTTTATTATTCCTGAAATTCTATTTCTAACTGTTGCCCCTGAAGCATGTTCCCTTCCCCGTCTTAAATTGTTATTTTCTTGCTACTTCTCCATTGTACTTGTATATATATCTGCTCAGGTTTATTTGGTGGTCTGGTCCTAGCCTCGTCACTACTTCGCCGGGGTTAGGCTAGGCACTTACCAGCACATGGGGTCGGTTGTGCTGATACTACACTCTGTGCTATTTTGCACAGATTCAGGCTTCGGGCAGCAGCAGCAGTAGTGTGGGAGTAGGCTTTCAGCCCAGCAAGACCCGAGGTAGCCTTGCAGGCGTTCGCAGGCACTGGCGTCTCCTTTCGTCTATATTCCTATTTCTTTTATGTATTCCTGGAGACAGTGTCGAGTTATTTCTTTCAGACCTTTATGTGTAGTATTCCTTAGACCGTCTGTGAAACTGTGACACCAGTTTTGGGTAGAGTCTTTTGTTGAGATTTTTCCGCATATTTATTCAGTTTTCTATAATATTGAGACTTCCACTTATTAATTAATTTCATTGCATTGTGTTATTGCCGATAATGGTTAAAAGGAATTATGTTATTGATGAAAAAAATGTAATTAAATTTGGCTTGCCTATCTCTCATTAGTAGGCGCCATCACGACTCCCGAGGGTGGGAAATCCGGGTCGTGACAATTGTGTACCGCTGTGGAGGTTATATTAGTATGAGATCCTTGTGATTTGTTCATATGCTTTGATTCTTTTCTTGTTATATTATTTTGTAGGTTAGTACTGATAGAAAATTGTGTCTGTCGGGCTTGTTTGATAGTTCCCTTTTGTGTTTCTCTTTCAATATTCAGTCATTTTCGTTCTGTGCTTCTTGAGTTTTAACTTGTGGGGTGTGTGCCCGGTGGTGTTAGTTGTGACTTGTTGATTCGGGTGTTAGTTATGAGGTTTTCGTGGTTCTTGTATCATTGTCAGTGTTATGCATGTTTGAAACAGAGTACTAATTGATATAAGGCTTATGGCCGGTACTGGATTTAATTCAGGTAGGTATTGTGAATCAGAAGTGTTATTGTGGTCCAATGTGTGATGTTTCATGTTACGTGGTTGTACTGTATGGGTGTAGGCATGAGTTGATGTAGCTGGTTTAGACTGATACCGGATATGGATTTAGAATCGGGTCTCTTGGAAATGAATGGAAGTTGAGAATTTTTGCTCTAGCGCTTATTGGTATTGATATTAAGGCAAAATTGCAGTTGAGATGGTGTCGTCAGGCTTATGTGGATTGGGGTGACGTGGGATCACCCTCGGGTGTATGTTGGAAGTGTGTATTCAGTGATTTGAGTTCTTCGGGGCGGATCTTGGCACGTTAGAGGACGAATGTTTGTTTTAAGAGTGGGATGATGTAACGACCTGGCCGGTCGTTTTGAGAATTTAAGCTCCGTTCAGCGACATAAGGTCATGAGAAGCTTCATATTATGTTTATCGCCTTGCGTGCATGGTTGAATTCAGTTACCGGATGATTCAGAATCGAATTGGACGAAGGAATCGAGTTTTGGAAGCTTAAGCGGGTGAGCATTTGACCGGAATTTGACTTTTGAGTAAACGGCTCCGGAATGAGTTTTGGATGATGCCAGCAACTTCGTACAATGATTTTAGACTTAGGCGTGTGTCCAAAATTGGATTTGGAGGTCCATGGGTTGAATTGAAGCAATTTGGCGAAAGTTGGAAAAGTTAAAGTTTGGAAGATGGAAGAGTTTGACCAATAGTTGACTTTTGAGATATCAGGGTTGTCGACGCCCCCTTTTTCCTCTTTTAAAAGGAGAATCGAGTTTACGACATTTTGGGCGGACAACTCTATTCCTTTTGGGAATTTGGGTTTGAGATTTAGAAGAGTCTCCACCTAATGATTAAGTGCATTAGGACACCAAAAATTTAAAAGGAAGAAGAACCAGAGAATGGGTAAGGGCTTGAAATTATCTCAGGGGGAAGGTGTTAGGCACCCCCCAAGATCCACTAGTGTGGTTCCCGGCCATGTTATAATTGTGACTTTAAAACAAATAAGCATACAAGACAACTTCCACATAATGATTACAAGTAGGAATGTATAAAGATTAAATAAGCATGTTGGAGTCAGAAAATAGGTGGTTTCATAGTTGTTTCAAAGAATGTATAAGTGCAGAAAATAAGGATCAAATAGCGAATGTGAACAATCAGGCGAAAGAAGTGAAATGGGCGGAAGTTTTAAAAGGAAACAATGCTGGAAATTCAAAGAGGTTTTAGATGGCGTGAAGCAAAATACAAGGTTTAAAGAGCTGGAAACTGACAGTTTAAAGAAAACAATAACGAAAGTACATAAGGAGAAGGGGGTCCTAGGTTTACAAATAACATGGATCATCCACACAACACCCGATAACTAATTATACGCGTGGTGTTATCGTGTGATCATCATATCCATGTCTACCCGTCCCACCCCGTTAAGGTATTGAAGCGCGGAATAGTATCGTTACTTATTGCATGCTATTACCCGTCCCGATCCTATCAGTCCCGGAGGCATTGAGACCACTAATCCTAAACGCGAGGGAGTTGGGGCCTTTCAGAAGTTTTAAAAGGATAAAAAAGTCTAGGCGACAAACAAAACACATAATCAAATAGGGGAGAATCAAACAGCAATTACGGCTCACACAGGCCTCCTCACTTAAAAGCGAATATATAGCATGACTTCAAATACCGGTTAGGGTCTGAATTAAATTTAAATGCGTTAGGATAGGTGGCTGATTTAGCACATATTTTCAGATAAGAAGTCCGAATTAGACCTGCCTGCTGGTTGTAATTATTAAAGACTGGCAAAGTTGATTAATTACCCAAAGGTTTGCCTAGGTGAAACCTATAGGCATGATATCTGACAATGCAAAAGTATGTTGATTTTAAAGAAGGCTTGCTGGTTATAGAAAAAAAACGAGTTCTGCAGATTAAACGACATTGCTACTGATTTTAAACTTGTAAATAAGCTAGAGGATTCAGATTCATTAGTTATCCCTATAGGCATGCTTTCTAAGCGTAATTGACTTTAAAACAGTTACATAAGTGCAAGAGTCCTATAAGCATGGTGTCTAGGATGCAACTGATTTATTTTAACCTATAAATTGTTTGCCTAATATGTATATGCAGAAGTGCAGAAACTTACAGACATGATTTCTAATGCAGATGAATAACTTATAGGCAGGATTTCTATATGCAGTAATGAATAAACTTATAGGTAGGATTTCTATATGCAAATGAATATACTTATAGACAGGATTTCTAAATGCAGATAAGCTTATAGACATGATTTCTAAATGCTAATGAAATGACTTATAGGCATGATTTCTAATGCAGTAATGAATAAACTTATAGGCATGATTCTAATGCAGTAATGAACAGGCTATGATTGCAGATGTAAACCTAAAGCATGATATCTACCCCATATGCATAACACAAAAGTCCTTCCCCCCATTTTACTATACACCCCATAAGTCATTACAAGGTTATTACAACATGAATAAATCCAGAAAAGTGAATAAATAAAACATCAGAAATTAAAATTCCAACCAAGGAGAGCCTAATTCAGACTCCTAGTCAGACGTATGGAATAAACCAACTTCCAAGGACCAGATTCTCCAAAGCCTTTCTCTCATTTGGGATGTGTCAAAGTTCCAAGGAGTTTCCTGAACTCCAGGAAATGCTTACACCCCAAATATCATTGTAGAAATATAGTGCAGTGTGGAAAGGTCAGCCCTCAAATGTCCAAGTTCAGAGGGAACTCAAGGTTCCCAAGGCAAGGCTCATAGGATGGGGGCAGAACTTAGAGTCTAAGAGTAAGTGTAAGTGCAACAGGGGAGGAATTAGGGAAGGCCATGGCAGGCTAGTGGTCATGCCTAGCAATTAGGATGCTGGCATACCCCTGACCAGCCTGTCAGCCAAATCTTAGGAGTTAGGATCTATTGAAGATCAAGTTCAGACCTGAGCAGTAATTTGGGTACTGCCAGGCCAAAACCTTAACTCAGATACATAAAGGGGGATAAGGGTAGGGACTTATAATAGAAACAGTTGTAAAGAAAGAAACACACATAGCTAATCACTGAACATGAACGGCAAAGTAAGCAATAATGCTGAAACTATAAACACATAGGGGTAATGGGGTAGGGAGCAATTGTTCATAAGCAAGAGAAGTAGGCAATAACATATAGGCATTTTAAATCAGATGTTACACTTTACAAAGGGTAGAAAGTAGACATGCATACAAGACTGTAAATAAACACATTGGGGTGATACTGGAATTAATTTAGGGCATACCAGTTCCAAAGAAGCAAGTAAAGAGAAGCAGTAATCTTGTAAAAGCCAAAGTGCAAACAAGAAGCAAGAATGCTCTAAGTATAAGTTCAGAAGAGAATCGTGATTGTGATTTTTTAAGAGTCTCCCCATTCTCCTTAAGGAGTCATGTATTTATAGTGTAGAAAGCATGCAGAAACAAGGCAAGAAATAATTTTGAAAGCTGATTGCTAATCAATTACACGAAAATCTCCCTTAATTAAGGGGTTCAGATTCAAACGGGCATAACTAATTAAGGAAATAAATTAATCAAACTCTTTTCAAAGCAGTACAAGAGGGGTAAATACATAATAGTTATTTAAGGGCAGGGTTTTGACAATACACGGTTGTATAATTAAGGAAAGAGAGTCAATTAACAGCCACGAAATCAGAAGTCCAAAAAATTTGGTGTGAGTGAACCCAGTCGGAAAAAGGGGGGAAGAAAGGTTTTACTTAAGGAAAATCAGTAACAATTAATCAAACCCTAAAAAATAAGATTCTAATCAATCATAAGTTGGAAAACCTTTTCAGAAGAAAGAATTCATCACACATATGAAAACATACAGCCATGCATAAACACGAAGAGCTATCATGCTTATCAGTAGAAGAGTCGAGCATAGAAAAAGTTCAGAGTCGTAAACAAAGGAGTTCAAACTCAGCTCATAGACTCAGAATGGGTCTAAAAGAGTTAAGGGTTCCAAAATAGAACCCCAGTTCAAACACTTGCTCAAACCTTGGTAAAACCCCCAAATTCTAAGGTTTCCAACTCGAATCAGAGATAAGGAGGCAACGGGCTCAGAGATTTCTTTCAGAAACTCATGTGAAAGCAAACAGATACAATAGCAAATTCGAAACAACAGAGTGAAGAAACTGATTTGAAGCCTAGTGAGAGTAGAAGGAACATGTTCAAGAAAAACCTGGGACTTAAACAAATTCAGGAGAGAAAAGAGATAGTATAACACTTAAGAAAAACAGTAGAGGAAACATGTTTAAAGGGAACTCAAACAAGGTCCAGTAGAAGGCAAATAAAGAACTAAGAAACATAGTAGAAAATACAGTAGAGGAACACAAGGATATCAGAAAAACATAGCCAAAGAACACATAGGGAATCATAGCAAGATAAACATGTGAGAGCATGGTATAGAAACACAATAGGAAGATGAAACATAGAAAGCACAGAAGAACACGTATAGTAGCAAGAAAGCATAAGAAAGCAGTAGAAACACATGCGTGGTAAAAGGACATAAACACATAAGCACAGTGAGGACAAATACAAATAGAAAAGAAAAGTCGGAGAAACACTTTTAACATTCAGAAACCCTAAATCGGAAAGAAGTAAGCTTTGAAAGAAAAAATTGGGGAAAATGTTTAAAAACTCAAGTAGAGCACAGATATAGAACAAATCTAAGAAAACAATCAGAGAAAACCTCGAATAGCTAGGGTTTCAGAGGAACCCTAAAACGAGAAAGGCTTGGAAAAGGTCCGATCTTGGTCGGAAAGGTCAGAGATAGGCTCATAGGACCAGGATACGCCGGAGCAAGGCCGGCGATGGCCGTGAAAACTCGAGCAGGCACAGGTCTGGATGAAGGCCTTAGAGGTCTGGCCTTGATTCCTCAAATATCGAGCACACAGGAGTAATGGGGTGTGAGTATAAGGTTACCATGGTCGGAGGAGCCATGATTTCCGGTGGGTCTTGAGGTCGGAGATGGTGAGAGAGGCTAGGGTTTCGAGAGAGTTCGAGAGAGGAAAGGAATTCAGGGGCGGCTGATAGAGTGAAATGAGTTAGGGTTAGGGTTTGGGTGAATTAAAAATGGTAAGGGGAAATCGCGGCCGTTGATCAGATTGATCAACGGCCTGGATTAAAAGGGATTTGGGTCGGGTGGTTCTAAATGGGATAAGGGTTGGGTTAAATGGAATTGTGCTGGTCCGAAATTGGTTCAAAATTGGGTCAATTAGGGGGGGTTAATTTGGCTATAATTGAAATGCAAATGAGGCCATATTTTAAATAGCTAGTTTTTCCCTTTTAATTTATAAAAATAGTAAAAAATGATTTCGAAAACAAATTAAAAGTACTAGATCAGTTAATTAATACAAATATTAATTTAAAAATATTGGAACCAGTTTCATAATTATAAAATGCTGTTAATTCTGAAAACGGGCTAAAATTGCAATTGTATGCAATTTGGCTTTTAAAATACCAAATAAATTTGTAAAAATGTATAAAAAATACCCCAGCTACATTTGGTATAAATATGAGAATAAAATAAGTTATTCACCAAAAAAATTGGGAATAATTATTTGTTTTTGTACTGCTAAAATGGGCAAAAAAATCCTTTAAAAATTAGGAGAAATACTAAAACACTTGGGCATACTTGTATATGCATACATATGCTATCTCGAAAGTATTTTGCATATAAAAAATATACGGGAATAATTGGGTATCAACAACTGCCCCTCTTTACCCGGGAAGGATGAAAGAGTTGTCGGGTAAAGATATGATGGCCAATTTTGACCGAACGAAATGGTTTTGAAGAGATTGACCGTGCTCTGGTTCCCGAGCTGCCTATATATCCCTGGTCTTACAAGAATCAGGTCATATGTAGTTCGGGATCCATTGGCGGACTATTGCCGATGGAGATCTTTCAAGAACGGACGCAATATTTAGGTTGGGACGGATGGCTAAGATTAAATCGGGCTGCGGGAACCGGAGCGGGATCGCTCCTGCTGAGGCGGCCGTTGCTAGCCGGTTTACCTGCAGATAAGCAATACACGCATATATTGGGCATAAATTTAAACATGATGCAAGTTCCCGTTGGACCATGAATGATGTTTTCGGACGGGTAGGATGACGTCCTCAGACCATGACATCCTGGGCCATGAAGCGTATAATAGAGGATTCGCAGGCTATGAAATGATGTTCTCGGGCTATGAGAATGGTGCCTCCGAACCATGATGCCTTTGAATAATGATATGCAAAAGATAAAGAAGGGGTCCTCAGGCCATGGCATGGCGTTCTTGGGCTATGAAATGGTGCCTCTGAACAATGACGCCTTTGGACATTTGGCGATCTTTCAGCCCATGAATGCTGGATTTGGCGATCTTTC
>NC_032000.1:13945076-13983670 GCF_001879085.1 Nicotiana attenuata | reverse complement strand
CTATTCACCCGGAGCTCACGAAAGATGTATCGTGACTTGAGGCAGCATTACTGGTGGTGGAGAATGAAGGAAAGGAACAAGTGGAGTAGTGTGGCTAAGGGTTTGAATTGCCAGCAGGTAAACAGAAACACAGAGACCTGGCGTATCTCTACTTCAGCAGATGCCTATTACACAGAGTGGATAGTGGGAAACGCATTCACCATGGATTTGTAGTGGGGTTGCGGCGGACTCTTGCGGAAGTATGATTCAGTATGGGTCATACGTTGATTAGGTTGACACAAGTCGGCCATTTCATTCTAGTGGCTACTACTTATACAGCAGAGCAGCGTATGCTCATATTTATATTCGGGAGATAGTCCGATTGCACGGTGTTCCTGTTTCCAATCATTAATCATACAGAGGCCCTCAAGTTCACTTTCCCCTTTCTGGAGAGCGGTTCAGAGTGAGTTGGGCCACCCGTGTATGATGCTTAGTGTCACTATGCATCTAATCTAGACGACGGGCAGTCGGTATTGGCGACAGTTCAGATTTTAGCGGATATGCTTAGAGCATGTGTGATTGACTTTGGAGGGCAGTGGATTCAGTTCTGGCCCATGGCGGAGTTTGGATATAATAACAGCTTATTCAGTCCGCATTATAGATGGCTCCATACGAGGCTATAATATAGGTCGTCGTTTGTTCGTTCTCCATTCAGGATGGTTCGAGCCTGGTGAGGCTACGTTTGTATTGATACAGACTTGGTACACGGATGCCCTGATAAGGTGAGAGTTGATCAGAAGAGGCTTCGCACATCGAGCTCAAGTCCAGACAGAATAGTTATGCGGATCAGAAGGCGCGTGATGTAGTCATTTATGAGTTGGCGAGAAGGTTCTCTTGAATGGTCTCCATGAAGGTGCATTTAGGGGTTCGGAAGAAGGGTAAGTTGAGTCCCGAGGTTTAGTTGGCCCCTTCAAGGTGTTGAGGAGAGTTGGGGAGGTTGCCTATGAGCTGCTCTAACCACCCAGATTATCGGGAGTTCCATCCAGTGTTTCAATGTGTCGGATGCTTTGGGAAGCTATCCATGCCGACGTTTCTCCTGTGTTAGACTTCAGTATATTCAGCCTGGATGAGGGATTGGGCTATGAGGAGGAAGCCAGGTTGCATTATTGATAGGCAGGATCGCCAGTTGAGATCCAAGCAGGATTTCTGCAGGTAAAAGGTTCCAGTGGAGAGGCCAAACTTAGTCGAGGAGGCGACCTGGGCGAGTTCGACGAGGGGACATGCGGAGGCAGACTATCCCTCATTAACTTCAGCAATGCCTAGGTCACTTTTCTATGTCGTTCGAGGACGACGTTTGTTTAAGACGGTGAGAAATGTAACGATCCACCTGGTGCTGTTTTGCTCCTTTTTTGAACTTTCATACGGTTTGCCTTAATAATAACTCCCCGCGCTTGCTTTAGCTAATTTAACGACTTTGCTGGAGAGGTATGGTTTCGGGCATTATGGAACGGAGTTTCGGGTGAAATATGCGCCATTTGATTCCTTAGGATTTTCTAAAAGAGTAAGTTTGATTTTGGATCAACATTTTGAGCAAAACGGACCCGGATTCGTGATTTGACCGCTCAACGGGGGTCCGTTAGGAAAAATATGGGACTTGGCGTGTCATGGCCGGAAACGAATTCCGAGGTCTCCCTGATCCTACGAGTAAGTGAATTTTTTATTAGAAATTGTTAATTGAGATGATTTAATAGGATTTAAAGAAAACTTAAGTAAGAATCATTGATTTCCTAGGTATCCGGCATCGTATTTTGGTTCTGAATCCTGGTACAGGTCTGAAATATCATTTACCTCCGCAACGAATTCGTGATCACCAACGGCAGGGCCCGTAAAATTTGGTGTCAATCCGAGGGATTTAGGGCTTTTGGCCCGTTGAGGGAAAAATTAAGAAACTTGAAGTTCATAAATTTGATTCATTTGGTTTTAGGGGGTGAATTCTAGATTTAGCGTTTTCTTGGGTGTTCCGAAGGTTCGAGTGGGTCCGTCTCGTGATTTCAAACTTGTCGGTATGTCCGGGCGGGGCCCGGGAGCCCCGAGCGTCAATCGGACGAGGCTCGAGTGAAATGAAAATTTTGAAAGAGGGCTGAAGAACTGCTGCTTCTGTCATAACCGCATCTGCGGTTCTTGGACCGCAGATGCGGGACCGGAGATGCGGTTCATTGATCGCAGAAACGGCCCAAGGGGGGCCAAGCCAGGAACCGCAGATGCGGCTCCCAGACCGCAGATGCGGTCCCGGCCTTCCCACCCCCTTTCTGCAGATGCGGTTGAAATCTCGCAGATGCGGGACCGCAGATGCGGTCCCTTTACCGCAGAAGCGGAAATCACTGAACCAGTGAGGTTCATTAAAGACGGGTTCTAAGTCATTTTTTTTTACATTTTCACTCCTCCTTTGGGCGATTTGGGAGCTTTAGAGAGAAGGTCTTCACTTAGCATCAAGAGGTAAGTTTGTTCCACCCATCCTTAGTTTAATACTTGTATTTTAGGTAGATTAAACACTAGAACTTAGGCAAAATTAAAGGGATTAGAGCTAAACCTAGGGTTTTGCTACAACTTGAATCTAACCACGAAATTTGTTATGGAATTAATTAGAAATCATATATTATTGATCCTTAGGTTGTAGAGAACAACTTCCTTCGAAAAATTTCGGAATCCGGGCATGTGGGCCCGGGGTCGGATTTTTAGAAAACTTGTGATAATGGTTGGAAAATTTCTTAAATAGCTAGAATTCGATCCTATGAGCCTATATTAACTAGTTCCTACTTCGTTTAACTAGTTTGGGATCGTTTGGCTCCGAATTGAGGGCTTGGACTTGTTCTTGGCATTTGGAGTGCACTTTGGAGCGAGGTGAGTCTCCTTTCTAACCTTGTAAGAGGGAATTGTCCCCATAGGACTATTATGTTAAGTCTGGGTAGTCTAGGACCCATAAGCATGCTCTACGTGATATTCTAGTACGTGTTGATTAATTCGGATTTGTATGAACTAATTTGAGTAAGAAGAATGAGACTAGAGAATGACCCTTATCCTGTTTGGTCTTTTAAAGGAGAATACTTGGTATTTCTGTGTATGGCTACACCTCATATATATATTAATTGTTATTGTTGCTTGTTAATGAGCTTATTTTCTATTTGACCGAGTCGCACGGGTGATTCGCGAGCGGGGTAATAGATGCATCTATGGTTCGAGCCGTTCGACCCTCGGCAGTGCACAGTTTATTTTGTGTTGGATCGGGCCGTACGTCCCACGGTGATTATTTGCGCATGATTTTGCTTAGAAATTCTTCAAGGGCTGAGTTACATATTTGCTTAGACTATAGACAAGCATCCTTGTTAGTGTTTGGGAAAGAACTGTTACTCCATGATTATTAAATGTAAATAACTTGAGATATCCATGCTTATTATAAACTTTTCTCATATTAATTGACCCTAGTAAGTATTGAGTCGACCTCTCATCTCTACTTCTTCGAGATTAGACGGGATACTTACTGGGTACATATTGTTTATGTACTCATACTACGCTTCTGTACTTAATTGTACAGGGTCTGAGGCAGGTACATCTGACTACCAGTCGGGCGCGCACCATTGAGCTGATTTGATACTCCTACGGTGAGCTGCTTTCCTTTCCGAGCCGTGCAGCAGCTTGAAGGAGTTTTCTTATGTTTTTATACTGTCTATTATGTTCAGACAGTAGGGTGGTGTATTTTGTTGTACATTCTACTAGTTGCCCACTACTTGTGACATCAGGTCTTGGCACACACATTAGTAGACGTTATTATTTTGGGGTTGTACGATTATCATGATTTTTATCATCATTTCTAATCTATTTCCAACTTAAAGAATTATTTCAACTATTTTGGGGTTAAAGTAATCGAAAGTTTAATTTGTATTTTTCCGCGTTGGCTTGCCCAGCGATGGCGTTGGGCGCCATCATGACCTATTACGAAAATGGATTGTGACATTCTTTTATCGCAATATAATTCTTATGAAAATAAATTTATGTAGCCTAAGAGTTTTGTCAACTTGAAAATATTTTTACTTAATTGATGAATTCGGAGTATAATTGAATTGAGTTTTTTGCTAATAATTAATAAATAATTAATTTAAAAACACAATTGTTCATTCTCAACATTAAAAGAATCAATTTGATTTTTGATTATTCATTTTTAATAGTTAATATTAACTCCTCCCAAGTGTAAAACATTTTTCCATAACATGAAAAAATTAAGATTATTACACTACTCAAATAAAAAAATAATTTATATAAGGTAATTAAATTTTTAATGGATTTTAAATTACCAAATGTCACGTTGCTCATATATGTGTGGCTAAAGTGAATTCTTTATAAATTAGCAGCGATGGTGTTTGGATATTTTTCAAACGTGATAAAGGATGTTCCCAACTGACATAGGGCATGGTTGAAGAATTTGTATATAGTAGTAATGACATTAAGCTAGCGATTATTGTTGAACTGACATCATCACTTCTGCTTCTATGTTATCTAAGGATTTATCGTGTTCCAAAAAATTAACATAGTTACTAAATTAGACAAAAATAGTAAAAGAATAAAACTATGTACTACATATGTAGTACAACGTGCAATATCAATGAATACGAATTTATTTCTAGCAAATTACCTTGGCTTCACTCATTGAAATGTGAAAAAACGATGCAACTCCATCAAATACCATCGAAATAGTTAGTCCCTCATAAACAGGTCTCCTTCATATAATGGGTTTTCTACTTTGCTAGATAACTTAGTATGAATAGGAGACCTTGACTTACATAAAAAGTAATTAACTTCATTATATAAAACTTAACATAAAGGTATGGATGAATATAAGGAAATAATAAAGTTGTCATAAGTTAAAGGTACAATGAAACCAACCAAAGGATGTGGTGTAGTGGATGGCTGCTCCTCCCTTAACCAGAGGTCTCGAGTTCGAGACCTAGGTATGGAAAAATCCTTAGTAGGGAGCGCTATCCCCGAATGGGGCCTTACTCCGATGCGAATCCGGATATAGTCGGCCTCCAATGCGGGTACCGGACACCTGGTGAGAAACAAAAAAATACACAATGTAGGTGCAAATTAGGAATCCTACATATTTAAATAAAAAAGATTTAATAACCAAAATTTTAGTCAATTTCAAAGTCCTATATATTAAGAAATTTACAGTTGTAGAAATCAAAGCCAATTAAATATGTATACAACAGATTTAATAAGAATATATAATAAAATCAAGAAACATTGCAGTAAGAGATTCACATTTATACCAAATCATGTAAGAAATTTTATTAGAAAAGAAAATTAAATAAAAAGTTATTTATTGTTCATTTAATATGAATCTGATTTGAATTTCACAATAGTTCAATGAAATCTCATCCCTTTCTAACTCATTATGTATGACTAATAACGTGTGGAAATTAAGGAAATAACGATTATCTTGATGTGTGAAATAGACATAATAAATAGAAATGAAAAAAATTAATTTGAGAATATGAAAAAAGTAGTGAAAAGAAAAACAAGATGTTATATAAAACAAAATTCATGAAAAATTGAACATAAATCAACATTAAAATAAATATAAGATGGATTAAAATGACGAAAGCAAAATTAAAGAGATAGTACCAATGTGCTATAGTGGAGATGAACATCTCCTTCTTCTCTTTTATGTAAAGCAACTAGATCCCCGTATGAATGGGGTTTTGATACAGTTATCCACAAAAATAAAATTATTTACCCTTGTCTATCCATTTGTTTTTCTATCCATAAACTAATTACATTTCCTACCTATAGTAGTTTTTGTGGGGAATTTTTACTTTATTCTCCAATTTTTTTTTGTTTCTATGCTTCTTTTCTTTTATTTTTCTTTTTTTTTTCTTTTCTCCTTTTCTTTTTCTCGTTTTCTTCTTCTTCTTTTTTTTCCTTTTCTAATTTCATTTAACTTTTTTTTATATATTCTTTTTCTCTTCATAATCTAATTTCATTTACTGTTTTCACTATTTTTTATTATTTTTTTATATTATTACTAAAGAAAATCAAATTGTGTACCAAGTAAATGTAGCTAATACAACCAAAAAATATTAACTAACATATGATATCAGTATAGTATATAGCTATACCAACAGGGTATACAATTGTACGCAAAGAGTTAAAAAAAATTTAATTCAATTATTAAACTGAAATAATATCACTTGTCAATAAAAATTTTAAAAAATTCTCAAAGGATCTAATTGTAAGAGTATACCCTTACATTATATAGCATACTATAATATTATTTCTTTTTTCGCATTTTCGATTTGCCCCTGACGTTTGGTAAAAGCTTAAAGCAAATTAAAAGGGAAAAGGCAAGTGAATTTACGAGTAATAAGTATATTATTATAGTATATTGTATACTATTACTGCGTATCTGTTACAGTATATTATAACAAATATATTGTATACTATAATAGTATACTATTGCAGTATAACTATATACTCCTATAGTATATTGTATACTGTAGCGGTATATTGTTAGGTAACTTGTTCTTCTTCGATTATTGCAATATATCATTGCAGTATATTGTAAAGTATAATAGTATACTGTTGCAGTATAGCTATATACTCCTACAGCATATTGTATACCGTAGCAGTATACTATTGGGTAGTTGTGTTCTTTTTCGATTTTCGGCTGAAAATTTCGATCTCAATCACCTTAAATCAGCTCCAAATGCTATCAAATTTCAGTATGAACTTCCAGAAGGTATTAGTGCAGCTTATCGATTATGATAAATAAAAATGGTTTGACTTGGATTATCGATCTAGTGCGGTTTATCGATTTTCTTTGTATACCCCTACTTTGAAGAGTGAGAGTTGAATGAGAAAAGATAGAGACTTGTTTAACTCGAAAACTGCCTCTACGTGACTAGAGTGGTAAGTAAGAGTTCACGTCAAATGAACTCAATGAGAATAAGAAAAAAAATATAATATTAATATTATTTAAAGACTTGTTTAACTCGAAAATTGCCTCTACGTGACTAGAGTGGTAAGTTAGAGTTCACGTCAAATGAACTCAATGAGAATAAGAAAAAAATATAATATTAATATTATTTAAAGACATGTTTAACTCGAAAATTGCCTCTACGTGACTAGAGTGGTAAGTTAGAGTTCACGTCAAATGAACTCAATGAGAATAAGAAAAAAAATATTAATATTATTTAATATAATATAAGAAGAAATAAAATACTACCAGTTGGGCAAGGTGACACAGCCACATTTGTCCTGGAGAAGCTAAAGGAAGCGGGAGTTAGTTTCTCATCTGAAATTAGCGGTAAATAATTTGGGGGATATGGGTAGGAGTGATAAATAATTTAGGCCTAGGCATTAAAGGGTAAATAGTTTGGAATTAATGGGTATAAAGTGAGATTTTCTCCATAGGGAATTGGCGTTAATTGAAAGCCCGTAAAATTCATTCTATCGTACACCGTTTTTGTGGGATTCACACGCTTAAATATTAGGGTTCTCTAGTTCAAATAAGGAAATGTTTAATAACTAAAATTTTAGCTAATTTCAAATCTATAAATATTATATAGGAAAAATATTAAATTACAATTTTATCCAGTGTAAACGTAATTTAGAAGGGTAAAAAAAGATGAACGATATTTCACTAAGGGCCTTCGTGCTTTTAATATAGTATAGATTAGCCTGTTGTATTTTTATATTTTGATGTTGAATAGCATGAACCATCTCATCGAAAAGTTTTAGCTGTTGGATGGAAATTCTTTTTATTTGCTTTTGAATTCTTTGATTAGTCTAGTTATAAAGCAGTGTCTTCACAGAATACAGGTTAAAAGTTGAATTACTAAAAGATATACAATTCTGTGAAAAGGTATGATAATTTTTCAATACCAATTAACTACTCCGGTACTCCCTCCATCACAGTTCATTTGATGAGGGTGTTTTAATTGGGCACGGAATTTAAAAAAGAAAGGTAAACTTTTGAAACTTGTGATCTAAAACATAGACGTGTATGTGGCTATAAGTCATCTTATTAAGGGTAAAATGAGAAGTTTAAAGTTAAATTATTTCTAAATATAGAAAGTGCCATTCTTTTGGGGCAAACTAAAAAGGAAAGAGAGTCGCACAAATTGAGACAGAGGGAGTATGTCTCAGTCGCATATTAGTTAGGGCGACCTATGTATAAATCCTCCATGTTCATTCACTCAATTCTGGCTCATTTCATTGATATGCTTAATAATGTCTTTGAGACAGATTAGGGGTTCTCCATAACTAGAGGTTCTTTAGTGCTCACACTTAACCCTACACGATGTTCAAGTCTCTAACTAGATCAAAATGACTCTTGATGCAACTGTAGCAACAACAGCTAAGCCTTAATTCTCATTAGTTGGTATTGTCTATATGGACCATATTTCTCATTAGTTGGTATCGTCTATATGGACCATATGCTTGCATTAAAAATTATGACTAGGAAAATGAAGGATCAGTTGTGCTCTCTGTTTTTTATTCGAGGTACTGTTTCTATCTTTTGCGATGTGAAGTACTTGTCTTGGTCACTTGTCTATGTATTTTTTTTTTCCAAATGAGTATGACTTTATCTATCTATCTATCTATCTATATTATTATAAAATTGGAAATCCCAAAAGTTAAAAGTTAAATTACTAAAATATCCTTCTAAATAACTTAAATATTCTATTTAAAAGATAATAAAAAGAGAGAAAAACTAATATTTTTAAAGTGTTTTTTAAAAGTTGTGTCCTTTTGATTAATGAAGGATTCTAATACGTTACAAACTTTTAATACGTTATGTCTTTCACCGACAAAAGAATCAGTCTAATTTTATGTGTCTTTGTTAACAATTTCTCAAAATACCCTAAAACTAAAGAAAATTAAAGTACCTAAAAATCTTTCTAAAAACCCAAGTACCCTACTATAAAAGGAAAAAGAAACGCTACATTCATATGAAGGGATGCACATAACGGCTAAAAGCAGACACCAAGCCCACCTTCATACGCCATTTTCTTCTTTCCTAACTTTTTCATACTTGATGTTTGTCAGTTTTGAACTAATTTTGGTAATTATGAGTGAGGATGTAGAACGATGAGCCTGGATTTAGCGGATTATGAATCAGCACAATCAACCTGTGATTGAAGTGGTATGGAAAGTTAAATTGTGCAATAGTATGGACTAACAACAAATAGCAAATTTCTAAACAATATTGAAGAGCATTTTTTGCCGTGCAAAATCTCAACACCACTTGTATTATATGCTTTATTGGAGGAAAGAGTATTTAAAGGAGGAACACATTTTAAGTGAAGTTCCTAATAATTCTATTTCAGTTCATTTTCAATTGCTCCATCGACTTTTAACTCTTGAAAATTAAAATTATTAACTGAACTGTGTCTCTTTTTATATTTAAAATTCTTTTTTCTAACTCAAAATAAGGAGTATTATTTTTATTAGCACTATGTGCAACGGAAATAAAAGTTGTGAATCTTAAGAAAAGAGGATTGAAGTGGGCATGAAACCAGGTTACATTTAACTTTATTGACAATCTGACTATGTACTCAAGACACTGAAGCACTACATTAACATAGTACTTCGGGTAATTTTTAGAGAAATAAACATAAACACTTTTCAACAAAGGCGTTAAAGAAGTGGTCGAAACATATGCCCTAGGATTTGATTATTTGCGTACACATGAACCTTGTGTTATTACATGAATCCCGATTGCAGTAACATCTTCATTTTTTGTACTATATGTCACACCTCCTTTTTACACACCCGAAGGTAGTAGAAGGGAGTTTTTTCAATTTAAGTTACATTATTCGAAATAGGATTATTTATTCAAAGTCGCCACTTGGGATAGTTTATTTGGTGTCCCAAGTCACCGGTTTATTTTAAATCCCAAATCGAGGAAAATTTCGACTTTCCTTTTGAAGTCTGCGAACCAGAAATTCTGAATAAGGAATTCTGTTAATCCGAGGGAAGGTGTTAGACACCCCCAGATTCCGTGGTTCTAACACGGTCGCTTAAACTATTATAATTGGCATATTATCTGATTTTAATACATGTTTTAGCATATGGTACATTTTTAACTTATTAGCCGCTTTTAATTAATTTTAAGAAGATTCAACATTATTTAAAACACGTCTTGAACCACGTCACATGAAATGCACCCGCGTCCACGACACGTTTTATTTAACGTTATTGAGAATTAGAGTTGGGTCACATGAAATGCACACCCGAGTTTAGGAAATTAATTTTTTAAAATAGCGCGCCTAAAACAACTATGCGCTTTCAAGTTAATAACAAGGTTTGCGAGGGCCATGGAAAATTCAACTAATGGCACACCTCGATTTCTAAAGAGTTAAAATAATTACATGAGGGCCATGGGTTATGGAAAATGGGTTAGCTTTTGCGAGTTCATTCTAGTGGCCCAACACATGAAAGAGCTCGTTACCAATTAATCTCCAAAGGCCAATTTGACGGCCCAATTCTTCTAAATTTTGAGTTAAAATATCATGGTATAGCCAGTTTTCACACTGGTCAATGAAAAATAGCCAGCATTTATCAAGTCAATGAAAAATAGCCACTATTTTGCTGCAACAGGGACCGGTCCAGTATAATATACGGGAGTTCTGGTGCATTTGTGTACGAACTCCAGCATATTATGTTGGACCGGTATACTTTGCTAACTCCTGTAAAATTTGCGGGAGACTGGAGCACCAGTGCTCCAAACTCCAATATATTATACTGGACAATTATACTTGCTGGAACTCCCGTAAAATTTGCGGGAGTTCCAGCATACTTATGCTGGAACTCCCGTAAAATTTGCGGGAGTTCCAGCATAGTTATCCTGGAACTCCCGTAAAATTTACGGGAGTTCAAGCATACTTATGCTGGAACTCCCGTAAAATTTGCGGGCGTATTTTTTCGGATTTTGAACAGTGTTTTCGCTCAGATTTAAAGTGGCTAAATTTCGATGACTTTTGAAACTTGGCTATTTTTCAACGACCAGTGGTAAATCTGGCTATTTTTGAATTTCTCCCAAATTTTGACTAGTAAGACCCCATAACTTATTTATTTTCAACTAAATCCTTTCATCACATCAAACCAAAATCAGATATCAATTTTTAATGATAAAATATAAAAAAAAATTCTAAAGAACTAGTTTAACAACTTATAAAAAATAAGAAAATGAACTAAGTAACACAATGAAACATATATGACTACATAACTAACACATAAGATAATCTCTGTTAGTCAAATAGAGCAATTCATTTACGAACCAAGAATAAAATTGAGGCAACGAACAGTAGTAAAACATTTTAAGAAAAGAAAAAAAAGAGGAAAAAGAAAATTAAGGAAATTTAGAGCATCAAGAGTCAGTAGGTTAGAGAAGAAAGGAATGGACCTTTATATAGATGAATTTGAATAAAAATTACAGCCAACTCAGATATTACTCAACTCTTGACCGGAAACATCGCCAACAAGCTCGGCACCTCGAACGGCCTCGCCGGAAGCCTCGAACTTTGACTCAAACTCGGCTCATTTTGTAGTGGTTGATGGAGTACGGGGGAGCTGCTCGTTTTTGTGTGAAGGATGATAGACTTTGCGGTGGTTTTTCGGACTGTTTTGGGACTGGTTTTTGGAGTTATTTTGGGGCGCCTTCAATGGAATTTTCCGGTGGGTTTCACGGCTGTTTTGGGTGGAGATTAGCGGCTAATTTTTTCAGCTGTTTTTGAGGCTCTTTTGGCCTGTTTTCATTGCTGATTTTTCAGCTTTTCATGACTGAAATTGGGCTGGAGATGGGTGGCTTTTGCAGCTGCATTTGGGGTGTTCTGAGGGGTTATTTCACTCTGTTTTTGGGGTAATTTGGAGCTGAAATTTGGGGTATTTGGGGGTGATTTTACAGCTGGGTTGGGGGTTGGAGTTTAAGGGTGTTCTGAAGCTGATTTGGGTATTTTTGAATTGGGGAATAGAGGTACCAAGAAGAGCTCCAAAAAATGGGAGGTGCGGCTATTTTTATTGCTGAAGAAAGATCCAAGATTCAAAATTATGTTAGGGGTATGGACCTAGAAATTATGGGCTTAGAAATTATGGGCTAGATTCAAAATTAGGCCTAAAAATAGGTTGCTCAAGCCCAAGTTTTATTCTTTCCCCGCGAACGAGATTAAAATACGATCTCATTTATTAATTAGTCCTACTTAAGTAAAATAACTGTTAAAATAAGACTGACCGTTAAAATAAACTTTTTTTTTGGTATTTTTCAAGATTAAAAATGACTACAAAACATTAATGGAACAATTTTTGTAATTTTAATTTTTCTTGTAATAAAATAAAGTAAAAGAGTAAAAATTAGTTGAAATAGCTATATTAGGCCTAAATTAAATATTTACATGCTAAAATATAAAAAATCTTGGGGAGGGTCAAAAATCACATGTCTACAGCTGCCCCTCTTTGACTGGAAACGCGAAGAGTTTTCAGACAAAGAATGACTAGACAGGTTTTTGACCCGACCCTTATTTGGAGAGACCAAAAGCTACAAGAAAGGAGAATGTGACCGAGCCCTGGTATCTGAGCTGCCTACATATCCTTGGCTATAAAGGAATCAGGCCACGTGTAGTTCAGAAGTGAATGAGGTGATGGAGTACCGAGGTTGAGAGCCGAGCGAGGTGCCATCGAGGTTTCGCTCCGCAGTCCTGTTACTACATCAAAATGAAAAATGAAAAAGACTAACTAAGCCTATCAGCTACGAGTTACAAGATTCCCATCTATAATTCTTCTGAAGCTTGATCTTGAGTCTTGGCTAGTTCTTGTTGCAGACTCCGATCTGAATCTTGATGATCGTCAGCTGTAACTGCTAGTTCATTCGTCAGCTTTTGGATCAAGGCGGGTCATGCGAAGCTTGCGACTTCAATCATATCTTGAGTAGCCCGCATCTTTCTCCGCTTCTGCACTTTGAGTTCACTTCTTTTTGTTTTTTTTCTTCTTTTCTTTATTCTGGATTGAGACTCATTCTTTTGGTCGTCTCGAACCCTATTCCTCGAGGTAAAACCTGCTCAGACACCACAACAAACAAACGAACGAAATTTTCTGCCCCAGTTTTCACTAGGAAAATTTCGTGAGTTATTGTAACAAAATTCTAAACAACTTTTTTTTTTTGTTGAAAGCAATAAAAGTCAGGATTGTGTATCCTTGGGAATAGGGAGTGAAGCCCTAAATTGGGAATATTGCCAGGTTATGCTGGAAAGATGATCGGGTTATGCCGAAAAAGAAAAAGGGTCCTCGGGTTATGCCGGGGAAGTCATCGGGTTATGCTGGAAGAAAAGAAAAAAAAGGTCCCTAGGTTATGCCAGAGAGGTCCACGGCTTATGCCGGGAGAAAAGAACAAAGGTCCCTGGGTTATGCTAGGGAGGTCCACGGGTTATGCCGGGAGAAAAGGAAAAAGGTCCTCGGGTTATGCCGGGGAGGAAAGGTAAAAAGGTCCTCGGGTTATGCCGAGGAGGTCCACGGGTTATGCCAGGAGAAAAGAAAAAAGGTCCCTGGGTTATGCCAGGGAGGTCCGCGGGTTATGCCGGGAGAAAAGAAAAAAAAAGGTCCTTGGGTTATGCCAGGGAGGTCCATGGATTATGCCGGGAGAAAAGAAAAAAGGTCCTTAGGTTATGCCAGGAAGGTCCACGAGTTATGCCGGGGAGAAAAGAAAAAAGGTCCCTGGGTTATGCCAGGGAGGTCCACGGGTTATGCCGGGAGAAAAGAAAAAAGATCCTTGGGTTATGCCAGGGAGGTCCACGGGTTATGCCGGGAGAAAAGAAAAAAAAAGGTCCTTGGGTTATGCCACGGAGGTCCACGGGTTATGCCGGGAGAAAAGAAAAAAGGTCTCTGGGTTATTCCAGGGATAACTAGGGAATGGGGCCCTATGTTAGAAAGGATCCAACTAGAGATCGGAGGCCCTATGCTACCACGACTTTGAATTCTTCTTCCTCTTTTTTTTCCTCATTCTTCATTTTTTTTAGTTGAAGAAAATGAGTAAAAATGCAGGAAAGAATTTGAAGGAGACTTCCTTTTTGGGATTAATTATCGTTGCAGAGTTGTTTCTAGCTCTTGCGCATTTTTCCTTTTTGGTTGCACCTGCTTCTTGCACGGTTGCTTTGGATTACACCTGTCTCAAATTTTCAAACAAAGAACAATTGTTAGTTTGAAACGGTGGTTGGTTTTGTGACCTTGATTGTTTTGATTACTTGATCTCGGCCCAACTTTTGGGTGAGAACCTCTGCTGCTTGCTGGCTTTTCTGAAGATTGATCTCTTTCCTAAACCGAGGGACTCAACTTTTCAAAAATTTATCGTGACGGCTCGCCCGTATGGGGCTTTGCTCCTTTCACTTTATTCTGCCTCTAGGGGCTTTTGCCTTGGCTTTTTTTCATTTCCAATAACTTTGGGTTTCAGAGCATCGGCCATCATGGCCAGTCGGGGTCGACTTGATGCACTCGCTGAGGCTGGGTACTTTCTTTGGACTTAGCTTTTATTAAGCGGGACCCTGTAAAACCAATCTTGCCACCTTTTCTTTGTATTATTTTCGGAAACAGAGTTAGACCGAAAGGGATTCAAGGAAAAGTAAACAAAGGACAAGAAAACGAATTTTAAAGAGAAATGTCCCTTTCGGGGAGGAAAGAAGGACTTATCTGGGGGTGCATGCAGATTTCAATAGACATGACATGCTTCTTGGACTGGGTGCCCGATCCACACACACTATCCCAACTTCTCATAAACCACATTGCGACCCGTGTTTCAAAACCGAGAAACCTTGCCAGGACTCTTTCAATACCAATGGTGGTGAGGGGTTTCTTCTTTTCGATCAACGGCGCTCTTTGCGGGTTTTCGCCAATCGACCTCTCTCATTTCTCTTCTTACCATCGCCTTATAGTGTTCTTTTACGAGTTTTCACTAACAAGACTCTCTCATTTTCAATTTCTCTGCTCACTATCGACTTATGGTGCCCGTGGGTTTTCACCAATAAGACTCTCTCATTTTATTTCTCTCATCCCGGTTGCATGGGATCCAAACAACTGCGTTCTCTAATTTTGAAAACCTTTTGCCGATTGATCAGAAGGACTTGAACAAGGTTTGGGTAAAAAGAATTGGATCGAATTACAACTTTTGAACCGTTCAGGCGGGATCATCGTCGACCATTATAACATCTGTCCCAGTTTCACTTTTTTGGGTAAAACTGGATTTTTATTTTGTTGTGACTGAACTTCAGAGAGAGGCTGCCTACGTATCCTTTCGGAGTCAAGTCGAACATAGTTCAGGGAAAACATTTTGTTTTTGTTTTTGATTTCTTTTCTCTCTTTTTTTTCTTTTTTTTTTATTACAACATCTTCAAGTACCAAAGAGGGTAATGAAAGAAAGGTAACCGGCTCAAAGGGTTTGCAAACGATTGGAGTGTTTAGGGTAGCGAGAATAAAAACCTTCGTCATCCCAATCAGACAATGCTATTGCTGCAGAAGGATTAGACGTAATACCTTTTGACTGCATCCGCATTCACAGCTGTTTCAAGGTCATTCCCTTCAATGTCTCCCAGATACAATGCCCCTTTTGGCAACAACTTTCGGATAATGTATGGACCTTTCCAGTTAGGAGCAAATTTTCCTTTTGCTTCCTGATGATGGGGGAGAATACGCCTCAAAACGAGTTGTCCCACTTCAAAATTTCTAGGCCGCACTTTCTTGTTGTAGGCACGGGCCATTCTTTGTTGATACAACTGCCCATGGCAGACTGCGGCCATTCGCTTTTCATCGATCAGGGTTAACTGTTCTAAACGGGTTTTGACCCACTCACTGTCTTCAATTTCAGCTTCAACAATAATTCGGAAAGAAGGGATTTCTACTTCCGCGGGTATTACGGCTTCAGTGCCATAAACCAATAGGTACAGAGTTGCTCCGACCAATGTGCGCACCATTGTGCGATACCCCAACAATGCAAAAGGCAACTTTTTATGCCACTGTCTGGAACTTTGAATCATCTTTCTCAAAATCTTTTTGATGTTCTTATTTGCTGCTTCGACGACACCATTGGCTTTAGGCCGATAAGGAGTAGAGTTTCGATGCGTTATTTTGAATTGTTCGCATATCTCCCCCATGAAATGACTATTCAAGTTTGCAGCATTATCTGTGATGATAGTTGCAGGGATACCGAAACGGCAGATAAGATTGGAGTGCACGAAATCTACCACAGCTTTCTTGGTGACAGATTTGAGCGTGATTGCTTCAACCCACTTCGTGAAGTAGTCGATAGCGACCAATATGAATCTATGCCCATTTGAAGCTTTCGGCTCGATCGGCCCAATGACGTACATGCCCCAGGCGACAAATGGCCAAGGTGCTGACATAGGATGCAGTTCTGTAGGTGGTGCATGAATCAAATCACCGTGCACCTGACATTGATGACATTTTCGGACGAAACTGAGACAGTCCTTTTCCATAGTCATCCAGTAATAGCTCGCTCGAAGGATTTTCTTTGCCAAAACATACCCGTTCATGTAGGGTCCGCACACTCCTGCGTGCACTTCATACATGATTCTTCCGGCTTCTTCAGCGTCAACACATCTTAACATGTTGAGATCAGGAGTCCTTTTGTACAAGACATCACCGCTCAAGAAGAAACCACTTGCATGTTGTCTAATGGTCCTCTTTTGGTCTCCACTGGCTTGTTCGGGGTATTCCTTAGTTTTCAGAAATCTTTTGATGTCATGATACCATGGCTGAATATTTGGTTCCGCCTCAACTGTATTACAGTAACCGTGCCTTTCCCGAATTTGGATTTCCAAGGGATCAATGTGGGCATTGCCTGGGTATGGTAGCATCGAGGCTAAAGTAGCAAGTGCATCAGCTAGTTCATTGTGACAACGAGAAATGTACCTGAACTCTATGGACTTGAAACGTTTGCTGAGATCTTCCACATGTTGCCTGTAGGGAATAAGTTTGACATCTCGAGTCTCCCATTCTCCCTGAGCTTGTCGGATAATTAGATCTGAGTCTCCCATGATTAACAATTCTTCGACATCTTGGTCAATTGCCATGTTCATACCCATAATGCAGGCTTCATACTCGGCAGTGTTGTTTGTGCAGAAAAACCGGAGCCGGACTGTGGCTGGATAATGCTGACCAGTGGGTGAGATCAAGATTGCCCCAATTCCAACACCTTTTGCGTTTACCGCTCCATCAAAGAACATTTTCCAAGCATTAGTATCTTCGGATATTGCCTCAACTGAATTTACCTCTTCATCCGAGAAGTAGGTGCTCAAAGGTTGGTATTCATCGTCAACCGGGTTTCCAGCCAAATGATCTGCTAAAGCCAAGGCTTTCATCGCCGTGCGGGTGACATAGACTATGTCAAATTCAGTGAGCAAGATCTGCCATTTTGCTAACCTTCCCGTGGGCATTGGTTTCTGGAATATATACTTTAAAGGGTCCAACCTGGTAATGAGGCAGGTGGTGTAGGCCAACAAGTAATGCCTCAGCTTCTGAGCAACCCAAGTCAGAGCGCAGCAAGTCCTTTCCAATAAGGTATATTTAGCTTCATAACTTGTGAACTTTTTACTCAAATAGTAAATCGCCTGCTCTTTCCTCCCGGTCACATCGTGTTGTCCAAGGACACATCCAAAAGAATTCTCCAAGATTGTCAAATACAAGAACAGAGGCCTTCCCGGCTCAGGTGGAACCATAATTGGTGGGTTCGACAGATATTCTTTGATTTTGTCAAAGGCTTCTTGGCACTCGTCTGTCCATTTGATTGCTGCGTCTTTCTTTAACAACTTGAAAATGGGTTCACATGTGGACGTCAACTGGGCAATGAATCGGCTGATGTAGTTCAATCTTCCTAGCAAGCTCATAACATCTTTCTTGTTTCTTGGATGAGGCAAATCTCGAATGGACTTTATCTTTGTTGGGTCTAACTCGATGCCCCTCCAACTGACTATGAATCCCAAGAGTTTGCCTGACGGTACTCCAAACGCACATTTGGCTAGGTTTAGCTTCAGATCATATTTACACAGCCGCTCAAAGAATTTTCTCAAGTCCCGAACATGGTCATCCTGGGTCTTGACTTGATGATGATCATGTCGTCCACATACACCTCTATCTCTTGGTGCATCATGTCGTGAAAAATGGCAGTCATGGCCCTCATATAGGTTGCCCCAGCATTCTTCAGACCAAAAGGCATGACACTATAACAGTATGTGCCCCAGGGTGTGGTAAAAGCTGTCTTTTCTGCATCCTCTTCATCCATAACACCTGGTGATATCCTGCGTAACAATCCACGAAGGACTGTATCTCATGTTTGGCGCAGTTATCAACAAGGATGTGGATGTTCGGCAACGGGAAATTATCCTTAGGACTTGCTTTGTTCAGATATCTGTAATCAACACACTCGGGTTTTTCCGTCTTTCTTTGGCACTGGAACTACATTGGCTAACCATGTGGTATATCGAACCACTCGGATCACCCCCACTTTCAACTGTTTTGTGACCTCTTCTTTAATCTTGTCACTGATATCGGTTTTGAACTTTCTTTGCTTTTGTTGGACAGGGCGATGGTCGGGGTAAGTTGGCAACTTGTGAACCACCAAATCGACACTCAGTCCTGGCATGTCATGTATGACCAAGCAAACACATCTTTAAACTCAAACAAGAGTTGGATCAATGCATCACGGGTTTTTTCATCTGTGTGGATGCTTATCTTGGTTTCCCTGACTTCTTCAGAACTACCCAAATTAACCGGCTCAGTATCATTTAAGTTCGGCTTAGGTTTGTTCTCAAATTGTTCTAATTCTCGATTTATTTCCCTAAAAGCCTCTTCTTCATCATATTCCGGTTCTTGGTTCATTATATCACAGTTAGACAGCGTGTTTGAATCTGGGCATGAAGTCCGCAAGCATGTCATATTATTGAAATCTGTATTTAACAGAACTGAAAAGAGAATAAGAAAAACAACAAGATTAAGAAAAGAGACATTTTTGGACAATGAAATATTAATTTCATTTGATTTTGATTTTTTTTGATTTTTTTTTTATATTTTATATTTTTTTATTTTTGAAGAGAGAAGGGTTAAATTGGAAAGTAAGACAATAGAGTAAAACATCCGGATCACACCATGAGATAGTTCGGATGTAGAAAGGATAGCAAGACTGGCTATCGAGACTCCCATCTGATAGGGAACTTTTACGCTTGGCAACCGTTTTTTGACTTTTCTTCTGTCTCGGCAATGGCTGCAATGGCCTTCAATGCCGAATCAAATTTCTTATCTTCACAAGTCATTCCGACTACTGGCCATTGGTGTGAGTAGGCAGAGGATTGTTCACCATGTTAGGAGCTTCTTCGTCCCGAAAAATGATTCTTCCAGCTTCAATCAAATCTTCAACTACCCTTTTGAGGGTCCAACAGTCCTCTGTATTGTGCCTCACCGCTCCAGAGTGGTATTCACGTCTGAGCATCAGCTCGGGCGAGGGGACTCGAGGTTTGGCCGGTTTGGGGCCACTGGCTGCAGGAAAACTCGCCTGACTAGCTTTTGGAACATACCCGAGTATGATTCACCAATAGGGGTGAACTGATTCCTTTTGAAAGGCTCTTTTGGGGGAGGATTGTACTGGGGAACATTTGATTGGGGATTATATGGAGCTTGGTAAGGATGGGCATTTCTGGGAGGTGGAGCTCGGTTTTGTGTATAATGTTGTGGCCGCGAGCAAGGTTGCGCATTCATGACCGCATACCAACAAAACCAACCACCTGAACAGAACCTGGCTAATTTGCTCACACCAACAAACTTGTTAGTTTTGAGACATTTAACATATAGGAAATCGCACGTTGGGATGCAATGCACCTAACAGTTAAATGCTTCTTCCGTGTGATTGAACGGTTGCATGTTTCATCCCGGTCTTAACTAAACCTTTCAGTATGTACCTCTTTTCTTTTATTTTTTGCCTCTATTTAATCACTCTTGATTTTTTCATCTCGTTTTGGCAGCTCTTTTATTTTTGGCACTCTTTTTTTTTTCTTTTTTTTTTGTGGCTCTTTTTTTTTTTTCACTTTTTCTTTCTTTTTCACTCAATTTTTTCTCTCTTTTTTTTTCCAGTTTATTCTTCACTCAATTTATTTATAGGTATGATCGAATCCGATGGGGATTGCCTACGTATCATGACCCCGCATGAATCAGATCTTGCGTAGTTCGGAAAGATTGGGACTTGAGTAACCTAACTCTTTTTCTTTTTTTTATAAAACTCGGACCATGAAGCTTTAAGGCAAAAGCAAAACATTTTTTATTTTTCTTTTTTGATTTTTTATTCCGGAATTTTCTAAAAAAAATGCTTTAAAAGAAGAAAGGGATTTTTTTTTTGGATCATTGATTTTGATTTTGATTTTATTTTTGAAAGAAAGAATTCTAAAAATTCCTTTTCTTTTGATTAGAACTTTGGGAATTTCAAAAGTAAAAAGAAAATATTTTTGTTTGAATTTTCATTTGTTTGTCTTTTCTAAGGAAGAAAGAAAATATTTTTGGATTTTGGATGTAACCTCTTAATTTTCGAAAGAGCACTTTTTTTTTTTAAATGTTTTGAATTTTTGAGCTTTTATTTATTTACAAAAGTACCTCTAAAGAAAAGCAAAAATATTTTTGGATTTCAATTTTTTCAAATTTTATTTTTATTGACATTTATGAAAGAAAGACATCTAAGGAGTATTTTTTTTTTTTGGATTTTTTTTTTGGAAAAATACTTGAAAATGAAGGAAACCCGTATTTTTTGGATTTTGATTTTTATTGATTTTTCTTTTTTCGCATGAAAGACATTAGAAAGGGGGAAATCATTTTTTCTGAGTTTTGAAAACTACTTTTAATTTTTTTCTTGAATTTTCTAAGGAAAATTTTTTAAAGAAGGAACTAAAGGAAAATATTTTAGGATTTTTTGAAAATTGGGGTCGGAACCGATGAGGTTTGCCTACGTATCTCACATCCGGTGAGAATCAGACCCGCGTAGTTCGGTCAGATTTGACAGAACAAGGGAAATATGGCACTTTGAAAATTTTAGCCCATTTTGAATGACCTTTCCTTTTTTTTTTTTCAGAATTTTGGCAGAGTTTCATAATTTTCTAAATACCTACCTCTCACTTTTTTTTGATTTTCTCTTTTTTCTCTTTTTTTTTTGATTTTTCTTTCCCTATTCTAGAAGCCGGTCAACATGCAAGGCGAAACAAACAGATGCGCAAGTAGCACGAAAGATGCATCAGGATGATTTTTTTAATTTGGGTACACCTGTCCTAGACGGACCCAACCCCTGTGTTGAGTCCCCAAAGTTAGATGCACGTGATGCAAACAAACGTTCCTACTAGGGATCCGGCATGAGATTTTGTTATACTAGGGTTAAAAACCTGGGTTTATTGTTCTAGACCTGGCTTACCCGAGCGAATAACTCGAGCCGGGGGGGGGGGGGGAGGGAGGCAGCGTACCGGGAATACAGAAGCTTCACCAGCTTTGCAACTTGTCCGAACCTCGTTCTAAAATTAGATATGACCCTAGACAGAAGAGAAGTCACACGAAGTGCACACTCCCTAGATGATTTAGAAGACTCAGAGAGAAGCAGGGTTTCGTAGCAGTTTATATAATTAGCACATTAGGCTCAACATGTAAAAATCAAATAAAACAAGCCAACTATAGCAGTTATTCTAAGCTCGAATTCTTAAACCCTGAACAAAAGTTCTGGGTTTGGATCCCCAGCGGAGTCGCCAAAGCTGTCACACCTCCTTTTATACACCCGAAGGTAGTACAAGGGAGTTTTTCCAATTTAAGTGGCATTATTCGAAATGAGATTATTTATTCAGAGTCGCCACTTAGGATAGTTTATTTGGTGTCCCAAATCACCGGTTTATTTTAAATCCCAAATCGAGGAAAATTTCGACTTTCCTTTTGAAGTCTGCGAACCAGAAATTCTGAATAAGGAATTTTGTTAACCCGAGGGAAGGTGTTAGGCACCCCCGGATTTCGTGGTTCTAGCATGGTCGCTTAAACTATTATAATTGGCATATTATCTGATTTTAATACATGTTTTATCCTATGGTACATTTTTAACTTATTAGTCACTTTTAATTAATTTTAAGAAGATTCAATGTTATTTAAAACACGTCTTGACCACGTCACATGAAATGCACCCGCGGTCCACGACACGTTTTATTTAACGTTGTTGAGAATTAGAGTTGGGTCACATGAAATGCACACCTGAGTTTAGGAAATTAATTTTTTAAAATAGCGCGCCTAAAGCAACTACGCGCTTTCAAGTTAATAACACGGTTTGCGAGGGCCATGAAAAAATTTAGCTAATGGCACACCTTGATTTCTAAAGAGTTAAAATAATTACATGAGGGCCATGGGTTATGGAAGTCAATTATGGAAAGGAATTTTTACATTCCTATACCACATAGGAAACCTTTTTACCCTACATGTTTAAGGTTTGAGTAAATTACACTTAGTATACCAAATTACCAATCCTATACCATGCTTAATTAAGAGTCTAATTAATGGACTGTTTTTACTCCTTAATTAAAGGTATCCATATCTAATTAATGGGCAGTTTTTACTCCTTAATTAAAGGTATCCATATATCTCACGTTTTTCTCTCCTTACCCCTCACCCCCTCACCCACGTTTTTACCCATACCCCACATTCTTTCTGTTCTTCATCCACGATTGCAAGATCAATCAACGAAAGATGTCATTGAGATGCATTAGCCAGCGAAATCTCATTATATTTGAATGTCGTGCCAATTTCCTCTGCAACAATTGTGGCACGTGATCTGATTTTCTGAAAGTCTACATGAAATCAAAAGTTGCAACAAATATTTTAATACGCCACGAACTAGCAAAACAATGAAAACAGATACACTTTAGTAGTTTTTTTTTGGGGTACCAAATAAAATTCCCTCTTCTGGAAAAGTCAAAAATGAGAAATTTAGTGGTAAAGAGACTAATATGAAAAGCTGCCGACAACTTCTCCAAACGACTTAGAAATACTGACTGTTGAAGCCCTCACCTAAATTTACTGTTTGTCGTGTATTTGTAGTGTAATTGTAGATTTAGTGTAATGGATATGATCTGTTGAAGCCCTCACCTAGATTTACCGTTTGTAGTGTAATTGTAGTTAGTTTGTAGTTTATGTAGAACATTCCACGATTAATTGTAGTCTAAAATGTAGATATAATGTAGACATGATTGTGGATGATGTGTTTCCTGTTTGTCCTGTAACTGTAGGTAAATTGTAGTTATTCTTATATTAGGTACTTAAACTGTAGGTAATTTTTAGATGTTTACCTCCAAGTTCTATGTAATATTTGTATATAACTGTTAGTTGAATATAAATTACACAACAAAAAATAAGAAATAAATACTCCAATCGTAGAAATGTGTTATCCACAATTAATCTGCAAATTGTCTACAAAATTTTACAAAAACTACAAATTAACTACATTTAACCTACATTATAACTACAATCTGGAAACAATTTACACATGGAAGTTCTTCAAGTTGGAATTGGCCACAACTACATTCTTTGTTTTCTAGACACATAATGTACCGCTTCACACCATCCAACACAGTATGTATATGATCTGTTGAAGCTCTCACCTACATTTTCAGAACAAACACAAAGAAAAAAAGTTTACAATATTAAAAATATAGTATCTACAATATATCTACATTTTATCTACAATTTATCTACAAATTAACTACAAACTACAAGTAAACTACAATTTGCCTACAATTTATCTACAATCTGGAGACATTGTATATTAAAATATTTTTTTCCTGCACAAAATAAAGAACTTGTAGTCAAGTTGTAGATATATGTAGTAAATTTGTAGATAATATCATAAAACTAAAATTCTAAGTATTTTCGAACTACACAAACCTGCATTCTCATATACCACAATGACATCAACTTCAAAATCTCTAAATCTGCCATAGTTAACCAATTCCCATTCAATTTTAGCATTATTGGGATTTTTGACATGATTTCGTGTAGTTGAGAGAAAAAAGATGAAGAACAGATATATGTTCGACAATTTGAGTACTGAGGACGATGAAGAATAATTTTGAATTCTACAATTTGTATTGCGTTGTTGAAGCTTCCGAAGCTTTGCGTTGTTTTTGAATTGTAGTGAAAGAGAGAATTACGCAGTAATCAGATCTCTTTCCGTTTCAAATTTCGAATTTAATGTGGAAAGAATCAAACGCAGATTTTGTGCCTTTTTTTTCGCGCGTTTTAAATGGCAGAATCTGCCTAATTATGGATTGGTATATAAATTGTAGTTAAAGTGTGAACTGGGCGGGTAATTAACAAATAATATACATTTTTGATAATAAGATTTCATATATGGTATAGTTAGGAAAAAATCCCCTTATGAAAAATGGGTTAGCTTTTGCGAGTTCATTCTAGTGGCCCAACACATGAAAGAGCTCGTTACCAATTAATCTCCAAAGGCCAAAATTTTTGACGGCCCAATTCTTCTAAATTTTGACTAGTAAGATCCTATAACTTATTTATTTTCAACTAAATCCTTTCATCACATCAAACCAAAATCAGATATCAATTTTTAATGATAAAATATATAAAAAACTTCTAAAGAACTAGCTATTTAAATTCATGATGACTTGGAATATTCACTTGACTGACTCCCATTTGGAGACGGAATTAACTACATGGATAATTTATTTTTAATCGATCGATCTATTTGACTTCTCTGTTAATTACCTTAAATTAGGACAATAGCAATCCACTCTTTGTTAAAGCTATATATGTTTTAATGCACAGAGAATTGGAGATTTTTCGAACAAGAAATTTGCAAATACCATTCTAATTTGGCAGCTAGTGAAGTGGAATACCCCGATTCAATCTAACAATTTTGACAATTCTTTGGTACGTTTCAAGTCGGATATTGACAGACTAAAGGGTTTGAGGNGAGCATCAAGAGTCAGTAGGTTAGAGAAGAAAGGAATGGACCTTTATATAGATGAATTTGAATAAAAATTACAGCCAACTCAGATATTACTCAACTCTTGACCGGAAACATCGCCAACAAGCTCGGCACCTCGAACGGCCTCGCCGGAAGCCTCGAACTTTGACTCAAACTCGGCTCATTTTGTAGTGGTTGATGGAGTACGGGGGAGCTGCTCGTTTTTGTGTGAAGGATGATAGACTTTGCGGTGGTTTTTCGGACTGTTTTGGGACTGGTTTTTGGAGTTATTTTGGGGCGCCTTCAATGGAATTTTCCGGTGGGTTTCACGGCTGTTTTGGGTGGAGATTAGCGGCTAATTTTTTCAGCTGTTTTTGAGGCTCTTTTGGCCTGTTTTCATTGCTGATTTTTCAGCTTTTCATGACTGAAATTGGGCTGGAGATGGGTGGCTTTTGCAGCTGCATTTGGGGTGTTCTGAGGGGTTATTTCACTCTGTTTTTGGGGTAATTTGGAGCTGAAATTTGGGGTATTTGGGGGTGATTTTACAGCTGGGTTGGGGGTTGGAGTTTAAGGGTGTTCAAGCTGATTTGGATATTTTTGAATTGGGGAATAGAGGTTAGGGATGAAAGACCAAGAAGAGGTCCAAAAAATGGGAGGTGCGGCTATTTTTATTGCTGAAGAAGAAGATCCAAGGCTAACTTTTTTTTTTTTTAGGTCCTTAGGTGTTCTGTGTTGTGCTCATGAAGAAGAAGGTGACATTTTTTGGGTCCCTTTTGAAAAACGGCGGATCGGATGTCTGTTTTTTTTAGGCGTAGGTCTATATTTAGGGATTAGGTACTGTTATATAAGGTTATGGATTAGGTTAGGGGTATGGGCATTGGAATTATGGGCTTAGAAATTATAGGCTAGATTCAAAATTAGGCCTAAAAATGAGTTGCTCAAACCCAAGTTTTATTCTTTCCCCGCGAACGAGATTAAAATACGATCTCATTTATTAATTAGTCCTACTTAAGTAAAATAACTGTTAAAATAAGACTGACCGTTAAAATAGACTATTTTTTTTTGGTATTTTTCAAGATTAAAAATGACTACAAAACATTAATGGAACAATTTTTGTAATTTTTATTTTTCTTGTAATAAAATAAAGTAAAAGAGTAAAAATTAGTTGAAATAACTATATTAGGCCTAAATTAAATATTTACATGCTAAAATATAAAAAATCTTGGGGAGGGTCAAAAATCACATGTCTACACTATATATTGCTAATTGTTTAACCAAAAAATAGAATTTCAGTCAAAGCTTTAAATTTAGAAGAACTCGGGTTACTGATAATCAAGATGAGCAAAAGAAATTGATAACAATAAGTTATATAGTAAAGTAAATCAATGTATTCAGTTGATATCTCGTCTCCTTACAAATGATCAGTCTTCTCCCTTTTATAGCTTATTTCTAAGTTATACGTTTTGCTTTTGCCATAATAAGGTTATTATGACCGATTAAATGCATTAAATGCTACGTTACATAATCATTGTAATTTTATACAAATTCTATAACGCTTTCAGTATTTAATGTTTATTAAATATTGTATCTGGACTCTTCTGCACTGTCAGGTTCACTCTTCTCAGCTTTTATACTTAAATAGGTACGAGCGTCGAGTCTTTTTGAATATCGTCCCGTGCCTCTTCTTGTGCTTCCGCTCGTATCTGTTGCAACCCGTGCCTTTTTGCTTATCATTATTTTTTTGACCAGTCTTCGTGTCATGACACGTCATCTTTCCATCACTTTAATATGTAAACTCAATTTTTCCCAATACAGATAGTCCCCCCACTTGCCATTTATTTATCAATTGAATATTTGGAAAGTGGATTTTATAAAAGCGGGAATATTTACCGCCATTAATGGGATAATTGATTTGACGCTTCAATTGTCACTTCCATTTAATGCTCATGACACGTGGCACCCTTTCATTGGTTCTGCAGTTTTGCAACGCTTTTCAAGGCTTTTTTACGGCTTCACTAAACACGAAGCGACAGTTCTCATTATAACCTTTCCATCATTGCACCTTTTCCTTTGACGGTTGCTTGTTAGTATAAATATAGTTCTTATTTTTGTCTTTCTCACATAAAGTTCAAGGCTTTCAGAATATTCAATTCTTGTTCTTCAATTTCCTCGTATTGCCATGGCTTCACCAAACCCTAACCCTAGGAGAGTCTCCATAGTTGATAACTTTCCTCCTGCTTCTAATAGGAGTAGAAGAGGAGGTGGTAGATTACGTAATTTAGGGTCTTCATCTACACGCGGTTCTTCTCTTCCTTCATCTAGTTCTGGCCCTTCTTCTAGAATCAGAGGTTCTGTTTCACATAGATCTTCCTCTAGAGGTAAGGAATCCTCTGAGCCTCTTCGTGAACCTCTAGTAGAGGAGATAATTCCTGCGGAATTTTCCTTCTATAATGATAGAGAGTCTCTTAGAAACCAAGTATCTTCTTTAGATCATGCTGAAATTTACCCAACTCAGATCATTGAAGGTTTGATTTCTTTAGTTCGTAAAGACTGCCATTGGAGTCAGGATTTTCCCATCATAATTCCTAATGCGAACCAAAGAATCACCTCTTATTTGACGGGATTTTCCTTTGTTTATACATATCCTTTTACCTTAGGATTCAAACCTGCTATTGACCCTGTCATCCTAGAATTCTGTCGTTTTTTCGACGTATGTTTTGGTCAGATCGGCCCTATAGTATGGAGGGCTGTTGCTTCTTTGAGGCATTTGAGCAATGTGGCCGGTGTGCCTTTCACTTTCTCCCATCTAATTCATCTTTACTCCCCCAGACTCTTTCGCAATGGTGTTTTCACTTTAGTAGCAAGGAGCAAAAGAGTTCTGGTTAGTCTAGAGGATGATAGAGACCGTGGTTGGTATGCCCGGTTCGTTGCTGCCCCCACCATTGGTTTGGTGGGTGAGGAAAACGTTCCCTTCCAGTAATTTTCTCGTACCTTTTTTCCCCTTAATTTTGAAGATTATTTATTTTAATTTTCCTTTTCTTTTTCAGCAACCATGGGAATTGTGGATGATATTCCCAATTTTCGTGTTTGGGTAGGAAAAATGTTGAATGCTGCCCCAATGGAGGGTAGGTCTTGGAAGACTCTTTCCCAATGATCTGGTTGGAAAGTAAAAACTCACGGTAAGATTTTTTTTAATTTATTTCACATATTGCTTTTTTTTTTTTCTGAACTTATTTTAATCCTTCTTTTTATCAGGATTTGCAGTTCGAGGNTCCATGCTTGCATGTAGCTTAGGTTCAGTCCATGTTCGGATAACATGTCAGTTTGTATGTCCTTTGGTGTGTAAATAGTTTAGGATCACAATACTTTGGAACGTCCATGCTACCAACTACAACTGCAGTACGTTTGCGCTGTATGAATGTTTCGTCCATTAAGGAGCATGTGTGTTGTTGGCTGAAACTCCTTATCTTGAACATTGCGGAATCATTAATTGACGTTGCCTTGAAGTGCCATTTACAGTTTTCAGCAACGCATATAAGCCAGTAGCTACAAAAAAAATACAATATTTAATACAGGCTATAAATGTAGATGCAACAAAAAGGACTGTTTTAACACAAATCGTTATAAACTACAATTAACTACAATTTAACTACAATTTAAATACAATTTATAAAAACTACATATCTTCACTTGCACTGCTTTTAATGATCTATTCTCCACAACTAACTCCATACCTTCTATGACTAGATCTTTTTACTCTGAACTAGAACTTGTGCATCACAGAAAAATTCTTCATTGCAGCAGCTACAGTTTGCTTGTCTTGATACACTTGTCCTTCTTCAATATATGTTTGTGTAGATTCAGTTATTATTTCACTTTGATATTCCTCTATAGCTGGAGAGGATGGAATTTCAAGTAACTTTAGGGATCCAGACGAACCTGCAGCAACATAGAGATAAATGTAGTAACTATGTAGATAATTTTGAAAACAACAATGCTTTAACCTCTTCAGTACATTGTTTTTTGTAGTTTAATTGTAGGTAAATATAGTAATACTGTAGATAACACACTAACACCATAACTCTCTGCAATGTCGAATTATACAAACCTGCACTTGTGCTATCGTTGGTGATTGCCAATTCCATATTGAAATCTCTTACGCTTATACATAAAGGATACGAACCTAAGTTTTTATTCTCCTTTTTGGTCTCCATGTACACACGAACCCCCATATCATTCCTAATCTCCATTGGAAGACAATTGTCGTTCACAATGTATTTGATTTCTATAATTTTTTCTGATGTATCAATCGATAGTTGTTCTGCAATTGTAGAAATCAGAATTCGGTAGCTTGCATTCTCATCTACCACAATGGCATCAACTTCAAAATCTCTAAATCTGCCATAGTTATCCCAATTCCCATTCAATTTTAGAATTATTGGGATTTTTGACATGATTTCGTGTAGTTGAGAGAAAAAAATGAAGAACAGATATAGGTTCGACAATTTGAGTACTGAGGACGATGAAGAACAATTTTGAATTCTACAATTTGTATTGCGTTGTTGAAGCTTCTGAAGCTCTGCGTTGTTTTTGAATTGTAGTGAAAGAGAGAATTACGCAGCAATCAGATCTCTTTCCGTTTCAAATTTCGAATTTAATGTGGAAAGAATCAAACGCAGATTTTGTGCCTTTTTTTTCGCGCGTTTTAAATGGCGGAATCTGCCTAATTATGGATTGGTATGAATTGTAGTTAAAGTGTGGACTGGGCAGGTAATTAACAAATTATGCACATTTTTTGTAATAAGGTTTCATATATGGTATACTTAGGAAAAAATCCCTTCAATAAATGCCAATCACCTCTAGACCTTGGCCCATCAGCTTAACAATTAAATCATATCACCTCTCCCACAATAATTTTCCATAACTTTAGCCTCACAATAATCTCAAAATAGTTTAGGAAATAATTTGAACATCGTAGTTTGCTTTAGGCGCGTAACTAAATCATCGTGACTATGGGTACGGTTCCCGTAACATAGTTATGATACCTTATTCCCAAATTCTGGTGTGCATTTCATGTGACCCGATCATAAAAACTTTGAATATAATAAAATAAACATGTCGCAAATCGTGGATGCATTTCATGTAGCGTGGTTTGCAGTGTGTTCCAGAACGGCAAGTGTACGACAATCGTAACTTGTTTAATAAATAATTCCATAAATTCTAAAAAGGGTTTAAAATAAATTAAAAGCGGTTATAAAGTTAAAAATGCACACTAGGTTTAAAACATGTAGTAAATCGGATAATTAGGCCAATATTAATAGTTAAGCGACTGTGCTCGAACCACGGAACCCGGGAACGCCTAACACCTTCTCCCGGGTTAACAGAATTCCTTACTTAGAATTTCTGGTTTCGCAGACTTTTAAATAAAGTCGATTTTCCTCGATTTGGGATTTTAAAAATAAACCGGTGTCTTGGGACACCAAATAAACTATTCCAAGTGGCGACTCTGAAAAATATTTAAAATAATCCCATTTCGGTTTATCTCACTTAAATTGGAAAAACTCCCTTATATCCCCCCTCGGGGTGGTAAAAAGGAGGTGTGACAGAAGTGATGGCTCCGATCTGATGACCTCGAGATAAATCGACCTAAGGCAGCTATTCGTCTGGTCAGCCGTTGCACGGCTTTCACATTGTTTACCACAGTGATTTCCTCGATGGCTTTGATTTTATCGGGGTTTATCTCGATACCTCTGTTTGATACCATGAAGCCCAAGAACTTGCCCGAGCCGACTCCAAAAGTGCATTTCTCGGGGTTGAGCTTCATGTTGTACTTTCTAAGGATGTCGAATGTCACCTGCAAATGGGTCAAATAGTCCTCTGCGCGCAGGGACTTAACTAGCATATCGTTAATATAAACTTCCATGGATTTGCCTATTTGATGTTCGAACATCTTATTAACTAGACGTTGTCATGTGGCTCCTGCATTTTTTAGCCCGAAGGGCAATACATTATAACAATACGTTCCATACTTCGTGATGAATGAAGTTTTTTTCCGGTCCTCCGGGTTCATTTGAATTTGATTGTACCTGGAGTAGTCGTCGAGAAAGGTAAGGATCTTGTGGTCAGCCGTAGCATCGATCAAACGATCGATGTTGGGCAAGGGGAAAGAATCTTTAGGACATGCTTTGTTCAAATCTTTGTAATCTAAACACATTCTAAATTTATTCCCCTTTTTGGGGACTACCACTATGTTAGCTAGCCATTCGGGATATTTTACTTCCCTGATGGATCCTATTTTGAGAAGTTTGGTTACCTCTTCTTTGACGAATGCATGCTTTACCTCGGACTGAGGTCTTCTCTTTTGCTTTACCGGTTTAAATCTGGGATCGACACTTAGTCGATGGGTAGTTATTTCCGATGGGATCCCTGTCATATCTAAATGGGACTAAGCGAAGCAATCAATATTATCGATGAGAAACTGAATGAGTTTTTTCCTGAGATTGGGGGTTTGGGGGTTAACCCCGTCCCCAGGTGCACCTTTCATTTTGGAAGATGCTCGACTAATATGACCTGCTCGAGTTCTTCGACCGTGGATTTCGTCGCATTTGATTCCTCGGGGGCAATGAAGGTTCGGGGATGAGGAAATCTTCTTCTTCATCCTCGGCCACGTGTTTATCGAGCATTTGTCCCTCGGGCTCAACCGAAGGCACGGACTGTAATTGCTATTTGGTCACCTGTTCGTCCTTCAACTTTTCCGATGTGGATGGCGCCGATACCGGTGCCAAGTCGTGCACTGCAAACATCTCCTTAGCTGTATGCTGCTCTCCATATACTATTTTCACGCCATCCTTCGTTGGGAACTTCATCATCTAATGAAGGGTCGATGGCACCGCCCTCATGCTATGGATCCACGGCCTTCCGAGCAAAGCATTATACCTCATGTCACCTTCGATGACATGAAACTTGGTGTCTTGTATGGTTCCGGCCACGTTGACTGGGAGGATGATTTCTCCCCCCGTTGTTTCACTTGCTATGTTAAAGTCATTCAAGACCCGAGATGCCGGTATGATTTGATCGAGCAGCCCGAGCTGCTCTACGACCCTTGACCTGATTATATTTGTCGAACTACCTGGATCCACGAGAACACGTTTAACTTGAACTTTATTTAAAAGGATAGAAATTACCAGTGCATCGTTGTGAGGTTGAGATAAAGCCTCGACGTCTTCCTCGCTGAATGTGAGAGTATCCTTGGGCAAGTAATCCCGAGTCCGTTTCTCCCTTGTGATGGATACTTTGGTACGTTTGAATATTGGTCCTTGTGGGACGTCGACTCCACCGATGATCATGTGAATGACATGTTGAGGTTCTTCAAGTTCGTTCTTTCTGCCTACATCCCTCTCCCTGAAGTGATTCTTAGCCCGATCACTTAGGAATTCTCGAAGGTGGCCCTCATTGAATAACCTGGCCACCTCCTCCCTTAGCTGCCTGCAATCCTCCGTTCTATGACCATGTGTGCCATGATACTTGCACATCAAATTCGGGTTCCTTTGGTAGGGATCAGTCTGTATTGGCCTGGGCCACTTGGTATCTTTGATTCTCCCAATAGCCGAGACAATCCCTGATGCATATATGCTGAAATTGTATTCTGATAATCGAGGGATATGGTTGATACCGTTATTTGTTAAATCTTGATCCCCGGTCTGTGTCCCTCGGGGGCTTGCTGCGAATCTGTTAGGATGAACTGAGCCCGAGGGGGCTCCCAACTGGTCGTCCTCGACCCTAATTTTTGACTGATAACGATTATGCACATCCGACCGTGTCACAGCTGGATATTCAATCAAGTTCTGCTTTAGCGGTCGAGTTGCAATTGAGCTTCTTTCATTCAAACCTTACATAAAGGCTTGAACTGCCCAGGCATTGGAGACTGGCGGTAATTCCATTCTTTCCATTTGAAACTGGGACACGAACTCCCTCAGCATCTCGTCGTCCCTTTGTTTTATTTTGAGGACATCTGATTTTCTTGTGGCCACCTTTATGACCCCGGCGTGTGCTTTCACGATGGCATCCGCCAACATAGCAAATGAGTCAATGGAGTTAGGAGCTAAGTTGTGATACCAGATCATAGCTCCCTTTGATAGTGTTTCCCCAAACTTTTTCAACAATACTGACTCGATTTCATCATCATTCAAGTCATTTCCTTTGATTCCACAAGTGTATGAAGTGATATGTTCATTGGGGTCAGTTGTTCCATTATATTTCGGTATATCGGGCATGCGAAACTTCTTGGGAATGGGCATTGGGGCCGCACTTGGGGGGAAAGGTTTTTGTATGAACTTATTTGAGTCCAGTCCTTTCAAAATTGGAGGTGCTCCTGGTATCTGGTCGACTCTTGAATTGTATGTCTCCACCTTTTTGTCATTTTCTTCATTTTCTTTTCTCCGGACTCGATTCTTTTGGTCAGCTCTTCGAGCATTCTCATAATAGCAGGATCAGTCCCCGAACCATTTTCATCGGGCCTTTCAGGCGCAGGTTCTGTATGTCGGGCGTCCACTGGTTCGGCGGTGTTTGGAGTTTTGTTTTGACTCTGAAGTTGAGCAATGGCGACTTGCTGAGCTTGCAGCATCTCGAATATCACTTGGAGGTTGACTCCTCCTTCTTCCATTCCTCGCGTTTCCTGGCCTCCGGCTCGGGCTTCCCTGTGTGCATTCCTCACGGGGTATGTGCCTGCATCCGTGATTAGAGCGTTATGTGAACTGATATCAACAGGCTCCAAATTTGGCACTCCCTCAGGGTTTATGGGTGGTACACCGACCCCTATACCGCTGTTTTCTCCGAGTCCCTCACTGTCATGAGTTGGTGCGTTTTGTGTGCTAGACATATTTTGGCCTAAAATCAAAAAATCTTTGACAAGAAAAAGTGTGAAAAACAACGTGTTATCAGAAAACTAGCACTAAAATAATCACTATTATCTTTAGCCCCACGGTGGGCGCCAAACTGTTTACCTCGAAAAATGTGAGTAACAATTAAAGATAATTTGTGGTTTTAAAGATATGTGATATATTCTGATACTAGTTATTACACAAGTAATATTAAGCTTAAGTAAGAAGAAATGATGAACCAAATCAGCGTTGTTAGAGCAATAGGGGCCTCAAGCTTGGTTATCCCGGGGACCTCGAGGTCGGCTAAGAACAATAAAGTATGAACAATAAAGTAAAGACAATAAAGCTGAAGAACAATTGTTGAGCATGTTAAACAAGGAAAGCAGAATAGAATGTTCTATTGCAGTGAATAATATGAGATGATCCTTACAAAATGATTGAGGTCCCCTTTATATAGGAGGAGAAAACCCCAATATAGTACATTCCTAATTGCGGTATAAAATTCTATTGGTGCAGGTGTATAACAACCTAGTACGGACCTATACCATTCGTATAAATCTTATCCTCTAATTTATGCCATGGTCCACGTGTCCTTGAGAAATTCCCGCTCTTTCTTGATTGACTTCGAGATTGTGCTGCCCTCGATGTAGGTCGGGCCAAGCCTTCGATCAGCTTCCTCGAGGTATGTGTCCCTCAGCCGGGTCCGACCTCCATTTCGAGTTGCCCGGACTCGGACTCATAGCCCAATTTAAGACCTCGAAATCGGGCTCCCTGATTTTGATCATATACAAAAATTTAAATTGCTTAAGTTGAAACAAAACAACTTTCAGAAGATTTACATTTAGAAAGAGTTGGGAATCATTAAATTCACTCGATAGCGTGATAATAAAATCTTAGCCTCCACATGTATTTCCCTTAAGAATAACTGTTTATTGCTAATACAATTATATTTTGCTCACTAAGAAATAATCTATACTAACACTCCGCGAGGTTATGTAAATCAATTGATATATGACTCGTGACGATTAAACTGAAATAATCTTCTTGCCTGAATTGTGCTAAAAGATAGCAAAAATCTCTTGCGATTACTTTTTACTAAAAATCAATAATCTTTCCACTACAACTCTTCTGTGAAAATTACAATGGAAGTAAGCAAGATTACAAACTTGCAATGATAGCTTAATAAGAATTACCCTCACTCTATTATTTTACCCAATAGTTATCGTATATTAATTTTGCTTCGTGAGAATTACAAAATTGACATACAACTAACTTTGAGAATAAATAGATAGAAGTGTTAATAATTTATTAAATATAATATTCCAGCACAATATAGAAATATAAGTAGAAAGTTTCAGGTCAAGCATGTAGTAAAATTGAGATTAATAGTATAACGATATCGAGCTTCATCAACTATCCCAACAAAAGAGATTACTTCATTATGGAGTATTTAAATATCACAATGAAAGAAATTCTTAAAATACTATCAATACTCTTAGAAAATCCAAAAACTACAAGAGGAAAGTGAAATAAAGAAAGAAAGAAGCAAAGACCAAAGCTAGAGAAAAAGTTGCTAATTGGTACGTTTGATATCTCTCCTTCAACACAAATATGACATACTATTTATAGAAATCAAATCCTATAAGGTGCCATGTTGCCTCGTGCTTCGTTTGCCATGTTGCCTCATGCTTCTTTTGCCATGATGCCTCATGGTCTCTTCTTATTTCCTTTATTTGCTTTATCGTGATATTTTATTTCCTGCAAAATACTATTAGGAAATACTGAGAATTGACATATATATATATATATATATATATATATATATATATTTATTTATTTATTTATTTATTTTATAGTCATCAAACTCCCCCGTGCTTGAGTCCATGCTTGTCCTCGAGATAATAATTTTATTAATAATTGTTGTTTCTTGTAGAGTAGAAAAGTAAAAATAAAAATAAATAAAAACTCACATAAAATTCAAAACCTATAAGTTTTTCAAGTCGCCAAATCGATACCGTGTTTCTGCTTCTGCTTTTGTTTGCCAAAAAATTTCAACTCCTCTTTTGATGAACCTTTTGAGATTGATAACATTATGATCACAATTTCGAGTTTCTCAAGTTTTTGTCCATAAGCTTGCCCTTCATGTCAGTCTCCACTAATGTAGAATCAACACTAATTTCTAAAATTATTTTAGGATTTTTTCAGGCTTGTAATGACAGGCTTAATGCTGGTAAGGTAAAGGGATATATTTGTAGTGACTTTGTTCCATCCAGCTTTATTATGAGAGCTTGATTATTTTACCAAAGTAACTATGTACAACTCAACACATAGAAAATAACTTTAGAGATTGGGCTAAAGGTCCCGGTCTCCAATTCCATAATTAATATCACTTAAGTCATCATTTCTCTCAATAGATTTCTTAAATTCAAGCTTCTTGAACCAAGAATTTATTCTACAGATATATACACCTTGTTTTCCTCTTCTTTTTTTTTTTTAAGAGTGAAATAGAATATTTACTCCACAAGTATTCCTTCATTGCTTGCTTTAATAATTATTTTTGCTCAACTATAGCCGGAATGAGTAGTATCGATCTTTTTGTATGATAAACCAATATGGTGTATCAATAAAGCTATGGAATCAATTGAATCTATAGTTTTTATTCTAGGGTAAAAATAAAGAGTATGAATTTTATTCTAGGGTAAATATACAGAGTATGAGCGAAAATTAATGAAGCGAATAAAAATCAATGTGGATTATGAAGTGATTATCCATTGATAATAGACTTGAGAGTCTTTTTTGTAACTAATGTGAAGTCATTACAAGCGAATAATTGGCCTCAAGTAGAAAATAGAAATAATTTAGAAACTTTTTTTTTAATTGTCCAAGGGAGCAGTTTTGACGGGCAAGAGTCAAACATTTTCTCATGGCCAAATACATATAGAGACCATTAAACTTGGCCCAATTTTTCATTTTGGCACTTTAACTCAGCCTTGTTCCATTTTGACCCTCCAACCCATTTCATTTGTTCCACTTTGAGATAAAAAATTTTCTCCCAGGTAAAAATGCAGCGCGTGCAAATACCCAGCTGCTACCCCACCCCCAACCCCCCCCCCCCCCTAATTTTTTTTACTTTTTTTTGTAATTTTAAATTATTATTATTTTCATTTTTTCTGCCCACATCCCGGGGAAAAAATATTTTTTATATATATTTTCAGTAATAACAACGGGTTCAACTGAACCCATAACTTTCGACGCGGAGTAAAATTTTATAAAAATTATAAAAAAATAGATATAAACCCATAACATTTAAAAATATAATGGGTTCTTTTTTTTCACTTTGACACAAAAACTTTGACAAATACCCAGCTGCTACCCCCACACCCACCCTATTGCCCCCCCCCCCCCCAAACCCCGCAAAAAAAAATTGTAATTTCAAATTATTATTATTTTCGTTTTTTCTGCCCCCCTCCCGTGGAAAAAATATTTTTATGTATGTATATATATATATATATATATATATTCAGTAATAGCTAGGGGTTCAACTGAACCCATAACTTTCGACGCGGAGTAAAAATTGTATGTAAAAATTCATTAAAATTAAAAAAAGAATAGATATGAACCCATAACTTTAAAAATATAATGAGTTCAATGTTAAAAACATTAAAATTGAATCCATAGGATTTAAATTCCGGATCCACCTCTACATTGGGAGTATGAAATTTGGCTTAAAAAATAGCTCTCACGCGCCTACAAGGGTAAGGAAAATCACACATGAAATCTAGCAGCTTTTGTGTCAAAGTGGAACAAAAGAAATAGAGTTAGAGGGCAAAATGAAACAAGGCTGAGTTAAAGTGCCAAAATAAAAAATTGGATCAAGTTTAATGGGTTGTCTATGTATTCGGCCTTTTCTCATTATAAAGTATTAGCCTTTGATGTAATATTAAGTTTCAGTAAGTCTCTTTTGGAGGATGTCAGAATGCCCCCGATCTCTTCTTTTTTGTTAACCAAGAAATTCGGTGGTTTCGCATGGGGAAAGGTTAAGTGAGTTTAGATAAAAAGTTAACTGAAAAAAAAAGTAACTTGGACAAAAAGAAGTGACTCGATTATATCTTCTTTTTTTTTTTTTGTTTATAAAGAGTTCGAGTGAGGACTAAATTCAGTCAAAGTAAAAGGGATTAGATCTAACACAATTTCAAATAAAAGAACATTGATCAAACAGACGGCCTCCACCCTACTCTACCTCAATATTAGGATCTAATCTATGCTTAAATATTAAAGCTTTGATCTATGTCAAGGTTTAGGGTGTGTTTGGTATAACGGAAAATGTTTTCCAAGAAAATGTTCTCTTGAGAAACAAGTAGTAATCTTATTCATTTTTCGGTGTTTGGTACGCAAATTAAGGAAAATAACTTCTCAAGAGTATTCATAAATAATTTAGATACAATAAACATGAAGCCATAAACTTTCGAACCAACAACCTTTGGAACCGACAAATTTCATAAACTTCCGAACCGCTAAACTTTTGAAACCGTTAACTTTCGAACCCGTAAACTTTATAATTTCTAAACCCGTAAACTTCCAAACACATGAACTTCCGAACTCATAACTTTGAAACTTGTAAATTTCGAACCTGTACACCGAAAGATGAAAAAACTAAAACTGAAAATATATAAAATAATTTTTTTTCCCGGTGGAGG
>NC_032000.1:13912772-13945056 GCF_001879085.1 Nicotiana attenuata | reverse complement strand
ATAATTTTTTATGGGTTGTGGGGGGGGGGAACGTGGGTGGTGACAGGAAAAAGTTGAAATTAAAAAAAAAGCTTTTTGGAGAAAGGGGTGGGGTGGGTGATGAGGGTGGGGAAGGTTGAGAATGAGTTTTGGAAAATATTTTCCCTTCTCTTGATAAGGAAAATATTTCCTCCAATTGGAGGAAAATGAGTTCATAAGGAAAATATTTTCCAAAACATTTAAGCCAACCAAACATAGAAAAATTGGAAAATATTTTCCGTGTTTTCCTTCGTACCAAACACACCCTTAAAGTTTAAACTCATAACGTGACATGCACATCGCTAGTTGCACTCGTATAAAATAGACCAAAAAGCCCTAGGGCGGTGCGCCCATATGCTGTCTTCTTTATGGGAAGTTTCATAGCTTTACCCACAAAAACTAAACTAATTATCCTTACCTACCCATTAGTTTTTCTACTCACCGAACTAATTATCCTTCCTATCCATTGCAGCTTTTGTGGGTAATTTTTTCTTCTTTTTTTTCTCATTTTCTTTTTTGTTTCTCTGCTTTTTTTTCTTTTCTTTCTTTTCTCCTTTTTTTATCTTTTTTTTCTGTTCATATATTTTTTTCCCAGAATCATATTATTCTTTATTTTCTTTATTCAATAATCTGGTTGTATACTCAATATGGCTCGTTTCTTTTTATTTTTTTATTTTATTTTTATTTCTTTTTTGTAAATTATTTTAATTTCGTGTTCCTTTTCTAATTTCATTGAACTTTTTTTAATTTTTTTTTATTTATAATTTTCTGTCGACAACTACTTCATATACAATTAATATTATTTTTATGGAACTCCATACAAAATTCATTTAAGAAAATATTTGCAAGGACCTAGTTGAAAAAAATTAAAAAATGACTTTTTATTACGGTATACTGTTATATTATATTGTATACTCTAACAAAATAATGCTACTATAACCATACATTTAGCTTTGCACAAATAACACTTAGATGGTTCAACAAATAGCAGTTAAAGTATACTATTATGGTATATTGTATACTATTACAGCATACTATTACAGTATACTACATATTATTACAGTATACCATTACAGTATATTGTATACTATAACAATATATTACTGCAGTATAGTTATATACTCCTACAGTATATTGTATACCATAGTGGTATGTTTTTCTTCGATTATTATAATATACCCATAAAGAACTTTTTCAATGGGTATAGTTGAAATTCATTGAAAATATATAGATAAGTCAATACACAAAATTTGAGGAAGATTGGAGGTGATTTGGACTGGTTTTGTATCAAAATTCGTAATTAAATTGAGTTCAAAAAAGTCTTCTGCACACATGTATCACGCATGTATCTCACACACAACACAGGTATACATGGATATACATGTGATACACAATAGATACAAACATGATACATATGTGATACATAAATGATACACAGTGTAATACACATCATTTTTTTCATGTTCAGTTTTTACCGAATTTTCAATTCAAACCACCTCAAAACTTCACCAAATCATCCCAAAGCTGAGATTCAAGCTCCTTAAGTTGTGCCCAATCTATTCTAATAACACCCACTCAAAACAAAGCAAAAATTTGATATTTTTTTGCTACAAATAGCTAATTGGCTAATATTAGTAATATTTTATCAATTAGCCAATTTTTGTAATGAGCTACCTATAAATAAACATAGCTGGTAATTTCCCGAAAAGTAAATCTTTTGGGTTTGGGTAGTAAAGGGTAAATAATTTGAGTTTAATGGGTACAAAATGAAATTTTCCTTTGATCATTTATGTGCAAGATTAAACCAGTGTTTAAAACGTTAACTTTCAAATACGTCCATATACAAGATAAAATATCTAGTGTCGGCTAAAGAGAATATTTTGGAGCATATCATTTATTTCTAGACGTGAATTCATAGAATGACCTAGTTCTAAAAAGATGTGTGTGTGGGGAGTGGGGACTATCGGAAAAGGTTCTTAATTAATCAGTAAAAAGATCCTTCCTCGTATAGTATATCCCAGAATAGAGAAGTGGAAATTGGAAATTCTTATGATTCACTTCACATCTGATATTTCATACAACAATCAACTTCAAAAACTAGTCTAAATACATATCCAAAAAAAAAAAAAAAAAAGTTAAAACCATCCAAAATTTGCATAAACCAGCATCACATGAAAGATTTTAAACAATTTATAGCCCCTCAAGAAGCAAGCACCAGCAGCGGAGGAGAGAATACTGATCTAAATTCTACACTTGAAAGTCGACACTTAGGGAGAAGTAACGGGAGTTGTTGAATAGAGAGCTTTAATTTGTTACTCTTAGCAGCTTCTTCTTGATCTCATTCTTAGATTCTTTCCCCTGGACAAGGCTTCTCCTCTATATCGTGTAAGCGCCACTCGAATATCAGTGGCTAGTTGCCAAAGCGGTAACCAGAAGACCAAGTATAAGAAATGGCTGTGCACTAGCCTGAAATGACAAACATTGGTTTCGGTTTGAGAACACCAAAATTAAGAGATGTACTATTTTTTCCAATATTTTAACTTTACGATGTTTAAGTTTTAGTAGAAAGGGGAGTGAAGGTACCTGATACTTAACATCATACTTTACAGGGTCTTTGAGAAAATACTTGAACTGCAGAGCAAAAAAATCGCCTGTTAGATTACTTTTGCCAAGCAGAGAACTCAGTCATATAGAAGCAGACTCCATTTCCAATTAAGCTACGGACTTCATCACACTGTCAACAATAGAACACCTATTGTTGCAGGTCATTTTCCTTATCTTTAAGGTAACTAATCATAAGAAGCTGCCTGGAAGAATTTCTTACATAATCTGATAGTGTAAGAAATTCATTACTCTGCCAGTGCATAAAAGTTGTACTCTTTCAGTTATTAGATATGCGTGGCCTGTGATTTGGTTACCAGGATAATGCTAATCGAATTAGGATAACACTTGCCTGGAAGAATACTTGTGGAGCAATTAAACCTAGAAGCGCTAAGGCATAATAGGGTTTGCCAGCGCCTAAAAGATACCCTGCAACAAACAAGACATAAAGCAATTACAAGATTGTTTAAGGCTTAAATTTGCCACGTAACAGTTTACATTCAGAAAAAGCCCTCTCCTAAATGATAGCCCTTATCTTAATTTGGCCTCAACTACCTTTAGATGATCTTAGATGCTCTAGGTTTGAAACTGGACCTTGACCACTTAAGTAAGCCCCCTATCACCATTAGTTTCAAGCAATAATTTGGAAATAAGTCTGCAGCTCTCATTTTCAAAAAATTTTCATTGTCTTTAATACGATCTGGCTTCACACCTCGCGGTGCTTACACCTCTCGCCTATCGGAACACCAACCCAATCTTGAAAGCTGAAGTGGGTTTGGGGAATGGAAGAACAAGAACATCTTCTTTACCACCAAAAATGGTAACATAAGACCCTTCTTCACTCATGCTTGTCANTGCACGGGGTGAAGTTGCCACCATGAACTAAGGATTGGAAGGGTTGAGGATAGAGTTTCTTTTTCATTTCCAGGGTAGTTGGCAAGAGCTATAGCAGCTTACGATGCAGTTGATTCGGAAACATACGCCAGGGCGGTTGGGTGGGGAGTCAGATCAGGCCAACGGTCCTGCTCCGCTTTATACTAAGAGAGTGTGGTTGGGTCTGACTCCGTTATAGGGCTAGTACGCCGAGCAGCTTCGAATTCTGCTGTGCCGGTGCACAAAGCAAGCACACAACGACTGCGTAAATCTTTGGTCTGTCTATCATTGCCCATGTTGGGCTGACTCCTTTTTTTAGGCAAGAAGACCACTAGTTGAATTATTAAACTATTAAGACTAACTGAAAAAAGGGTACTACTCTTCTTCCTCCACTACTGATATTGACTGACCTGTTGATAGGATAGCAGGGAAAGTTGAGAGTATATCCGGAGAAAGAAAAAAACCTTTTCAGGATGAGACTACGAACCCTAATGGAGCCAATGAGAAAGCAGTTGCAGGCCAGTGTAGGCTTGCTCCGCACAGGTTACATCTGGGCCTTATATTGATATTCTTTTCAATTCATTTTTCAATTTCTTCGGTCCGGGGTACCGCGCAATCCGTTTAGATCTATTTCAGTTGCCAATGAAATGGAATACGGGGAACTCTCCGTCTAAGTGGTTAATCCGACGAGTCAATTCTCAATGCGATGCATCCGTGAAATGGGACGGAGATCTGCCCGAACTTAGTCCAGTCCTATTAAAGATGGGGGCGAATCAAGCAACTCTTATAGATAGATGGGATAGGAAGGAAGAACCACTGATAGCATTTGCAGCTGCTTCTTTCCGATCGATATACAAGCAGTTGGGCGCGAAGCTTTCTTCGTGAAAAAGCTCGTCCTTGTCAATATAGGACTGTCTTTCATTCTGCTTTTACTTATTTTTTTTTAATCTCTCATTTTCTAAATTTTTTCATTGTCTTTAGTACGATCTGGCTTCACACCTCGCGGTGCTTACACCTCTCGCCTATCGGAACACCAACCCAATCTTGAAAGCTGAAGTGGGTTTGGGGAATGGAAGAACAAGAACATCTTCTTTACCACCAAAAATGGTAACATAAGACCCTTCTTCACTCATGCTTGTCATCCGCTCGTGAATACCGTCCAGTCAAGTCTTTGTTCTTTATTCTTAAATATGGGTGCTAACCAGATTCCCTATGTTATATGTGAGGTCAATAAAATTCTCCAGAGAGAGTGAGTTTCTGATCATAATGACCACCTAAAGTTGGATTTCCAGTTGTAGTTTTTTGTTTGGGGTGCCAGTAGTAGCATAGTTGCTTAGTCGTCCTTCCTCTTACATATTACAATTTAGGAGCTTTTCATGCTGCCTTTAGCGGAAAACGGACTTGATGGACAAATAAGTCTAAATTTCAAAGAGAGAGTTCCGGACAATCAAAACTATTGATAAGTAGCTTCTCTAAGGTAGAAGAAACTAAAGCATCTCTTGGTTTTCATATAGTGCTCAAGTCGTGGAGACTGCTAATAGTGTCTACCATGCACATCAAATAATTGTGGTTACCGATCATTAGATCGTCAACAATCACCATTTGATAAGGCTAAAACCTTCATCTCCCAATATTCATTCTTGCTTCAGTTGATACCTTGATATTGATATAATGATATAGCTTCAACGAAGATACACAGTATTATGAGGCCCAAAAGGTTCACCTTTATTTTTTGGATAGGTCAAAAGGCTGTCACTTGTTAACATATATGGATCTGATAGTTGTCAATTAAACAATATATAGATCTGATAGTAGTCAAATAAACAAGAATAGTGATCACCTGCCACTGATATCTGAGTTATGTCAATGGCACCAACACAAATCCATTTAGCGGCTTCAGAGCCAAAAGCTACTGGAAGTGACTACAAATGTAGTGCCATAAGACAGTTAGAACAGTCATAAACATGGCCATTCATGAATGCGAAGTTAAATTGTGTGGAGTATATACCTGAAGCCCCATAGCTCTATCTCCTTCAATGCTTTTGAAATCATTTACAATGGCTATGCCTAGCTGCAAAATAACAGAGAAAACATAAGATAACTACTGATACATGTGATAGAAAATTAAAATAAAAAGTGCTTTTGCAGACTCTTACTCCAGCAACGCTATACAAGAGTGTTAGTACGATTATGTCAGGTGTAAGGGTCCCGAACAAAGCTTGGCCAGCCCACCTACATCAAGAAATTGAAAGGATTATGCGTTACTTTATCTCTGCACTCATAATCACAAACCAAAATGCTAAAGCAATGCATTTGTAAAAGCCCTTTGCTGCACAAGGTAATTTCTATCATAGATAATCCCATCTGTGGGACTACACAAATGAGAATCAAACTCCACCACCAAGTCCCCCAGCAAATGATGCCTGATCAACTAGGTTAATTTTCAATATGATCATCAGTCCATGACTGGTAGCATCAACTAATCATCAGTGCATGACTGGCGAAGAGAAGGCCAAGTTATAATATACAGTATTTTTTTTATAAGGCCAGGTTATTATTGCGAGAGGTAATATGTTAAAACTTTTCCACTTCAGCCTGGTTCTTTCGATTTTTGAAAATAAATCTCGACAAGTTGCAGAATAGTAGACAGTTCGATATATACCAAGGCAAGCTGATATAACTTGCTCCGAGAGCAAAATTTCCAATCCATCCATTCTGTTTGAGCTGCACATAAATTTTATATCAGAGCTATTCCCATTTTGATACTGTACAAGAAGCTACTTCAGAGGATTGTCAAAGATAACGACTTTACCTTCAATGGTGGAGCTGAGTAGATGTAGGAGAGCAAGGATCCACCAAGAGCAAGGTAAAATATTGTAGGGAAGTCGTGCCCTGCCTATAAGAACAACGATCAAGGAACTCAGACGTTTTCAGATAACTAAATAACTGGATAAGAAGCAGCTTTAAAGACTTACCCACACATCTAAAATACCAGCTAACCCCAGACCTCCAAGAAGAAGCACCCATATTTGATTAATGACCTGGTATCAGTGATATCTTGATGAGAATATATAGGATATGTGGAATTAGTTTTAACTTTTCATACATATCTTTAGACAATCTCAAACAAGACATACCTCTTGTTCGGATATTGCGCCTGAAGGAATTGGACGGTAAGGTTCATTAATAGCATCAATCTCTCTATCATACCAATCATTAATTGTCTAAACATAAAGCAAAAAGTCACTTCCCGGGATTTCTAAAGTAGATATTCGATCTTGAAAAGCACTAATTTGCACTAGTGAGAGAAGTACCTGAGTATAGCCAGTTAGAAATGGGCCAGACATTAGCATACAAACAATTGATTTGGCCACATCCTCTGGAGTCCAGTGGAAGTTCCCTATGACAAGGTTTTAGAAATGTATTAGATAAATGCAGAGAGCCCACTAAATACATATTGTTTAGTTAGAACTCCATGAATAGAAGTTTTTATTGAAAAACAGTTTCATTTGCAAAAGTGATCCACAAATAGATTATGAAGTACAAAATTTTCCAAATTCAACTTAAATTGACAGCTAACTATGATGGCAGATCTACTATTATTTGCATTTCAGCACCAAGCCAAAACATGATATACTTTTAATAGGCTATAACACAAGGCAATATTTCCTTTTTGCAATTGGGATGATGGCCTCATAATCTCATATTTGTTTACACGGACTGATGACAATGTACACCTGAGTTAAGATTTTGTATGAATATGAAGTGTTCAATTCCAAATATAAGAGCATTTCATGATTTAACAAATAAGTGCTTTGCCTGCATTTCTTTATTGTATGGGAAATTTAAAATTGAATGATACAAACAGCATATGAACATAGAAATTGGAAGTATCTAGGGCCAAAGATTGAAGGCGACATTTAAATACTCCTTGGACATGTCTCTAGCAATTTAGCTTTAAGAATATGTGCCTAGTAGTACCAGAAGCAGCAGCTCCACAGACCACGCCCCACACAAGGGGAGGCCAAGTAACAGGTTTTGTAAGTTGAACCCGAATCTTCCACTTGTCCTGTAAAGAACAAATAGAGAAGAGTAAGTTTTGAATTAATTTGTCTTTGTTGGGATATGCATACTCGTTGCGTCCCTCTTTTCTCTGCTTTTTCTTTCTTGTCCCTCTTTAACTATCCAACAGAAAAATCAGACTCTAGAAAGAAATTTTAAGGTGGTCTTCATGGTTTATGACATCATGCAGAAATATCAAAGGGTTTCCAGGGTAAGTATGAGTGGATCTTACAAAAAATAGCCGGCCGGATTCACTGTTTACATTTTCTATCCAGTATACTAGAGTATACGTTGGTTATATACAGTTATACACATTATACATAAATTATACATCCGTCGGCTATTTTTAATTTAAACGGTTGGATAGGCGGCTATTTAGGTAATTCTTCGAACTCTTCCCAAGGAAAGACCAGGCATTTATCTGACATAGGCTTCCTGTGTTACAAACAAGAGTTTCCAGCATGACCATGGCTCAATATGAGAAGAGATGATTTGTCCAAGATGCGTCCTATGAGTTATTCACCTGTCCTCCATGTGGTATATACTTCGGCAGGCAGATTTATGTTTACGACTTTCTTAAGAGGCAGTTATATCAATCAACTGCATCTAAATCCCAAACAAAGTTGGGTCATATATGAAGCCTCTATAATCATTTGACTGCGTGCCCAAATTATTCCAATACTAATTTGCTTATAAATAATTTATCTTCTAGGGAAGTTCAGGATTTATTAGAACTAGAAGCTTTCAAGTCTCGCACTTATCTCTAAAATGATATACAAGTCTTTAACCAGACCAAAAGGACTTAGTGGAAAGTAACAAACTTAATGTAAGTGAAACAACATAAAACAATACTCCCTTCGTTTCAATTTATGTGTCTTAGTTTGACTGGCCACGGTGTTTAAGAAAGTAAAGTAGAGTTTTAAATCTTGTGGGCTTAAACTAAAGATGTATGTAATGTGCCAAAATATCCTTGAATCTTGTGGTCTTAAAAATATGTCATGTGGAAAGTTGGAGTTAGAGAGTTGCTAAATATAGAAAGAGACATTCTTTTTTAAATCAATTAAAAAGGGAAGTAAGACACACAAATTGAAATGGAGGGAGTAGTAAATAAACCTTAATTCCAACTAGTTGGCATCACCTCCATTACTTTATAATCTCAAGTAAATCTGCACTGATTTTGAAAGATTGATGGTCTTTCGAAACAACTTTCCTCCATGCGATTTCAGCTGTACTTTGTCCCATGTTAGTACTTTCAAATTTCAATAATCTATTATTGTGCCTACAGTCAAGAGCATATGGAGGTCTATGTAGGACATAGCCGAACTGTTACAGAAATCCTCTCACTTTTCTTTTCTTCTTTTTTTACAAGGATCTCAGACAATTCTTATTTTATCCTTTAGGTATGCTACTTACACCTTATGCCATACGTGATCAATTGTAATCCTGTCCAACACTTAAGGGACGCACGTTCATCTTAAGTTCCGCATTTCTGTTGACACTCATTTTTAGATAAGTTAGGCCTCAGATATATATAGAATACCCAACATTCACTCTCGTGTAAGATTGTTGGTCTCGCCATTGTTTTGTAGAAATTTACTTTCACTCTGTCAGGTTCTTCACGTTGCATAACATTCTCGTAATACTCCTTTTTCGATATCCTATCTTAATTCTATGTAGGACATCTTCGTCTATTATGCTATTCTTCTATAATATTGAGCTTACCCATCTGAATTGCTTGCATTTGGGCACCACAATCCCATCTAATCTCACTTCACCTCATCCTCATTTTCGCTTAACTGGAAGTTTTATACAGGCATTTAAATCCTAAATAATCCCCTTCATTCACTGATTCCCCAAAAAAGTCTCCTTTCCAGGGAAATTTTTCTCAGAAATGGTTACTCAAAGAGTGGAACTAGAGCACCAACCAGAACCTGCTTCCAATATAAACAGACCACAGGAAATTTGTTTTGATTTTGATAAAACAATATAACATTCATGTTTAATAAATTGATAAATATGCTACACTCTTAACTCTTGTGTTCCAGATAAATTCAAAACGAGCAACCACAGGTGGAGTCGTGGAGACTTAGTCACAGTCTCAATCCAGCATAAAAATCAGTTCTTTGAATTAAAATGTCAGGTGTCCCTCGCAGGTATGATGTAGACAGAGAAGTACTAGTCCAGGCGCGGAGCTACCCTTATCCAAGGGGAGCCTATTTGACACCCCTTTGCCGGAAAATATCACCGAGTAGATAGGTCAACTTTTTTTTCTTATGTATATATACTTGAATCCCTTAGCTTCTTAGTGTATTTACTTCTTCATATTTTGAATCCCATTAGTGAAAAACTTAGCTCCGCCACTGAGTACTATGAATGAAAATCAGATTTTTCGTAGCCCCAACTCACTAGGGATCAATAGAGTTCCCTTATAGACCCAATACTACTCGAACAAACCTCCTTGTTATTATAATTCAAAGTAAATATAGGTAAGGAATAATTATAAAATCAAAGAAATAAACCCATGTAGCTGAATAATAAGATAAATATCATACCGTTTCTTGCTTGGCTCCTTTAATTCCAAGAATCTGATTTATGCTTGAACCACCTGCAGCTGGTGCCTTATCTGGTGCTTGTGCTTTAACTGCCATACAAATTTCAAAACTAAAAACCCCATATCTTTATTTATTTGAATAACAATCACAAAAATAAATACACAAATAGTTAGCTCCATAAGAATCAAGAAAGTAAAATACTCTTTAGAACTTCACTTTCTTTATCAGTCTCTGTTGCTCTTACAACAAGCCTTCTTCCTATAAAAAAGTTCAAAAGTAACAAACTTTAATGCATAACAAATGAATAATAGATAGATAAAATGAAGTTATTATATATATATATATATATATATATATATATATATATAAGAAGGTTAAAGAAATGAAGGAGTTTATGAATGAGATTACTGGAAAATGAGAGGTAAAAGGGGGATGAAATTTGTGAAGAGCGAAGTGGGATTTTGTTGCTAAAATTGGATAGTTTAATAGAGGGCACAGAGTTTAGGAGAGAAGCCATTGCAAATAGTTGAGCTCAATGGAAGTGGAAGGAGATGTGAGCTGCAATAGCTTTTGCTCTTTGTGATAACTTTTGTCTTTAGTTTAATCCGTTAAAAACAATTTATAGTTTGTCTCTAATGTTTCTCTTTTTTATTTTCCTATCCCTTGCCCGGCGTCAATTTTGGTCTCCACTAATTTGGTCAGGGTCTATAAAAGATACAACTATTTTCGATTAGGATATTTTTTTCCTTCTCAAGGTGAATGAATCCGTTAATCCCATCATGTCTCGGATGTTTCTATTACCATTTTATAGATAACGGTCTCTTTTTTAGAGTTAAATGACCTTTTTATATGATACTTTAAAAATTTTAATTTTAAATCATAAAATATGATAATTAGTTATACTTTTGATGTCTTTTATAGATGTATTAAATAATTTGAGGTATGTATATTTGATACTCGAGCTGAAATTTGAATATTTTCATCTTTCATTTTTTCGAATCTTGTTATTTTTTCGTTAGTGGAAATACATAATCTTATTATGCCCTTTATTAATCTATGTAATTACTTGTAATTTAGTAAGATTTTCAAGAAGCTATTTTCTTTTTCTTTTCGAACAATATATACATGGCATATTACATAGTTTACGGTTTTACTGACTTTAACAAAAAATAACATCTTCAATATAAGGGATTCAGTTCTCTCCGTTACATTAACATTTAGATTGGTTAATTCGTCTTTTAGGTTATATTCTTTATTTTCTTAAAAGGGGGAATAGGGGAGGAATTATAAAGTAAAAAAATCGAACCCTTACCAACAAGGTAAAATCCAGCAATCAACTAAAATATTAAGATTCTCTATTATTCATAGTTAAGAATTTTTTACTCAAAAACTGTAAATTTTATTGATGATTGATAAAATATCATATTTATCTAAAAACTTGGGGATTCAACTTTTTTTTTTATAATTTTTAAAAATTAGTATGAGAAAGACTAAGTCTATGGAGAGCTTCTTACATTGTTATTTGGTTTGAAGGGATAATAACATTTTTGGGGGCTCCCAAGAAAGTAATAGCCGGTAAATATACATATTTTGTATATTAAGTATTTATTTACATATAATATACATTATTTATACACAATTAATGTATTTGTTTTGAATATTTTAGGTTATTGCCAGTAGTTACTTTGGGCCGCCGGACCAATAGCGAAAAAAGCCCTTCTTTGAAACAACATGCTGAACTTGAGTCCAATTCATGGCACCTGTATTGTGACTAGGGCCTCGTTCTTTGAAACTCTTGCTGTAATTTTGGGAGAAATTCAAAAATAGTCAGATTTATAAATGATCAGTGAAAAATAGCTACAGTTTCAAAAGTAATCGAAATTTAGCCACTTTTCATATAAAGATAAATCTGAACAAAAGCACTGTTCAAAATCAGAAAAATATGTCAGCATAATATACTGGAATTTGTACTGGAACTCCAGTATATTATACTGGAGTAGTAGTATATTATACTGGAACTTCCAGTATAATATACTGGACTTCTAGCATAATATACTGGAGTTCCAGTATAATATACTGGTCCAGCATAATATGCTGGAAATTCATATATAGGTGCTCCAATCTCCAGTATATTATACTGGAACTTTTCGCGTGTTGGAGTTCCAGCATAATATGTTGGAAGTTCATACACATGTGTACCAATCTCTAGTATATTATGCTGGAACTCTCCGTGTTTCAGCAAAATAGTAGCTATTTTTCAATGACTTTGCAAACGCTGGCTATTTTTCAATTACCAATCCGAAAACTGGCTAGCCTGTACTATTTTTACTGTCTTCTTCGACGCAAGGATCGGCCCAAATCCTTACTTAACGTGTCCAATTGCTCTATTCGATAGCTCCTCTTCTCTTTTTTCTTTTTTTCTTTTTCTTCTCTTTTGGTGGAAGAGTCGAAAAAGATGCAAAAATAGGTACGAATGTATAGGAAAAAAGAAAAACTCAAGAACTAAAATTTTCTTTTATGCCAAGCTTGACTAAAAACGTTTTGTCAATTAGATTGATAACTTTTTGAAAGCTTCCTCAATCTATACCATTTTAGAGAATCACCTTTATAAAATGAAAACTAAAATTGCACGGTGTATAAGGTCGAAATCGTATGCCTCCGATCTATGGACTCGAGGGGTCATTTTGAGCCCAAGTTCGGGCAAGGTCGAGTTCGAGCTCGAGGGACAAGATTCGAGCTCGAGGACAGAGTGCAATGCCCGAAGACTGAAGCACGACGTACACCGAGGCCGAGTATGCTCGATCCCGAAATTGTACCGTTGAGGATTTGTAACAAAATGAGCTAGATTCCTGCCACGTCCCCAAGATCGTGGCGCAAATCCCGAAATATGATTGTACGATTCCGTACTTGGCGGTTAGACAGCTGTATCAGGAATATTCCCTACTGCAATAGAAATATTCCATATTTAGGATTCCCCTATTATATAAAGGGGACCCCAATCATTTGTAAGGGGACACAATCATTGAGAAAAGAATATACTCTCTACTTTTTGCCCACTGTTCATCATCATTGTCCTTTAGCTCTACTGCTCTTGCTTTACTTTTCTTACTTTATTGCTCTTAGCCTGTCTCGAGATCACCATCTCGAGGTCACTACTACTAAGTTACATTGGTTTGATATTTCTTTCACATCTACTTTATATTTTTTGATTATTAATTGGTATTGAATCTAATCACGTATCTTTAAAACCACAAATCAAATTTAATTGTTACTCGTATTTTCAAGGTAAACAGTTTGGCGCCCACCGTGGGACTGAAGATAATAGTGATTGTTTCTTTACTGATTCTCATTACACACGTTATTTTTACACTTTTTCTTGTCAAGAATTTTTTATTCTCAGACTGAAACATGTCTAGCTCACAAAATGCACCTACTCATGACAACGAAGGTCTTGGTGAAAATAACAATGTAAGGGTCGGTGTACCACCGGTAAACCCTGGGGAAGTGCCAAACATGGAACCAATTGATGTTAGTTCTCATATTGCTCTAAACGCGGATTTAGGCACAGACCCCGGAGGGAGTGTACGCAGGGAAGCCTGACCTAGTGGTCAAGGAACACAAGGCGTGGGTGACGGAGGAATCAGCCTCCAAGTGATATTCGAAATGCTGCAAGCTCAACAGATCGCCATTGCTCAACTTCAAAGTCAAAATAAGATTCCGAGTGTAGCTGAACATGAAACAATCGACGTATTGAGCTGATATCTAAAAGATCAAACGATAATGGCTCGGGGACTGACCCCGAAATTATGAGGATGCTCGAGGAACTCTCCAGGAGAATCCAGTCCGGGGAGAAAAAGATTGAGGAAAATGAAAAAAAGGTCGAAACATATAACTCCCGTGTTGATCAAATCCCAGGGGCACCATCGATATTGGAAGGGCTGGATTCTAAAAAGTTCGTGCAAAGAACTTTCCCCCCTAGTGCGGCTCCGAAGCCAATCCCTAAGAGGTTCCGTATGCCCGAGATTCTCAAGTATAACGGGACGACCGATCCGAATGAACATGTCACCTCATATACGTGCGCCATCAAAGGAAACGATTTAGAAGATGACAAAATTGAATTCGTACTATTGAAAAAATTCGGAGAGACTCTATCTAAGGGTGCCTTAATTTAGTATCATAACTTACCCCCTAATTCTATTAATTCTTTGCTATGCTTGCAGATTCTTTTGTAAAGGCATACGCCGGAGCCCTCAAAATTGCAACGAGGAAATCGGATCTTTTTAAGGTAAGACAGAAAGGTAACGAAATGCTCAGGGAATTCGTGTCTCGGTTCCAAACGGAGAGAATGGATTTGCCCCCGGTCTTCGATGACTGGGCTGTTCAAGCTTTCGCTCAAGGTCTCAATACTCGGAGTTCTATAGCTTCGCAACAGTTGAAGCAAAGTTTAATCGAGTATCCGGCTGTCACTTGGGCTGACGTACACAATCGGTATCAGTCGAAGATTAGGGTCGAGGATGATCAACTGGGACTCCTTCGGGATCCGTTTATTCTAACAGGCCCAAGGATAGGGTCAAAAGGGACATTCATCGAGAGCCTAGGTCGAGTAGAGATCGATATCAACCGTACAACGGAGATCGTAGGAGCATCGGATCTGGGCGAAGCTTCGCACAAAATGATCGAGGTCAAAATTCACGGGGACTCGACGCCGAGGAAGATCAGATCGAATATCCAAAATCCGAATAAAGGTACGGCCCCATCTTTTCTATTTTTTTGACTAACGCTTTCAGGTTATCGGTGAGGATCGGAAGGAAGCTATGGGTCTTAAAGCACGCGTTGCACTCTTTTTCCCTTAGACCGGGTTTTATCCCTAATGGGTTTTTCCGGCGAGGTTTTTATCGAGGCAACCATTGGTCGTGCTAACTTAGAGCAAGTCAACAGTATCCGAAGTTCCCTACAATAAGCCTCGAGTATCGGGGGGCATTACCCTCGAATGACTACTTTGTGGCAAGGAGATTACTTCATGACGACGGGGCCTCGAAAGGAAAATGTTGTAAGGGTCAAACGGTCAGATGAACCGTACCCATATAGGTTACTCGAGCCCCAAACATCAAACATGCGTTCATGTATAATCATCCATTGAGAGAAGTATTTTTCCTTGATATCTCATGCCTTTAGAGAAATTTCATATTTTATACTCTTGATCTATTGTGTAAATAGGCTTAAGGGCTGACCACGACGGAATTTCGAACAACCGACCCCATGCTCGAGGACTGTCGTCCCAAAAGCAAACGGAATCAAACTGCTAATATTTCGAGACCATAAGACCTTGAAGGCAATCCTCGACTTTACGGGCCACGGCCACCCCACCCGGGGACTGACATTTCGGGCAAGCTCGAAGCGAAGCGGAAGATAAGCCCAAAGGGAAAGTTCCGAACTAAAATAGCTACGGCCAGATTAACGCAGATCGGAGACACCCGAAATCCGTAACAGATACGAAAGCCCAAGGGCTATCTTAACCTAAACGGAAGCATATCCCGAACACTCGGGGACTACTTACCCGAGCTATCTAAACAGTAAGACCTCAAGAGGATCCCCCAATATATAGGCCAAGGCCATCACATTCGGGGATTAACATTTCGAACAAGTTCGAAATGTTATCGGGAAACAAGTCCAAAAGACATACCCGAAGGCTACGGCCATATTAAATACTACAGTCACTAAAAAGGCTACGGCCGAAATAATGCGGCTCGGAGACGTCCGACTTCCGCCATAAATTAAAGGCCTTCAAATACTTCGAAAACCCGGTTAAACTCGACTACCTCGGCAAAAGCAAAAAGGGCTTCGACAAAATCAGCCCTCGAATAATTTAAAGGCTTCGATAATTTCAGCCTTCGAAAAAAACCTCAGGAGGTGTCCGATTACCATTACACAAACAAGTTACTAATAAGGTTTCGATACGTCGAACCCTCAAAAAACCCAACGGGTACAAAAAATACATGCTAAGACATACAAAAATTTTCACTAAGTCTTTTAGCCGAAAAGAGGGAAAAATTATAGCCACTTTAGAGGCCAAATCGTCCCGACTTAAAGAGCCTAAGGGCCAATATATAAGAGCCTAAGGGCCAACCAAAAGAGCCTAAGGGCCGATCTAAAAGAGCCTAAGGGCCAATGTAAAAAGGCCTAAGGGCTAACTTTTTTTCGAGTTCGAGCAAACACTCACTCGACTACTAAGCCCAAGGGCTACCCGAGTTCGAGCAAATTCTCACTCGGGGACTATCTATAAAGCCTAAGGGCTAACTTTATTTCGAGTTTGAGCAAATACTCATTCGACTACTAAGCCCATGGGCTACACGAATTCGAGTAAATTCTCACTCGGGGACCATCTATAAAGCCTAAGGGCTAACTTTATTTCGAGTTTGAGCAAACGCTCACTTAACTACTAAGCCCAAGGGCTACCCGAGTTCGAGCAAATTCTCACTCGGGGACTATCTATAAAAGCCTAAGGCCTAACTTTATTTCGAGTTCGAGAAAATACTCACTCGACTACTAAGCCCAAGGACTACCCGAGTTCGAGCAAATTCTCACTCGGGGACTATCTATAAAAGCCTAAGGGCTAACTTTACTTCGAGTTCGAGCAAATCCTCACTCGACTATAAAGCCTAAGGGCTATCTTTCATTTCATGTCCAAAGCATATATCCACTCAACCATCAAGCCCAAGGGCTACCTTACCTCATCGACTGTTTAGTCTAAGAGCTACTCAAACTCAAGTTCAAACGATCATTCGGGGTCCATTGATCAGAAACGGTCGAGGGCTGTACTTATTTTCGGCCATTACCATCTCAAGTCTGTGAACATTCAAAGGGAATTTTATGCTAAGACACTCTGACCCGCACAAAGGAGTAACAAATTCCGGAGCCATGGAAGGATAAAAGTTTTGTGTAAACCTATTTACAAGGGCTATAGGCCACGATCAAGAATGCCTCATAAAGGCCGATCAGCCTCAAAAGCGAAGAATCACGAAGAACACAGAACCTAAGCAGCACGATTTTTATCGGCAGAAGCGTCTTCACCCTCAGAATCTTCCCCACCGCCGGACTCGCTAGAGTTCTCGGAGTCGCCCTCGGAAAGGGCTAGCTTCCAAACTTTTGTTTCCTCAGTCGCTTACGCCACTGATGATGTCGTGACAAATCGGGGTAAGGATCAAGGACTCAATTCGTTTCTTATCGTCCTACTCTAAGAAACGCGGGGACTATCTGTATACGGTCGAAATCGTATGCCTCCGATCTATGGGCTCTAGGGGTCATTTTGAGCCCGAGTTCGGGTAAGGTCGAGTTCAAGCTCGAGGGACCAGATCCGAGCTCGAGGACAGAGTGCAATGACTGAAGAGTGAAGCACGACGTACACCCAGGCCGAGTATGCTCGATCCCGAAATTGTACCGTTGAGGATTTGTAACAAAATGAGCTAGATTCCTGCCACGTCCCCAAGATCGTGGCGCAAATCCCGAAGTATGATTGTACGATTCCGTACTAGACGGTTAGACAGCTGTATCAGGAATATTTCCTACTGCAATAGAAATATTTCATATTTAGGATTCCCCTATTATATAAAGGGGACCCCAATCATTTGTAAGGGGACACAATCACTGAGAAAAGAATATACTCTCTACTTTTTGCCCACTGTTCATCAGCATTGTCCTTTAGCTCTACTGCTCTTGCTTTACTTTTCTTACTTTATTGCTCTTAGCCCGTCTCGAGGTCACCATCTCGAGGTCACTATTGCTAAGTTACATTGGTGTGATTCTCTTATTTCTTTCACTTCTACTTCATATTTCTTGGTTATTAATTGGTATTGAATCTAATCACATATCTTTAAAACCACAAATCAAATTTAATTGTTACTCGTATTTTCGAGATAAACACACGGTTAACCCACAAATTATGGGAAAAATACAAAATTAAATAAAATCCTCACACATAAGATTAGTGAGAACTGAGCTAAGTCCCAATAATATAGCAAAATTATTGCAAAAATTTGATTTTATTTTCTTCTTTAGCGCAAAACAATAGACGTCCAATCTTGAAACCTAAAGTTAGCCCGATCTTGTATTAAGATTATTAATGACTTTTGATCAGTCCTTATGTATCAAATGAAGTTGTTCTAAGTTGATTCTCACAAGCAGCTCAAACTGGGAAGAGGAACATTAACAACGTATAATATTTACCAATACATCTACTTCTTATACATTTAATGCATACGTGACATGTGTTTTTGTATACATTATTATTATTATTTAATCATAGTAAGTTAGTATGTTGTGAACAAGACTAACGCGGTAAGGACTTATGGGCCAAATTTGTTGAATAAGATTGATCCAGTTAAGACTATTAGGCCAGGACCTAGTTTAAGGTAAAAATAGCACGGTCTAGCCAGTTTTCGGATTGGTCATTCAAAAATAGCCAGCGTTTACCAAGTCAATAAAAATAGCCACCATTTTGCTGTAACAGAGACCGGTCCAGCATAATATACTGGAGTTCGGTGCACCTGTGTATGAACTTCCAGCATATTATGCTGGACCGGTATACTTTGCTGGCTTCAGTATAATATACTGGAGACTGGAGCACCGGTGCTCCAAACTCCAGTATATTATGCTGGACCGGTATATTATACTGGAACTCCAGTATATTATGCTGGAGTATTTTTCCGAATTTTGAACAGTAATAATATACTGGAGACGTGCTCCAAACTCCAGTATATTATGCTGGACCGGTGTATTATACTGGAACTCCAGTATATTAGACTGGAGTATTTTTTCGGATTTTGAACAGTGTTTTCGTTCAGATTTATCTTTACATGAAAAGTGGCTAAATTTCTATTACTTTTGAAACTGGGCTATTTTTGAACGACCACTTGTAAATCTGGCTATTTTTGAATTTCTCCCTAATTTAAGGGAAAGCCCAAGGATTAAACAACCAAATAGAATACGGGGAGTTATATTTGGGATCCAGAGGGGGATATTGAGGGCATGCGAATATTGTTGAGGAAAATGTATGAGTTCCCTCATCCCCAATTCTGAGTCTAGCTTCTTATCTCCTTCTTTGGTTCTATTCTATCTTACTTAACTTCTGCAATTTGTATTTCCATTATCGTTGTTCTACTTCGTTGAGTTGTAATCATTAGTTACTATCATCAATATAATCTGCATTTTGGAGTTGTTACACAGTACATATTATCTATTCAATTTCTTGATTTAACCCGCGTGATAAACTAATGCAATTTGGTATAAATACGAATTTGGATAAGTTTTTCTCTTAACCAATTTGTTAAATTTTGAATATATGAATAAATTGGATAAGTTTTGTTCCTTAACCATTTTGTTAAATTTTGAGTACTTGTCATGAAACAGGCCTCATGAGTCATGACCTACACACTAACCATCAGAGAACAGTACCTCAATGCTAATCTATTGGTTAGGCTAGTCATAGAAGGCATTAAATGATTGTTGGATATGATTTGCTCATAAGAGATATCTTTACATGGATAACGTCGCAATAGGTAACGGACCCAGGATTACATATAAGAAGATTCCAAAAAAAAATACATAAATATTGTACATAGAATTCGAACTTTATTATGATGTAAAAAAAATGAATATACGTTGTCACTACACTTGAATCTTCCCCGGTATAAAGAGGATTCAACAACTTCACGTAACCAAAAAAAAATTGTATTCACTTTATTAAATAATGTAACTTTTCGATAAAGGGAATTCCCCTCGCGAAAAGATAGTTTAGCCGTAATAACTCTTTATGGAAAGAAGCGATGTTTTCTCCTATTTCTAAGAAGGGTTACACAAGTAACCGACCGAATTTATTATTTATTTTTTCTAATCGTTATGCACAAATTAAACATTGATTATATACGATTATACATATATTATATATCTGTCAACTATTTTTTATTTAGGTGGATAGATATCGAGTATTCAGTTAATTCTTCTACTAGTTGATTTTTTACCGAAAAAGGAAAGAGAAAACAGCAAAATGAACAAAATGGTAGGTGTTATCTTACTTGATAATTTAAAACAGTCTTTTCAAGTTATTTATTTTCCGGTTTAATCACCGATGAAACATGAAACATGTTGATTGTATTAATCAAATGGCGGGAAATACAAATGAAAAGAATAGAATATCAGGTACATATATTGAAACTCTAGACCTGAAGAATTAGATAACATCCATAGTTGGAAGCTTCAGCTGTGAGGATGAATGGGGAAGAAGACGAGAGAAGTTTAGAGAGAGAAATTCTGAGAGAAGTGAAAGACTTTCATTATCTTCTTCTGAGATATACACTCTTACCTCCTATAGTGTTAACTACCTTTCTACAGTATTAACCACCTAACTAATTAACCGACTATACAAATAATAACAGCTTAACATTACATGAGTTCTACAGCCACAACTTGCACTAGCTAACCACTCGTCTACACTCCCCCTCAAGCTGATGGCTTGAACAAGTTCTTCAGCCCAAGATTCTTCAGTAGATAATCATGTTGCACCTTACCCAAGCTTTTAGTAAACAGATCAGCTAGTTGTTCTTTGGTAGTTACATGCTCAGTTCTCATGACTCCTTGTAGGATCCCTTCCTTCAAAGTGACAATCTATGTCTATGTGTTTAGTCCTCTCGTAAAATATTGGGTTGCCAGCAATCTGAATAGCTGCCTTGCTGTCACATAAGAGATCAACGGGAAGTTCTAACTTCACACCAAGTTCTTCAAACAGCTCTATCAACCAGGTCACTTCAGCAGCACGGGTGGCAAAGTCAATCCCCAGAAAGAACTTCAACTCACCAAGATCTTTCATCTTGAACCTAGTATGCAGATCATTACTTATCTTATTTAGTTGATTTGGATTGGTCCCGATGACTAGTAAATCTTCTGCATACACTAGGACCACCACAATGTCATCATTTGTTCTTCTAGTGAACAGAGAGTAGTCAAAGTGGCTCTGCTTGAATCCCATCTTCACCAGGGCTTCAGTTAGTTTCATGTTCCATTGCCTTGGGGCATGTTTGAGGCCATACAGTGATTTGTGCAATTTGCAGACCATATTTGTCTCCCCGTATTTGCAAAAACCTTCAGGTATATGCATGTAAACCTCCTCAAGGAGATCACCATTGAGGAATGCATTATGTACATCCATTTGGTAGATCAACCAATGTTTAGAGGCAGCCAAAGCAATAATGGACCTAACAGTCACCATCTTAGCCACAGGTGAGAAGATCTTAGTGTAATCTAGTCCTTCTTTCTAGTTATATCCTTTGGACACTAACCTGACTTTATATCTCTCAACCTCTCCTGAAGCTCTATATTTAACTTTGAATAGCCACTTGCAGCCAATGGGAGTCTTGCCAGGTGGCAAGTCCACAATGGTCCAAGTGTTATTATCTTCAAGTGCTGCAACTTCTTGCTTCATTTCCTGCACCCATTTAGGATCAGAGACAGTCTCTCTGAAAGTTTTAGGTTCAGATATAGCCGAGTGAAGATCCATCATGTGCCGATAAGGTGGCTTCAGGCGTGAGTAAGTGACATAGGAGGAGATAGGATATGCACAAGAGTTGCCAGCTGGTTTAGTGACATAAGCTTGCAGCCACACTGGTGGTTTGCTTGGTTAGCCAGATCTCCTCAGCTCCATGGAGTTTGATGATTCAGGTAAAGAATTGGCTCCTTCAGGTGATTGTGAGGTGATTTCTGCATGAGCTTGGGAATCAGGAAAATAAGGAGATGAAGAAACCTTCCCCTTGTTGATACCCAATTTTTTCCTGTATATTTTTTATATATGAAATATCTTTAAAATAGCATATATATGCATATGTAAGTATATCCAAGCATTTTTACTATTTTTCCCATAATTTTAAGGTTTTTAAAATAATTTATTTCCCTTTTTCATCTATAAAAACCCAATGATTATTTCCATAATTATTATTTTTGGTAGTTTATTTATTGGAATTTTATATTTATGCTAAAACGTAGCTAACATAATTTTTGTATATTTTATAAATTTATTTGGTATTTTTAAAGCTAAATTGCATATAATTACAATATTAGCCAATTTTAAGATTTAATTGCATTTTATACTTACAAAATTGAGTCCGATATTTTTTAGTCTAATATTTATATATTATTAATTAATTTAGTATCTTTAATTTGTTTCCAAAAAATATTTTACTATTTTTTATAAAATAAATAAGGGAAAATGACTATTTAAATGCTAGCCTGTTTTTATTTCAATTTTGGCCAGATTTGGCACCCCTAATCCAACCCAATTTTTAATTTCAATTATCCAGCCCAACTCCTAAAATTACCCGACCCACGACCCTTCTACATAACCCGCCCGGATCCCCCGTTTAATCCAGGCCGTCGGCCCCGTTTTAATCTTTCCTTTTTAATTTACCCTTACCCCCCAAAACCCTAATTACTTTCACCTACCAGCCGCCTCTGAACCCTCCAGTCTCTCAAACTCTCTCGAATCTTCTCAAACCCTAGTCACCATCTCCGCCCTGAAAGCCACCGGAATCCATGGCTTCCAAGGTTATGGAGGCCCTATACCCACCTCCTATTGCTCCTACATGCCTGGTCCTTGAAGATTCAAGTCCTGACCACGATGAAGTTGGTCCAGGCTCCGTTCGATTCGAGTTCCACGGTCATCTCCGGCCTTGCTCCGGCGTGTCATGGTTGCTCGAGCCTGATTTTGACCTCTCCGACTTAGATCGGTGACCTTTCAAAGCCTTTCTCATTTCTAGGGTTCTTCTGAAACCCTAACCCTTCGAGGTTTTCTCCGATTCCTTTAGATCCGTTGTGTATCTATGCTTTCCCTAAGTTCTCAAACGATTTCTCTGGCTTTTCTTGAAAAAAATTACTTTCAAAACCATTTTTTTTCCGATCTAGGGTTTTCTGAAAAGTTTAAATGTTTCTCTTTTCTTTTGTGTGTATTTGCCTCTACTATGTTCTTATATTTTCTCCTACCATGTTCTTACATGCTTCTTCTGCTGTATTTTCCTATACTGTGTGCTCGTATGCTTTCTCCACTGTATCTTCTCTAGTGTGTTCTGATATGTTTCACCTACTAAATTTCCATTACTATGTTCTTAAGTTTCCTTATTAAAAATTCTCAGCATGTTTCTACTACCGATCTTATCAATTTTTCCATTTTTTTTATGTTTCGTGTTAGTTTCTTCTACTCTATTTTTTTTTCTTTGAGCTCTTCTACTGTGCTCTGCATGTTGCCTTTTTTCTTGTACGATTTTTTACAAAGTAAATTCATAATACAAGGTTTTCCCCTTATAACCCGTTTCAGATATCTAGTCATGACCCCACTTCATGTATTAGGAAGGGTTTTTGAGAGTGACTTCTATTGTTCTCATGAAGATATTGTGACTGTTGTTCCATTGGGAAAGATCCTATGATGTATGTTTGCTGGATTCCATAACCCTCTGCTTGACACTTTGTCTTCATTTGTTTTACGCATCTAATTTTCCGCACGTATCTGTTCTGTGTTATTGTACAGTCCCCCAAGTGTTTTGTTTGGCGGTGAAGTATGAAGCCTCAGAGCACTTTGTTTTCCTCTAACTTGGTCCTTTTTCCTGAAACAGAAAAATTTACGGGACTCGAGGCAGATTAAGGATGAAGACTTGCCTAACCCGTGTGGTATTTCCATCAGGATGTAATTGTAAACCCTGGGCTGGGATTTAGAATATTCCATTTTGCCGTGCAGTCGTTGACTCATCATTTGGCACGAGGCTAGGGTTTTTGCCTAGCTCTAAAATCGTAGTAAATTATTTAATAATAAAATGAATTTTAACATAGAATACCTGACCGTGTGGATACTTTTTTTTTAAAGTAGTATCTTTTTGAATGGGACAGCATTCCAATGTGAGGGTAACAACTTACCACTCCATTGTCTCCAATTCGGTATGCTCGCTTTTCCTGCCAATGTACGCAACTCTGTAGGGTCCTTCCCATGTTGGACTCAGCTTTCTGAATTAGCAACCTTTTGATTGGAACACCTTTTAAGCACGAGTCCCAATTTTAAAGAATCTGAGGCGTGCTTTTCCTGTTATTGATTCGTTCAATTACTTGTTTTGTGCCGCCTTCTTATTAGTGCAGCTTCTCTTTCTTCCTTTCTAACAAATCAAAGATTCACCCGCCATCTCTTTCATCATTTTGATTCCCCGTTGCTGAAGTACCTGTGGCTTGGTTCTTCCTATTTTCTATTGGAATCAAGCTCGCACCATAAACCATTGAAAATGGGGTTTTCCGCGTGCTTGTTTTTTCATTGTACGATAAGCCCATATACCCAGGTAATACCTCGGCCATACCTTTCGAATCCTGCAACTTTTCTTCAAGTTGTTGAATTATAACCTTATTCAGTGGATTCGCTTGTCCCATTCCGCCACTGGTGAATATGGTGTAGATGTTATCCTTTTGATGCCACTTGAAAAAAAATTTCTGTGATTTGGGCTCCTATGAATTGTGCGTCTTATTCACACACGATTTCCTTTGGTACCCCAAAATGGGCATATTAGTCTCCAATTGAAGTCTCTTAACTTCTTTTCTCCCGCACCTTTTTATTCCCCCTGGTTCTACCCATTTAGTGAAATAACCTGTAACGCACAAAGTAGAAACTTTACCTGACCTTTTGCTTGTTGGTATGGACCTACGATATCCATTTTTCCATTTCATAAAGGCCACGGACTATGACAGGTGGAGTAACCAGCTGGTCTATGCATATTTTGCCGTTCTTTGAATTTATCACTTTAGACGAAATCGTTCGCTCTTCATTCATCTTGGGCCAATAATATCCTGCTCGAATCAAATGTTATCTAGCGACCTTCCAACCGCGTGACTTCACGCATGTCCTTCATGTATTTCCCTCATCGCCGTACTCTTGTTTGAGAAGGTCCGAGACACCTTGCTAATTGGTCCACGAAACATCTTTCGATAAATATTCCCTCTTGATGCAAAACAATAACATGCACTTTCTTGCGAAGTGCATGAGCTTTTGTTTTTCAATAGGCACGGTTCCATGCTTGTAAAAAGCAACAATTTCGTCTCTCCAATCCTATGTTAAATATTAAATTTACCTGCATTCTTGGGATCAGGTATGAGGACGGAATGATAGTGTACGACTGAGCATTTGCCATCATTGCTACGTCTGCTGCAGACCGCGAGGTAGACAAAGCATCGCTTTCATGCATTCTCGTCTCTTGGGATCTGATTACCTCCAAGTTTGGGAATGTTTTATTGCTCCCGTCTTTTCAAGTTATTTCTTGCATTCGGAGTTTCCCTGGTATGTATAAGTCCCCAGTATTTGATTAAACCACAAGTGAGAATCGCTCTTGATTATTAATATGTGATATGCACAGTTCCCGTGCCTAGTTCTAAACTGCAATGACGCTTATACTCTGCTTCACTTGTTAGTTTATCGAATGACACTTTATAGCCTTGTCTAATAGTTTCACCCGGCGGTGGTACGAGAGGGGGGGGGGGGGGGGGGGGGGGGGGGGGGGGGGGGGGGGGGGGGGGGGGGGTGATTATTTCCTAAAACCTGCGGCCTTTTACATTAGATGAACCGTCAGTGAATAAAGTCCAAGTCCCCGGGTTTGCACCATTAAAAAACTTGTAATTCTTTTTCAGCTTCTAACTGATCCCTGACTTGAAATCAGCTACGAAAATCAGCTAATACCTGAGATTTTATAGCAGTCCTAGGTGATAAGTGATCTCGTACTTCACTTATTCTATTAGCCCATTTCGCTAACCTACCATGATAATTCATTGGTTTATTGCAAAAGTTTCGTAATGGAAAAGTAGTAACCACAGCAATGGGATGACATTGAAATATAGGTCTTAAATTTCTAGGTGCCATAATTCAAAGCAAGCTGCTAAAACTTTTTCTAGTTGCGGGTACCGTGTTTCTGCATCTACAAATATTGCTTACATAATAGATTAGGAGATTGCTTACCTTGATCCTCCCGGACTAACAGCACCTTACCGCAACTTTCTGACACGGCAAGATATTAATGAGTAAACTTTTCTCCTACCTTTGGTTTCGCCAACAACTGTGGTATTTGACAAATATACTTTCAGATTCTTAAGTGCTTGTTGACAATCTTCGATTCCATTCAAAAATGATCTGTTTTCATTACAGGCTGCAGAAAAATAAATTGAAAAGATTATAATCTGAATGAACTTGGAAATTGAATCTCCCCAGAGCTGCAATTCTCCTAGTTTAGCCTTTGAACTTCTTTTTACATCGTAAGTACATCTGGAATTTCTTCAATGCCTATCTGCTGTCAGGATTCACTTCAATTCACGGTTTAAGAAACAAGAAAACCTAAAAAATTTCCTGATGCCACTCCAAATGCACATATTTCTTGGACTTCAACTTTCATATTTATATTTTTCGAACAATTTTAAAGTTATCAGACTTAAGTGCGATATATGATCTTCTGAATGTGAGTTTTTAACTAGCATATCATTCTATGTTATACTTACCATGTTTTTACCTAATGTTCTTGAAACATTTTGGCGTGACCAAACCTTTTGATACGTTGCACCTGCATTTCTAAGGACCGAACAGGCATTTACCTTATAACAATAGTCCCCCTGTCTGCTTATTTAAAAGAAGTTTTTTCTTTCATCACATGGATCCATCTTGATTTATTATAACCTGAATATGCATCTAAAAAACTTTTAATAGTCTGCCCTGCAGTAGCATCAATTAAGACTGATCTATGTGGGGTAAGGAAAGAATCTTTTGGACAGGCTTTATTAGGTCTGTGTAATCTCACAGACTCGCCACTATACCGTTCTTCTTAGGAACCACAACAGTATTAGCATAACCAGTTAGGTCACTTACCTCGGTGAGTCGAACCAATTTTTAAGCAACTTTTGAATCTCCTCTCTTGAATCACCTTAAATTTGAAGTTCCTTTTGTTTCTTTTCTTTGCTTGACGGGGAGGATACGATGGATTTCATTTAGTTTAATGATCATCACCTCCGGTGTATACCTGTCATGTCTGTATGGAGACCAAGCAAAACATCTGCATTAGCTTTTAAAAATATCAATTTAACTTACGTTTTACCTCCGGAGCTAGAGATTAGCTCCTATGTACATTTTCTCTCGGGCCAATGCTATACAATAACACCACAGCCTCTAGCTCTTCTATCGTTGTTTTGATGTTATCATTCTCCTCCGGTTCTTGAATTTGGTTCAGTCTTGAATCCAGATCTGTCTTTCTCTGCTCAGGTAGGTTGTTTCCATGTACCACACCTATTTCGATCTGTCATTTAGTATTTTATGTTAGTTTTTTTATTGTTCGTATTTTGGTTTAATTGATGTTATTCTCAATCTGAAACACAGATATTTGTTTCACATTAACAAGTTCGAATCTGCAACGGAATTGATGCTCTAGATGTTTTTTGATCACTCTGATTTGGCATTATTCCCCATGGAGATAGGAATTTAATAACTTTGTGTAGAGTGATGGACAGCATCCATATCATGGGATCCAAGGTTCTCCCCATGATCATTATTATAACCTTTCATATCTACTATCTGAAATTTAGTTTTTTAACAACACCTGCAGCAAAAGTTGTTAGACTACCTTCCTTTTTTGTTACTACATTTGAATTATCGAAGCCGGACAGGTATGCGCCCCTTCGGTATCATTTTGTCTCTCAAGCTCTGCATTTCACGTAATATCCCTTAGTTAAGGTATAATATTTACGGAACTTCCCGGATTAATCAAACTCATTTTACCTTTGTCATGATACAAGTAAAGGATATTACCAGTGCATCGTTGTGGGGGTGATCACTCCTTCTGTATCTGCATCATCAAAAAGTGTATACTTCATCTTCTTTAAGGCTGTCGCAACTCGCCTTCCCGTGCGTGATTGTTACTTTGGAACACCTTTGTTTGAAGCCGTATATGGTACTCCATAATATCCTCTCGCCCATTATAACATTTCCGTCTCTTGGGTTGATTGGGGGCTTTTGTGGTTCTTCCTATTTTTCATGTAGGCTTGCTTACCTTTCTCACTAAACTACTCAGTGAGATACCCTTGTTTCAATAGATTGGTCCACTTCACTTGCAAAGAATCTAACATATTCTGAGACAGTCTGTAATGCCCGTGATCATGTGAAATTCGCACAATGATCTGGACTTCGCTTATTTGGGATTTGAACCCGCTCTCTTTTTTGGCCACCCACGTACTTATTCCATTTCCATGCTCCTCCAAAACAGGCTACGTACTCGGAGGGTTAGTGACGCTGAAATGTATATCCACCAAATCTTGCCTTCAAACTTCCATCATCATTCTCGGACCCGCGTGTGTTTCGGATCATTCCCAAACTTGATAGGGGCCTGATTCCCTGTATCCTAGGTCTGTTGAATCGTACCTATTGATTATCTTGTCTTGACGCATGGTCTTTCCCGCAGGGTCCCTATGTATGGCTCGTACCTGTTTTCTTACGGATCTGCTTTTCATTTTAACACGCCTTGAGCTTTACCTTTTCTTTGTTTCTATGTCGTAAAATAATTGTCTTCTTCAATCCTCATCTTTTGTGCTATCATTCTGTTGTAAGGAAATCATTCCACGTTGTTGCTGGGAATCTTCGAAGGCTTTCTTTGAGTCGCCTCGTGGCTTCTGAACTCTTCTCATAATTACTAGCAAAGGCTGATGGTCGTGCCCAATGTGAGGTACTCGTAGGCAGCGGTCCATTCTTTCCCGTTGAAATCTATCTACGAAACTCTTCTAAGCAACTCTGAGTCTCCTTGCTTGATTTTTGAAGATATCTTCCATTCGCTTTTCAAAACTTTTCTTAGCTCGAGTGTCTTTGATAAATAAATCTGCAAGCTCAGCAAACGGAATTTATAGAATTCAGGTAAGAGAATTACCATTTTAGGCTCCTATTAGTGAGTTGTTTCACCGAATTTTTTTGACAAGACCGACTCGATTCTTGCTTAAGTCAAATCATTGCCCTGACACCTGTTGTGACTGCAGTAACGTGATCTCGTGGTCTGATATACCATCATACTTTGTGGAATTATCAGGCATCTATTTAAACTTTTGGAATTGGAAGGGGAGCAGCGGTTGGCTTTCCATGGTTGTTGGGAATATTTATCTATATCACACCCTTATCACGGGCGGGTACTCCAGTATTTGCTCTATGTGTTCTTTTGCTCCTTAAGCTAGTATTCTGCAAAGTTAAGTACAGACTTTGTAAATCAGAATTAACTGGATTACTGGGTCTCTCTCTTGTGTTTCACTAGGGGTTCCACCGCTGCCAGACATTAATCAATCCTGAACGAGGATTCTCAAGTGTTGTTGTTTGGAGTAGATGTGGGTTAGGACAGCATGCAATTTGGCGAACAAAATCTTGGGAAGAGCGTTATTGACTTGAGAGGCAATAAGTTTTTACCAAAGCCTCATTCATTGGTTTCAACATTTTCGAATTGAGCCGTCATTGTATAGATCCCCAGGAGTGCCCTTCACGAGATCGTCTGTGGGGAGGCCTCGTGGAGATCTTGTGGAGATCTTCGTTGGGGAATCTCCTGAAGTTGTTGGACTGTCTGAATTTCTGGGTTTCCTTGAGTGTTTGTCATTGTTGTTCGACATGATTGATGCAATCAAGAAAATTAGATTGAGATATGCTTTGATTATCAGATTCCGGTTACGGAACCAATTTGATTTAACCAAAAAAATAGAATTTCGGTGTTAAAAACTAAAATAAGAGAAAAAATCGGGTTACTGAATAATCAGGAGACGAAAAGAATAAGGTTCTTGAGAAAAATAGGCAGTAGAATAAGTTTGTATTTCAATGTAATCTCAATGATATTTCTCGTCCTTACAATGCTTGAGATCATCCTCCTTTATAGTTGATTTTTCTAGGGAAAAAGTATATGTTCTCAGTCTTTAAACAGAGCAATTATGAGTATTAAATGAGATTAAATGAAACGTTTACCAATCATTCCTATTCAATGGGCTGATTCGCTTAACGTATTTGACATTTAATACTGAATTTAGACTCCTTTATGCTATCAGATTCATATTTTCAATTCCTTCTGACCTCCTGGCTTTAATTAAGTTAAAATGGATACGAGGACTGTATCATTTGCAATAGCATTCTCGTGCCTAATTTAACTCTCTTCTCTCTCGGGTATCTATATCGCCGTGCCTTCTTCAGTTATCATCATGTTTTGCCATTTGACCAGTCCACGTTGGTCATGCCACGTCACCTTCAATATAAATTTCAGTTTTTCCCAATACAATCTATATATGAGAGAATGCAGGATTCTAAAGGCAATGGTATCTATATATGAGAGGAATGGAATTTCCTAACAGAACTGATCTACCCTTGCTTACATGGTTATCCCTTCCCTTTTCAACAGCCATTCCCGAAGAGATTTATTACAAATTTATTACAAACCCAGGAAAAAAAAGAATGTAAAGTAAGAAAATACTTCAGAAATTAAAAGTACAAACAAAGGAAGAGCCTTGATTCAGACATCCTGTCTGAGGTATTGAAGTAAACCAACATCCAAGAGGTCACATTTCAAACCTTTCTCCTATTTGGGGTGTGTCAAAGTTCCCTAAGGAGTCTCTCACCATGACACTCAGGCAGTGCTCACACCCAATGCATTTACCATATTTAACAATAGCTGCGTTCTTGGTAGAAGGGCCAGCCCTTAGGTGTCCAAGTTTCAGGGGGAACTCAAGAGTCCAAGGCAAGCTCACAATGAGGGGGAGGGCAGAACTTAGGACTAAGAGAGGGGCAAAGTAGAAGGGAATTCTGAAAGAAGGAAAGGGAAAGGAAAACAACTTAAAATCAGTACACATAGATTAAACGGAATGGGGAGTTGCAAGAGGGCAAAAGGCTGGCTGGTGGCATACCCGCAATGGAGAGATGCTGAGCACACCTGAGGCCTTGTTATAACAATATATTTAGAGGTTAAGTGTCCCCATGGATCCAATTAATTTCATGGACAACAACTTACATTGCCATGATCAAGTCATAACTCAAAAACACATAGGGGTTAATAGCTGGGTAAGGATTCTTACAAACAAACAGAAAGGGAATCAACCATGCTAGTTTAATATTTAAACTCTGCAGAAAGCAGATAAAGTAAACATGGATAACAAAAACTGCTAAATAAACACATTGCTGATGATTGCTGAAGCTTAAATTTAGTACATACAGTTTCAAAGAAACAAATAGAGAAAAACAATAGGTCTTGTAACAGGCCCAGTTGCAGGCAAAGAGAAGAATTACTAATATGCAGTAAGTATAAGTTCAGAAGAGGTTGGTGGGATTGTGAAGTGAAGAATTTGTAAATCGTGTCTGCTGTGTGTTAAAAGATCGTGCATTTATAGTGTGAAAACCAGACAGAATAGGTAAAAGTAGTTAAGTATGTTGTCGAATCAATTTTACACAAGACTTCCCTTATTAGAGGATTTAGATTCACAACAGGTAAGGACAATTTAAGGAAAAGAATATGAATAAGCCTTTGTGCAAAGCATGTAATTAGGGGCAAATAACATAAAAGGGTATTTAAGGACAGGGGTTTTGAAGTACACGTTGTACAAATAAGGTAAGATAAATCAATTAACCAACCAGTAAATCTCAAAAAATCAAAGGTCTGTGTAATTACTGACCATGAATGAAACCAAGTCGCAAAAGCTGAGAAGGGTTTAACTATAGGTCGAGTCACAGAGAAGATTCAGCATAACAAGGAAAGAAAAATCAATCAGAATACTCAAAAGGAGCTTGAACATACACAAATTTGAAAACCATTTTAGAGGGAATTCATCATATAAACGGCATATAGACATGTCAAAGCATGAAAGAAGATTGTTGTCGTTATTGTAAAATTAGTAGAAATAGACCACAGAAGCATAGTTGTCGCAAAGTAGATGAGAAGTATCGTTTAGCAGCATACAAAGGATCTCGATGTACAGTTCTTTAGAAGAGTTTAGCAAAAGCTGGAATCATTGTTTGAAAAACAAGCGTTTGAAACTCATTATCAGAGAACTCGAAATAGGTTCAGAGGTCTCAGAAAAGAACTGAAAACCTTTACCATGTTCCTCTCAGTAACTGGAAACTGAGCAAACATGATAGA
>NC_032000.1:13899569-13909941 GCF_001879085.1 Nicotiana attenuata | reverse complement strand
TTGAAAAAGGCGACTAGGGAGTGGAGACCCTATGACTGAACTAAAAATCAACTAGGGAGTGGAGACCCTATGTTGGAAAAGTGACTAGGGAGTGGAGACCCTATGTCTAAATTAAAATCAACTAGGGAATGGGGACCCTATGTTGGAAAAGTGACTAGGGAGTGGAGACCCTATGTATGAATTAAAAATCAACTAGGGAGTGGAGACCCTATGCTGGAAAAGTGACTAGGGAGTGGAGACCCTATGTCTAAACTAAAATCAACTAGGGAGTGGAGACCCTATGTCTAAACTAAAATCAACTAGGGAGTGGAGACCCTATGTTGGAAAAGACGTAGCTAGAGACTGGGGAACCTAGGCTACCATGATTTTGAATTTTTCTTCTCTTCTTCTTCTTCTTCTTCTTCTTCTTCTTCTTCTTCTTCTTCTTCTTCTTCTTCCTTTTTTTTAATTATTTATTTCATGGAATGAGTGAATGCGGGAAATAATTTTGGAAGGGACTTCCCTTTTTGGATTGTGGCTGCAAAGCTGTTTCTAGCCCTTGCGCAGTTTCTTTTTGGTTGCACCTGCATTTTTGCAAGGTTGCTTTGGATTACACCTGTTTCCTGTTTTCAAATAAAGAACAATTGTTAGTTTGAAATGGTGGTTGGTTTTGTGGCCTTGATTGTTTTGATCTCGGCCCAACTCTTTTGATGAAGACCTCTACTGCTCGCTGGCTTTCTGGAGATCGATCTCTCTTCTAAACCCAGGGATATTGACTTCCCAAAATTTCATACGGTGGTTCACCCATGTGGGGATTTAGCCTTTTCATCTTATTTTGCCTTTATGGGCACTTTACTTTGGATTTCATTCCTTTTCAAAAATTTTAACTCTGAAGTATCGGCCATCATGGCCAGTCGAGATCGACTTGATGCACCTGCTGAGGTTGGGTGCTTTTCCTTGAATTTGGCTTTTGTTAAGCAGAACCCTGTAAAACCAATCTTGCCATTCTTTTCTTTGTATTAGTTTCGGAGAAGGATTAAACCGAAAGGGATTCAAAGAAAGTAAACAAAGGACAGGATAATGAATTTAACAAGAAGTATCCCTTTCGGGGGGAGAAAGAAGGACTTATCTGGAGTGCATGCAGACTTCAATAGACATGACATGCTTCTTGGACTGGATACCCAACCTGCGCAACCATCCAATCTCTCATAAACCCATCATAACTCGTGTCTTAAAACCGAGAAATCTTGCCAGGACTCTTTTAGTGCCAATGGTTGTAAGGAATTCCTTCTTTTCGATCAATGGTGCCCTTTGCGGGTTTTCGCCAATTGACCTCTCTCATTTCTCTTCTCACCGTCGCCTTATAGTGCTCTTTGAGAGTTTTCACTAACGAGACTCTCTCATTTTCAGTTTGTCTGCTCACCATCGCCTTACGGTGCCCGTGTGGGTTTTCACCAATAAGACTCTCTCATTTTACTTCTCTCGTTTTGATTGCATCGGATCTAAGCAACTACATTCTCCGATCCTTGAACACTCACTGATTGATTGGAAGAACTTAAACAGGAATTTGGGGTAAAATGAATTTGGATTGAGTTACAACTTTGGAACCATTCAGGCGGGATCATCGCCGAACCAATATAACATATGCCCCAGTTTCACTTTTGGGGAAATTTTGGATTTTTGTTTTGGTGTGACTGAACCCCAGAAAGAGGCTGCCTACGTATCCTTTTGGAATCAAGTCGAACATAGTTCAGGGAAACTTTGTTTTTTGATTTTGATTTTTTCTTACAAAAGTTTTCAGGTTCAAAGAGGGTAATCAAAGAAGGGTAACCGGCTCAAAGGGTTAGCAAAGGGTTAGAGTGTTTGGGGTAGGGAGAATGAAAGCCTTCGTCATCCCAAACGGATAATATAGGTACCGCAGAAGGGTTAAACGCAATACCTTTTGACCGCGTCTGCATTTACAGTTGTTTCAGGGTCATTTCCTGCAATGTCTCCCAAGTACAATGCCCCTTTCGGCAACAATTTTCTTATAATGTATGGACCTTTCCAGTTTGGAGCAAACTTTCCTTTTGCTTCTCTGTGATGCGGGAGAATACGTCTTAAAACGAGTTGCCCCACTTCAAAGTTCCTAGGCCGTACTTTTTTATTGTAGGCACGGGCCATTCTTTGTTGATACAACTGCCCGTGGCAAACTGCGGCCATCCATTTTTCATCAATCAGGGTTAACTGTTCTAGACGGGTCTTGACCCACTCACTATCCTCAATCTCAGCTTCAACGATGATTTGGAGAGAAGGAATTTCAACTTCTGCGGGTATTACAACTTTAGTGCCGTAAACCAATACATAGGGTGTTGCTCCAACTGATGTGTGCACGATTGTGCGATATCCCAACAATGCAAACGGCAACTTTTCATGCCATTGTCTAGAACTTTGGATCATCTTTCTAAGAATCTTCTTGATGTTCTATTTGCTGCTTCAACAGCACCATTAGCTTAGGGCCGATAAGGGGTGGAATTTTGATGCGTGATCTTAAATTGTTCACATATCTCCCTCATCAAGTGACTTTTCAAGTTTGCAGCATTGTCCGTAATGATAGTTGTAGGAATACCAAAATGGCAGATGATGTTGGAGTGCACGAAGTCTACCACTTCTTTCTTAGTGACGACTTTGAGAGTGACTGCTTCAACCCATTTTATGAAGTAGTCAATGGCAACCAATATGAATCTGTGCCCATTTGAAGCTTTTGGCTCTATTGGCCCAATGACATCCATACCCCAAGCAACGAACAACCACGGTGCTGACACTGGATGCAGTTCTAAAGGTGGTGCATGAATCAGGTCACCATGTACCTGACGCTGATGACACTTTCAGACAAAACTGAAGCAATCGTTTTCCATAGTCATCCAGTAATAACCTGCTCGAAGGATTTTCTTTGCCAGGACGTATCCATTCATATGAGGTCCACACACTCCTACGTGTACTTCATTCATAATTCTTTCGGCCTCTTGGACATCCACACATCTTAAAAGGTTCAGATCCGGAGTCCTTTTGTACAAAACTTCTCCGCTCAAGAAGAAGCCACTGGCAAGCCTTCTAATGGTTCTTTTTTGGTCTCCACTAGCTTGCTCGGGATATTCCTTTTTTTTCAAAAATCTCTTGATATCTTGATACCATGGCTGAATATTTGGTTCTACCTCAACCGTATTGCAATAACCATGCCTTTCTCGAATTTGGATTTCCAACGGGTCAATGTGGACATTGCTTGGATATGGCAACATCGAGGCCAAAGTAGCTAGTGCATCGGCTAACTCATTGTGAAACCGAGGAACGTACCTGAACTCGACGGATTTGAACCACTTACTAAGATCTTCCACATGTTGCCTGTATGGAATAAGCTTGACATCCCGAGTTTCCCATTCTCCGTGAGCTTGTCGGATAATCAAGTCTGAATCTCCCATGATTAGCAATTCTTCCACATCTTGGTCTATTGCCATGTTCATACCCATAATGCAGGCTTCATACTCAGCAGTGTTGTTTGTGCAGAAAAACCGAAGCCGGGCCGTGGCCGGATAATGCTGACCAGTGGGTGAGATCAAGATTGCCCCAATGCCGACACCTTTTGCGTTCACAGCTCCATCGAAGAACATTTTCCAAGCATTGGTGTCTTCTGAAATTACCTCAACTGAATTTTACTTCCTCGTCCAGAAAGTAAGTACTCAAAGGCTGATATTCATCATCAACAGGGTTTTCCGCTAAGTGATCCGCTAAAGCTTGAGCTTTCATCGCCGTGCGGGTAACATAGACTATGTCAAACTTGGTGAGCAGGATTTGCCTCTTTGCCAACATCCCTATGGGCATCGGCTTCTGGAATATGTACTTTAAAGGATCCAACCTGGTAATGAGATAGGTGGTGTAGGCCAACAGGTAATGCCTAAGCTTCTGAGCGACCCAAGTTAGGGCGCAGCAAGTCCTTTCCAACAAAGTGTATTTGGCTTCGTAACTAGTGAACTTCTTGCTCAAATAGTATATTGCCTGTTCTTTCTTCCCGGTCACATCATGTTTCCCGAGAACTCACCCAAAGGAATTCTCTAAGACTGTCAAATACAAAAACAAAGGCCTTCCAGGTTCGGGTGGGACCAAGACTGGTGAATTTGACAGATATTCTTTGATTTTGCCGAAGGCTTCTTGACACTCATCTGTCCATTTAATCGCTGCATCTTTCTTCAACAGCTTGAATATGGGCTCACATGTGGAAGTCAACTGGGCAATGAACCTGCTGATGTAATTCAACCTTCCCAACAGACTCATAACCTCTTTCTTGGTTCTCGGAGGAGGTAAATCCCGAATAGACTTTATCTTTGTTGGATCTAGCTCTATGCCCCTCCGACTGACTATAAATCCTAAAAGTTTCCCAGACGGAACTCCAAATGCACATTTAGCTGGATTTAACTTCAAGTCATACTTACGCAGACGCTCAAAGAACTTTCTCAGATCTCGAACATGGTCATCCTGCATTTTGGATTTAATGATCACATCGTCCACATACACCTCGATTTCTTGGTGCATCATGTCATGAAATATGGCAGTCATAGCTCTCATGTAAGTTGCCCTGGCGTTCTTCAAACCAAAAGGTATGACCCTGTAACAATAGGTGCCCAGGGTGTGGTGAAGGCTGTCTTTTCCGTGTCTTTTTCATCCATCAAAACCTGATGATATACAGCATAACAATCCACGAAAGACCGTATCTCATGTTTGGCACAGTTGTCAACAAGGATGTGGATGTTTGGCAACGGGAAGTTATCCTTGGGACTTGCTTTGTTCAGATCCCGATAGTCAACACACACGAGTTTTCCCGTCTTTCTTGGGCACTGGGACCACATTAGCTAACCATGTGGTGTATCGGACCACTCTGATCACACCCGCTTTTAATTGTTTGGTGACCTCTTCTTTGATCTTGTCACTGATATCAGTTTTGAACTTCCTTTGTTTTTGCTGGACAGAGGGATGATCGGGGTAAGTTGGCAATTTGTGCACCACTATATCGACACTTTGTCCTGGCATATCATCATAGGACCAAGCAAACACATCTTTGAATTCGAACAAAAGTTGGATCAATGCATCCCTAGTTCTTTCATCCGTATGAATGCTTATCATGGTTTCTTGGACCTCTTCTGAACCACCCAAATTAACTGACTCGGTTTCATTTAAGTTTGGCTTAGGTTTATTCTCAAATTGTTCCAGTTCTCGGTTTATTTCCCTAAAAGCCTCATCTTCATCGTATTCCGGTTCTTGATTCATTATAACACAGTTAGACAGCATGCTTTGATATGGGCATGAAGTCCGCAAGCATGTCATGTTATTTAAGTCCGCATTATTAGAACTGAAAGAGAGAAATAAGAAAAGTAACAAAAATCAGAAGGAATAATGAAAAAGATTCATAGACGATGAAATATTGATTTCATTTCATTGAATTTGAAGATAGCAGAGTTTACATTGGAATTTTTAAAGACAATAAACAAAAAAGAAACATTTGAGTTACACCCTGGATTAACTCGGAATGTAGGAAAGGTGGCAAGACTGGACTACCGGGATTCCCGCCTGACTGGGAATGGAGTAGCCTTCCAGTTTTGTAGCTTGGCATTGGGCCGCATATATTGCACCTCAGCGGTACTCGAGCCTTCTCCCGATTGGACCATGTGAGTTTCATACAACATCTGCCTCATGGCTCCATATATGTCTTCAATTTCCTCGGCCGTGAAGGCCTCATCCTCCTCTTGTATGTACCTGGGCTTGACGAATGTTTTGAAAAGATGTGGGATTGGCTGAGGCAAGACCCAACCATTGCTCTTTCGCTCATTCTCCCATGTCACATCAGCTGGTATGGCGTGAAAACCCACACCGAAGAACTTCTCGCTAGCAGCTAGAGTGATATGTTCTGTGATACCTTGCAATGATGTCCCGAGCCCCTTCCCGGGCTTATGACCATGCCTGATCAATTCATTAGCGGCCATGATTTATGCATTTGAGAGAAATGGTTGAGGACACGGGCTTCCTTCTTCACATTGATCTGCGACCACAACCTCAAAACCCTGATAGACTATGTGCTCTCTACCTTCCCTAGCTTCGAGACATGGGACTGACGGGTCCCTATAAATTGATTGCTCGTCCTCTCCATGGACCACGATCTCCTGATCTTCGTGTTCAAATTTCACCATTTGGTGGAGAGTAGAAGGTACGGCCCCTGCCGCATGAATCCAAGGCCTTCCTAAGAGAAAATTATAAGAGGTGTCCATGTCTAGGACCTGAAATGTCACCTCTAAATCCACAGGACCGATAGTCGAAATCAAATCGATCTCCCCTATTGTGTCTCTCTTGATGCCATCAAAGGCACGCACATAAACATTGTTGGGCCTGATTCTCTCAGTCCCAATCTCCATTCTTTGCAAAGTTGAGAGAGGGCAGATGTCAACCCCAGATCCGCCATCCAGCACGACTCTTTTCACATAGTACCCGTCACACTTAACTGTCAAATGAAGGGCTTTGTTGTGTGCAGCCCCTTCCGGGGGCAAATCATTCTTGCTAAATGAAATCTGGTTGACTTCGAAGAATCTTTCCGCCATCCTTTCCAGTTGTTCAACAGTGGTTTCAATCAGAACATAAGCTTCATTGAGGGTCTTTATCAACACTTTCTGATGCTCAGTCGAGCTTACTAGTAGAGACAAGAGCGAGACCTGAGAGGGAGACTTTCGGAGTTGGTCAATTACCTCATAGTCCGCAGTTTTCATTTTCCGGAAGAATTCCTCAGCCTCTTCAGCACTGACGGGCTTTTTGAGCGGGAAACGCTTCTTTTTGGCTTTGTTCAAATCCTCCAAGTTGAGGTATTTCTCGGCTGGGTTAGTTTCATTTTCTTCCCCCATGATCTCTTTTCCCTTGTACGTCACTACCGCTTTGTTGTAATTTTATGGGACGACGGTGGAGTCCTTCATGGGCTTCTGTGGTGCGCGGCCGATAACCACAGGCTCATTTAGCCTTGGTGAAATTACCAGCCCCCGTGCCACATAATTCCCTTTGGGTACATACATCTTAGGTCCCTTGTTCAGCTCGAACCTTTTTGGAGGACTCTATGTCAATTGTTCTTTCCTGTGAGCCCGGGGAACATAAAGAATGGCATCTTTAGGGGGTACTGCCCCTGTTTTGGTTTCCACTGTCTTTTCTGCACTTTGAGGGGTGGATTTACTTGTTACAACCCATATTTACATACGTTAGTTCATGCCATAGGGTCGTCGACGTAAATCCATGAAGATATTATCTTTGAGATGATAAGAGATTAATCTTATTGGTCTTAAATGATACAAAGGTGTATAAGGGTGGTTAACAAGTATTAGAAGTTAAACGAATCAAGGATGTTGTCAGCCGTATTTTTGGGTAAACCTAGGGGTGCTTAATACTCTCAAGAGGTCGTATTTTAAGGTATATGAATCATAAAATATCTGTATCATAGTCTTGAAGTCAAACGAGTTATGAAACAAAAGTCGACAAGAGTTGTTGCAACTTAAGTTCATAGTTTTACTTAAACTTTTGGTCAAATATTATTAAGCTTTTCTCCCAATATACTTGGAATTACGGGGTGATCTACCCACCAAATTGAAGATCTATGAGTCTAGTTTCCAACGCATTAAACCTTTTATCAATACGACGTTGGAGTAGAGAGATATTTGCGTTTTCGCGAGACTGCGCCAAGCACCTCTCTATGGGACCCACTTAGGCGGTTTAAGACATTTGGATCTATATAGGACGCCTCCAACCCGTTTTAAGTCATTTATTTTCACTATTTTCAGACCTTAGAACCCTAGGAACACCCTCTCAAGGTTCTCTCAAGATTCAAGACCCAAACGAAGGACAAACAACACAAATCAAGTGTCGGAATCCCGTGGCGCTAAGTACGTCTCTTGTTCTTCTTGTTGTTGCTCTATTTTGTGNGGAGGCTATCCCTTTCCTTCTTTGCACGACTCCGATTGTACATAATATAATGAACGAGCTTCCAAAGATACTCTACTCTTAGAAGCTAGCAGTACTTACATTGTTTCCCCTCTTATGGAACGATTGATGTTGATGTTTCTTCTCTTATTCTTATGTTATCAATGTTATTGGTACTTCCTGATTCTTATAAGGTTCATGGTGAAGAGTTAGTCCTAATAACGTGTACAGAGGATACCGACCTTACGTCACTCCGAAAGGTTTAGAACGTGAGTTCATGAGTCGAGCATGCATTATATATATATGTATCTATTTTACTCTACCGAGCCGCGCTATAGTCGGCCGGGTATGGCACCTATTGTGCAACCACTGATCAGTTGGGTTTTACCGAGCTCCACGTGGCCGGGTACGTTTTTACCGAGCCTATTACGGCCGGGTACGATATGATGATGATGATGCCCACAGAGGCGTTTATGTATATATACATATGTATTACGCATTTCATGTCAGTAGCCTTTGAGGTACCCAGATGTTACAGGTTGTTTATTCTCTATCCCTGCTTACATTACTGTTCGTACTTATGGTTCCCTGCCTTACATACTCAGTACTTTATTCGTACTGGCGTCCTTTTATTTGTGGACGCTGCATGTCGTGCTGCAGGTCCTGATAGATAGGCAGGCGCAGCTCCCCCACCATAGTAGGCTGTCCAGTTCAGCGGTGATTGGCGAGATCCCTTCTTCGGACTTGCCTTGGTCTTGGTATGCATTTTTGTTATAGATATTATGGGTATGTCGGGGCCCTGTTCCGGCTATGTTGCAACACTTATGTTCCTTTAGAGGCTCATAGACAGGTGTCGACTCATGTATAATTTGGTAGGCCTTGTCGGCTGGTTTTTGTTGTATAGTCTCTCATGGTAGTGTGGTAGCTCGTACCTTATATATAGTTTCTTGATTGTCTAGTCATCCCATGTTATGTATGTTCATGCCATCATATTTTATTGTTGGTTGTCCATGACCCATGTCTACCATTTATATTGATTTCGTCAGCCCTAAAAGATAATAAAGAAGGTTAGATAAAATGTATGTTGGTACTCGGTAAGTATGGCCGGGTGCTAGTCATGGCCCTCCGTTTGGGTCGTGACATTACTCTTCTTCTCCCCCTTGTCTTGCTTTGCAGCCGCCCTTGGCTTCTTTTCAACATCAGTGATGGCAATGATGGCTTTCAGGGCTGGGTCAAACTCCTTATCTTCGTAAATCATCCCAATAACTGGCCCGTTGTTGTGAGCCGACAATGGGTTATTGGTCACATTAGGGATCTCTTCATCTTTCAGCACTATCCGCTTTTGCTCTATTAGATTTTCAACAGCCCTTTTAAGAGTCCAACAGTCTTCAGTGTCGTGCCCTTCCGCTCCTGAATGGTAAGCACATCGAGCACCGTGTCGGTAGGAGGGCGACTCTGGGTTTTGCCCGGTTTAGGGTACGGGTTGCAACAAACCCAATTGGACCAGTTTAGGGAAAAGGCTAGAGTATGACTCGCCAATAGGTATGAAGTTGTTTCTTCTGGGTGGCTCCCGGGCACGGGCGTTGTATGGGAAATTATTTTATGGGGGTCGGGGATTATATGGAGCTTGGTGAGGAGGGTTATTTCTAGGAAGTGGAGCTCGATTTTGGTTAAACTGTTGTTGTGGCCGAGCGTAGGGCTGGTCATCACCGCATAAGGCTGAGGAGCCATAGCATAAGCCATAGAGCCGTCAATATGGGCTTGGCCCGTTGGGCCGGCCCGGCCCAGCCCGTGATTTAGCAGGACTGGGCAAGAACTTTTGGAGCCCATTTAAAAACGAGGCTTTTAAGCCCGGCCCGAGTAAGCCCTAGGCCCGTGAGGCTTGACTAAGGGTGGGCTGGGCCGGCCCGTGGGACTAATAAAAATATGTATTTAAAATATATATAAAAAAAATTATAGGACAAAAATAATAAGAAGAGTATACCAAGCTCAAAGTTTATTAAGCTCATCATATTAAAAGATCAAAGTCTTGAAACGTTAATTAGTTTTAAAATTTTAATTATTCTTAATATTTAACTAAAAAATATTACAAACGAATTGTAAATCTAGATGAAAGTGAAGATGTTAAAACAACCTTCTAACAAGCGGATTCAAATGTGTTTGATGAAGATCATGTGTTGGATATCCCATAAGCATCATGGACGTTCTCTTGAATAGTTGCTTGAGTTTTGTCTTTTAGTGAATGAAATGGTCTAGTCTTTTACTTTTTTAGTGTTTATTGTAATATATTGGAATAATATAAAAAGTTATTAAGTTTTGTGAAATTTTTCCAATAAATGTTTTTTAAGTTTTAAATATTTATCTTTTTTTTTTGTTAGAACTTAAAGAAAAAATATAAAATTATATTTTTTAAAAA
>NC_032000.1:13859318-13899552 GCF_001879085.1 Nicotiana attenuata | reverse complement strand
TTTTCCAATAATGTTTTTAAGTTTAAATATTTATCTTTTTTTTTTGTTAGAACTTAAAGAAAAAATATAAAATTATATTTTTTAAAAATAATGGGCCGGCCCGTGGGGGCCCACAGCCCACGTAGGGCTAGGGTGGGCTGACTATTATAAGGCCCATCAAAATGATGGGCTAGCCCAGCCCAGCCCGTCAATTGCTAAAGCCCACGTGGGCTGGGCCGGGCTAGCCCGGCCTCGCCCATATTGACAGCTCTAATAAGCCACATCCTGGTAGGACTGTGCATAATTTGGTAAATACCGAATTACCGTACCGAAACCGAAAATTTTGGTATTTGGTATACGGTATTTTGGTATTTGGTATGGTATTTGGTTTAAGTTTTTTCAAATATTGGTATTAGGTATGGTATTTGGTATTTGAAAATAAAATACCGAAATACCGATACCGTACCGAAATATATATTATATTACACAAAACACATATTATCAATTAAATATAAAAAATCTAAAATTTACTTTCCTTTATTCTCTAAGTTCATCAATTAACTCTAAACAAGTAACAAGACATTTCTAAATGATCAAATATTCTTTTTGTACAATTTTCTCTATTTGGGTCGATATTTGCTAGTTTTGGACAAAAGTTTTGTCAACAAACATTTTCAGTTTTATATTTTTGAGTACTTTAATTAAGAATATTAGAGTCTATGGCTCTATGCACTAATTAGTATTCAAAACCGAATAAATCGAAGTTACCGAACCGAATAGACCGAAACCGAAAGGAGAAAAACCGAACCATACCGAATTTAATTAGGTACGGTATTGGCATAATATTTTAAGAAACCAAATACCAAAAATACTGAACCGAAATGTCTAAATACCGTACCATACCGACCGACGAACACCCCTACATCCTGGTGAGGATAATAATGTTGCGGGGTGTTTGGAGGGAAGTAACCTCTGGGTTGACGGGGGTTTCTCAAGCTTGAAGCCGCCATCGCCACTTCTTCTTTCTTCTTTCTGTTTGCTACCCCTCCTGACCCGCTTTGGATTGCTTGGGATGTAGCTCTTATAGCAGATTGGCTCAATATATGACCTGTTTTCAGACCATTCTCGATCATCTCCCCAATCTTGATAGCCTCAGCAAACGGCTTTCCCATTGCAGACATCATATTCTGAAAGTAGTCAGCCTCTTGGGCCTGTAGAAAAACACTGACCATCTTGGTCTCATCCATCGGGGGCTTCATTCTGGGCACTTGTTCGCGCCACTTAACAGCATATTCTCGGAAACTCTCCGAGGACTTCTTTTTGAGATTTGATAGGGAATTTCTGTCTGGAGCTATGTCTATGTTGTACTGAAACTTCCTGACAAAATCTCGAGCCAAATCATCCCATATGTGCCAGCGAGATATGTCTTGATCCATGTACCACTCGGATGCAATGCCAACTAGACTCTCTCCGAAATAAGCCATTAGGAGCTCTTCTTTTCCGCCTGCCCCTCTTAGTTGATTGCAATACCTCTTGAGGTGGGATATGGGGTCCCCGTGCCCGTCATACTTTTCAAACTTGACGGTCTTAAAACCAATGGGAAGGTGAACATGTGGGAACATACACAAATCAGCGTAAGATACGCTCTTCTGGCCACTTAAACCTTGTATATTCTTGAGGTTCTGTTCCATGCTCCTCATTTTTCGAGTGATTTCCTCTTGCTCGGGTTCTTTGCAGTTTTCTCTTGTCCCGCGGTAAACTCATGCCGGGGTTGTTGAGGGTAAGAATTGGTGGTGAAATGGGCAGTGTCTGGTGGAAAGGATGGTACTTGAAAAGTAAAAGATGATGGATCAAAGCTTGGCCTGGGAAAAGTGGGTTGTGCCGTGGCCGAGGTTGGTGGTGCGGTGAATATGTTGGAGGCCACTCCCGAAATCAATGCCTGGGGGCGAACCTTAGAAGGCGTTCCGGTAAAGTGGGCCGAGATGGTAGGACATCCGAGTGGGGTGTTTGAGTAAATTATTGGGATGTTGGAAGTTCCACTTGCTCTGGGAAGTAGCTCGGGGAAACCAGGTATTGCACTAGGCGGCAATCTACCGTTGGACCAGGCGTCCCACATTTCCAACATGCGGAGGTGCAGTATCCTATTCTCCTCAGCAGTCGCTGACTCTGATATTGGGATGGCCGATATCGGGCTATCCTCTGGGATGGGAATTGTTGGTAGATGACTCTCTGATGACATTTCGACACTTCCCTTGGATCTTGTAAAGTAAGGGTGCGAAGCCAGGTTACCACAAAACTAACCACCTTAAAACAAAACCTACTCAATAGCAAACACAACAAACCGGTTAGTTTGAGACAATTAACACACAGGGAATCGCACATTGGGGGGTGTGATGCACCTATATAGTTAAATGTGTTTCTACATGTTTTGCATCGGTTGCGTGTCTCATCCCGGCTTTTTGTTTATCTCCCAGATCTTTCTTTTCTTTTGGCGCTTTTCACTTTTTGCTCTCTTTTGCACTTTATCATTGTTTTCTCTCTTATTCTTGTTTTCTCTCTCTTTTTTTTCTTGTTGTCTCTATTTTTTTTATTATTATTTTTTTATTTGAATTATTTAAAACTATGACCGGATACAATTGGGATTGCCTACGTATCACGACGCCGCGTGAATCAGATCATCACGTAGTTCAAGGAATAAATGCGAAAATAAAAGAAAGAAACAATTTTGAGTTTTTTCCCAAATTTTCATTAAAACTTCTAGATTTCTCTGTTACAAAGACTCCATCATACCTTTCTAGGAATTGAAAAACTAAAAATAGACTCGAAACAGACTCTAGAACTAGAAACTGAAATACATACTCAAAAATGAAAATCAAGAATACATAAGTGCTTCCAAAGCTGATCCAGGGGCCCGTGGGACGTCAGTCGGTCTCGTCACGGGCCTATGTGCAAGATCTCCCTGGAGACGATCCAGGTCATTCATTATTTGGGGAACAAAGGTTATCACCGCGGAGAAAAAGGTGGTTTCAGTCATGCCTTCACATTTATGGCATTTCATGACGATGTAGTCAGCAATTGCTCTAACCATTTCCCTGAAATGCCTTTCCCTTGGAGCAAACGTCCGATTTGTTGAGATCTAGCTTCTAGCACTTGGGTGTCATGATAGCATTGATCCTGCAGTTTTTGCATATCTTCCTCTAGCTGAGACATTAATGCATAACAAAGTTCCCTCTCTGCCTTAAAGCTCTTTGCTTGTTTGGCCATCTCATTCTTGAGGGTAGTTAGCTTTTCCTTCAAGTTTGTGACTGCTCCCTCATATTTCCTTTTCAATTGTCGTACAAACTCTGCCCGTCCCTCTGCGTTCTTTGCCAACTGTGCTCGGGCTCTTGTCAGACTACCCTCGAATTTTTCCAAATCATCCTTGTTCTCAGATATTTTCCTCCTAAGACCATTTATGAGTCTTTCATCTATTCGGCTCCTTTCCTGATTCTCAGCGGCTATCTTCATTTTTTGGATCTGGGCTCGAAGGGCTTTGTTTTCTCGAGCCAACTTCTTCTATTGTCAAATTTAAGATCTCGGATCTGCCCCTCCAATTTGCTTATTATGGCTCTGTAGCTTGTCTCTTTTGCCAAACAATCCCATTGCTCCTGTGCCCCATCAGTGAATTGTTGGACATGGGGTCTTTTAGCAGGTCGTTTGGGCTCTTGATGGACTTGAAACCTTTTACCATACCAGGTCGTGTAACAAGGCTCTAACTCACATTTGGACAGATCCCGTACCCGAGTCTTTGGCTCTAGGAACCTACACTGATTCCAAATTTGGCGAACCTTTCCTTCCGGGAACACATCTTCTGGACCTAGTTCGATGACCTATCGGCTCAGATCTTCATCATGTGGGATAGTTTGGTACCTACCTAGCTGGCGCAGCCCTGTGTGGAGCATATGGCTGAATGCTCCGGAGACCCATTAATAGAAGAAAACACACCTCGGCCGACATGTAAATGACTTCAGTGACTGGGAGCCAACCGAATGTCCACTCAATTTTGCTTGAAGTCAGGGAGCTCAAATGTGAGAACCATGCCTCCGTACCTTCCGGAAACTCATGACGCATCACCCGGTTTTCATGTTCTTCAATGTAGTTAAGACCGGTCATTCCATAGTTCATGTACCCTGGACGATGGCAAAGGTGTTCTTCCATCAAAAGTTGTAGAAGCATGTTGCAGCCCTCAAAAAAATTTCCCCCTTCTCGGCAAACAGTTAGAGCTCGATAAATCTCTGCTAGGATCATTGGAACAATGGTGCCATTAGCCTTTTTAGTTAGGACGTCGGCCATTCCCACGAGCCCCAACTCTATATTTCCATCCTTTCTTGGGCAGATTAAGATACCAAGAAATGCCACTATGAAATCCAGTCCCCGACGTGCTTCCCATTTATCTTTGTTCCCTGAATGAGTTAGACCAGTATATCTGGAGCCTCAAAACCGTGGGGATCCCCATAACGCCGGTACAAGAAGTAGAATGTGCAAAATCCCTCAGCTAAATTTCCATCTTTAACTTCCTGACTGATACTTAGAAGGTCCAAAAACTTACGAGGAGTCACCGCTCTTGGTGACACTGGTACCGACTTCTGAGATTCCCACTAAGACAGGCATAGCCCGTTATTTCCTCAAGCGTAGGGGTCAGCTCAAAATCAGAAAAATGGAACACATTATGCGCTTGGTCCCAAAAAGGTACTAAAGCCTCAATTATATCCAACCTCGGTTTAATTTTCAAAAGACCAACAAGACCGCCTAAAGCTTTTATCATTTTCTCTGCTGACTTTCCCTAAGTCATTCCACCACATATGGAGTTCTAACGGGATTTCCTCGAGGACTGTGAAGGGTTCATTTTCAATAGTGCTCATCCTGCACATTTATTTAAAGTGATCGGTTAAAAGACCATGATTTATTTTGACTCAAGAGAAAATTATCAATTTTTTTCAAAATTGCCATTCAAAACAAAAACGCCTTTGCAAATACGGCCCTTCAGCACCTCAGGAAAGAAGATTTTAGGGCTGTTTTTACTAATCGGCCAAAAATTTGAAAAAGGACCATAGGTGGCTATTCTTGCAAAAGAAGCCTTACGGCGCCCTTTTGAGGACATTTTGGCTATTTAGACAAGAACGGAATTACCTTATTTTATTTATGACAAAACAACATTTCATATATTGTTTTTTTGGGTTATTTTTGCAAAAAATGGAGTTGGACCCGGTGAGGGTTGCCTACGTATCCCACATCCGGTGAGAATCAAACTTGCGTAGTTCGGGCAGTTTTGACGTAGTAGAAAATAATACCAAATATTATTATTTTTCTTGAATTTTTTTTCTTTTTTTCCCATTTTTTTCGGAATTCCGGCAGAGTTTCGGTACTTTTTGGACACCAGATTTTCCGAGGACGGGTAATTATCTCTCTCATACCTCAATTTGATTTTTTCCAATTTTTTCTCCCTTATTCTAGATGCAATCCGTAGCAAATAGATGTGACGACCCGACCCTTCGTGTCATTAGAACCGCTCCGTTTCCCCCATTTCCTACTTCGTTATGCTTCATTATCTGTTTCTTGTGTGAACGAGTTGAATTGGGTTGATTTTTGGAAGGAAATGAGACACTTAGTCTCTTTAAGGAAGGCTTGTTTTGGAAAAGTCAACCGGATGTTGACCTATGAGTTAGAGGGCTCGGATGTGGATTCCGACGATTCGGTTAGCTTCGGGGGATGATTTGTGACTTAGGAGTGTGATCAGAATTGATTTTGGAGGTCCGGTGTAGAATTAGGCTTGAATTGGCGAAGTTAGCATTTTGGCGATTTCCGGTTGATAGGTGAGATTTTGATCCGAGGGTCGGAATGGAATTCCGAGAGTTGTTGTAGCTTCGTTAGGCGATTTTGGATGTGTGTGCAAAATTTCAGGTTATTCGGAGGTGATTTGGTTAGGTTTTTGATCGAAAGTGTATTTCGGAAGTTTTTGAGAAACTTAGGCTTGGATTTGATGTAATTTGATGGTTTTAGTGTTAATCGTGGTGTTTTGATGATTGGGGCAAGTTTGAATAAGGTATTGGACCATGTTTGTGCTTTTGGTTGAGGTCCTGGGGGCCTCGGGGTGATTTTAGATGGCCATCGGGATGAATTTTGGACTTGTGAGATTTTGGTGTTGCTGGTATCTGGTATTTCCGCATTTGCGGAAAAGGGGCCGCAGATGCGGTTTTGCAGATGCGGAGAAGGGGGTCGCAGGTGCAGACTTGACCTATTGGAGGAATCTCGCAGAAGCGGACATATTCCAGCATATTTTTCGATTGTTTTCGATTGGGTATGTTCTCATTGGCATATTGTGATGTATTCGCTCTGATGTTGGATAGATTCGACGCGTCCGATTTGAGGGGCAAAGGCGTCGCGAGCTAGAGATTTCACCGGTTCGAGGTGAGTAATGATTGTAAACGATATCCTGAGGGTTCGAAACCCCGGATTTGCACATCATAGTGCTGAATTGAGGTGACTTGCACGCCGGATAGCGAGCGTTGGGTAGAGCACCGTTGGGGATTGTGACTTGGTCCATCCCGATTGATGAATTTACTGCGTATTTGACTGAAATTACTTGTTATCATCATAATGTGGGCTGATTGTCATATTTGGGCTTCGTGCTAGCTATTTGAACCCTTCGGGGATTGTTGTTGATAATTCCTCACTGTTTTAAATATATATTTGAACTAAGTCATGTGTTTTTCACTGTTTTAAAACTCAGCCAAGTTTACTATGCCTTAAACACTCAAAATGGCATTTCTAAATATATTTTTGGGCTGAGCATCATGTTTTATTGTTGCCCGAGTAGCTTATGTGATTTTGTTGACTGAGTAAGGCCGAGGGCCTGTATTGTGAGGCTACCTTTGGATCGGGCTGCACGCCGCAACGGTGTTACACTGATACTGATATAAGGCCGAGGGCCTAGATTTGATGCCACGAGATGGCTTGATAATTGCGCTTGGGCCGTAAGGGGCCCCTCCTGGAGTCTACACACCCTCAGTGAGCGCCGTCGACGTTAAATGGATCGGGTTGCACGCCGCAGCGATATGTGGAGCGGGATACACGCCGCAGCGGTACCGGTACTGTTTGATGTGTTTACCTTATTTCATTGTCTGCCATTATGTGTTGTTTGTGCTACTTCTTGCAATATTTACCTGTTGCTCTGGTATTATCTGATAACCGAGTGTGGTGCCCGAGAGGCGAACTTCTGTGCTTATCTGCACTATTTGTTTTGCATTTAATTGCATAATTGTTGAAAAAGTCATTTTCTAAAGTGGTTTTAAACCGAGCTAAGATATTTCTAAAGTTTTTACAGCTTCACTGCTTTCTCTCAAAGGGTTTTTCACTGTCCCTATAGCATGATGGTTTGCTTTACGTGATTTCTTACTGCTCAGTTGTTATTTACCCTTATTACTCACTGAGTTGGAGTACTCACTTTACTCCCTACACCTCGCGTGCAGATGCAGGTATTTGTTCACCCGGTAGCGGGTTTTGGCTGATCAGAAGCAGAGCTATAGGAGTAGCGAGGTGACTGCCTGCGTTCACAGCACCATTTTTTTCTCTCTTTTGGTTCATTATTCCGCCTTTGTATATTTTAGGTCTTGTAGTTGTATTTATACTCTGATAGATGCTCGTGACTTGTGAAACCCCGGTTTTGGCTGTGTTTAGGTTTCATTCTGCACTTATTAAAGAGATCTTTTAATAGACTGTGATTACTTAATCATATTGAAGCTGCTTATTAATGTTAACTATTCTAAAAAGATCAGCTGGATTAATTGGCTGGCCTCGTCTTCACCAGAGGCGCCATCACGACCGGGTCCGGGTTTAGGGTCGTGACAATAAATGTACAAGTAGCAAGTAGAATGCATCAGGCTGGTCTTATTGATTTCGGGTACACCTGTCCTAGACGGACCCAACCCATGTGTTGAGTCCCCAAAGTCAAATGCACGTGATGCAAACAAGCGTTCCTACTAAGGATCTAGCATGAGGCTATGTTATACTAGGTTTAAAAACATGGGTGTATTGTTCTAGACCTGGCTTACCCGAGCGGACAGCTCGAGCCGAGGGGAGCATCGTACCGGGAATACAGAAGCTTTACCGGCTTTGCAACTTGTTCGAACCTCGTTCTAAAATTGGATATGACTCTAACAGAAAAGAAATCACACGAAGTGCACACTTCCCAGATGATTTAGAAGACTCAGGGAGAAGAGGGTTTCGTAACAATTTATATACAGTTCAAACAATATCAAAGCGGTAAGAAGCAGCATTTAGCACATTAGGCTCAAACATGTAAAAATCAGATAATAAATAAAGCCAAGTATAACAGTTATTCTAAGCTCGAATTCTTGAACCCTGAACCAAAAATTGTCGGTTTTTTATCCCCAGCGGAGTCGCCAGAGCTGTCACACCTCCTTTTTTACCACCCGAAGGGCGATACAAGGGAGTTTTTTCAATTAAAGTGACATTATTCGAAATGGAATTATTTTATTTATTTTATCAGATTCGCCACTTGGAATAGTTTATTTGGTGTCACAAGTCACCGGTTTATTTTAAAATCCCAAATCGAGGAAATTTTGACTTTATTTAAAAGTCTGCGAGACCAGAAATTCTAAGTAAGGAATTCTGTTAACTCGGGAGAAGGTGTTAGGCATTCCCGGGTTCCTTGGTTCTAGCACGGTTGCTTAAACTATTAATATTGGCCTATTACCTGATTTACTACATGTTTTAAAACTATTATGCATTTTTTGCTTTATAACCGCTACTAGTTGTTTTAACCGCTTTTAGGATTTATGGAATAACTTCTTCAACAAGTTACGATTGTCGTACACTTGCCGTTTTGGGACACACGGCAAACCACGCTGCATGAAATGCACCCGCGGTTCGCGACATGTTTATTTTTATTATTGTTCAAAGTTGTTATTAACGGGTCACATGAAATGCCCACCCGAATTTGGGAGTTAGGTATCACGATTATGCCACGGGAACCGTACCCACAACCGTGGTGATTTAATTACGCGCCAAAAGCAAACTATGAAGATTCATTTTTAATATCTAAGTTACAATGTTAGTGAGGGTCATGGATGATCTAATTATGGATCGCGCACCTCAACTTCAATTCTCTTTAAAGGAAATGCATTTAACCATAGCAACTACAAATGTTATCTCTTAATCCAATTTATGAGGGCCATGATGATTTAATGAAAGATGGCACACCTCAATTTACTATTTTTAAAAGAGGTTTGTCTTTCTTCTCTAAGTCAAATTAAAGATGCTCCTACTTTAATCTAATTTAAAATTAGGAATCACAACCACGTCACGGGAGCCAAACTCGTAGTTGTAATAATTTAATTGCATTCCTAAAGCAAACTACGGTATTTATAAATTATTTTTATTCAAAGTTGTAATACTAATAAGAGGGTCATAAAGGATTCAATGATATATGGCACACCTCAATCTTTAGAAAAAATCGACTTGTATGACTAAAGTAATAAAGGGATGATCTTACTTGTAACTATTTTGGATTTAAGCCATTGATTATGGGTAAGGAAATGTAAAACATGCCAATAATAATTTGGACAAAGAACTGGGCCAATAGCAGGCCCAGTATGTTATTAAACGGACGTAAAGGAAAGGGAGTGGAGATGTCACCAATTGGGCTCCAAAATTGGGCCCAGGCGCAAGACCTAAAACTGAATAACAGGGGTCTGATTTTGGCTAGGAATCATGATTTGGGCCATCAGCAGGCCCAATTGTTTCAATGATCAAGTTTTAAACACTAAAACTACTAAAATCACAACAAACTTTACACCAATATTTGCATAGATCTTTAAACAAAATGCCTAACATGATAGGCTTAACTTGTTAACATGTATCTAATAATAACAAGACCAAATTCGAATCTACATCATTTTTTAAAACATGGATGAGCAGTCACTTTTAAAATTGCATGGAATCAGTAGTGATTAAAGACTAAATGTACTCAGCAGCTAAATATTGCGTTTTAAACATGCATGATGTATTGGCCTACATTTAGGATATAACTATTATAGCTACACCAAATAACCTATAAGTTTATAAAAGTCCAGTCCACTACGAGTTCCAGAATTAAAGAGGATACAAAATAGAAGTGACTGATATAAACTACATCAACACCTCAAGCTAAATTAAAACAGAAAGAAAAGAGAAAATTTTTGAGTTGCTACTGCTCTCAGCTTCAAGCGAGCCAAAGCTATTTGCCACTTTATTATAGGGTCGACCACCTGCCATGCTTATACTAATTTCTGAAGCAACCAAAAACAAAATAATAAAATATGCATTATTATGGGATGAATCTGACCAACTGGTGGTCAGATTCACATCCGTAAGGTCATTTTCTTGAACATAAAACTACTACAATCAGCCTTATAGTTTTATGAGAATCAGGATAAATTTAATAACATTTTTATACTACTGAAATTCATACAAGACATAAGAAGTTGATGAAAAACTGAGCACACACTAGTTTCTACCATTGAATCATGTGATTACACACACATAGACATGAAGAAACTCAGATTTGAGCAAAAGATTCATTTCATAACAAGGATGTGATTACATACCTAGAAATGATCCAAAACAACAGCAACAAAGAGGACCAAATAAAGGTCAAGCTTAAATCCACAGCAATTAGACAGAAGCTAACTTAGAAGCTTCAACCAGAAATCAGCAAGAAAAATCAACAGTTTCAAAGAGCAACAACCCCAGCTAAAAAGAACCAGTATTTCTAGGAAAACCCACAGCTAAGAGAAACCCATTTTTTGAGTGTTTTGGTATCTAATCTTGATATCTTTTAGAAACAGTAAAAAAAACTAGTATCTCTATATGGTTTTTCAGAACTTTTGAGTGCAGAAATGATGTTGAATCCCTGTGTGAGTGAGGGAATGTTTTCCTTTTATAGAGTGTACAAGAAGGCATCAAAAAAGGAATATTCTGACCTAATTTGAAACTGCAGAATAGTACAACATTTTTTCATACAGCTATCTGTCCTTTTATCTTATCCATTACCAGCATTTTTGTTAAAATAGGGACAGCTGTCCAAAATACTAGAATCTTCTGATTTCTAGCCTTTGTAAAAATCTATTTTTACCCTTTTGATTACTGACTATTTCAGCTTTGTCCTAAGTTTCTTTTACTTCAATTAGGACCCTACAAGTTCCTAGTGAGTTGCAAAGCAAGGTAAACAAAGACAAGACCAAGAGGGATCAAAAATCCAAATCAAAATGCCAAATAGAATCATGATGCTGCAATTTAAACCTAAAGACTAAATCAATCAGTAAATAGAAGCTCCTATCTAATTAACCCTAAGCAAAAACTGGATTAAGCGACTAATACACCTAAACAGTAATCAAAACAAGATAAAAAATATGCAACTGCAAAGAAGACCTAGAATTTAACCCACATCAGTTTGCAAACTTAAGCAATTAAAACAACCAATTTTAACAGTTAAACAAACAGACTAAACAACTTGTTAATTAACCTAAAACAAAACTGAACATAAACATGAGATGAATCATGGAAGAAACAAAATAATCGTTTTAGGTATCAAACTTGAAAATGAACCCTAATTAAGCTAAATTCAAGCAACTAAAGTTAAACTTCAAATAACGAAATTCCAACACATTCTAATTAACCTACTAGAACAAAAGCGATTAAATATTGAACAAAAGAAGAGCGAACCTAAGGTTGTAAACCTATAGCATGCGGCTAGGAGAGACAGAAGATGAAAGAGATGCAATCAAAAAGAAAAAGAATGGAAGAGGATTTACCAAGGACTCCCTTCAAATTCTGACCAGCTAAGGACTCGGACAAGCTTCAATGGTACGAAATGAACTTGAACTAACATTAATCGACTGTTCTCAACAAGAAACAGTCGACTAATGGAAGTTTTAGGTTCAAACCGCCAAAATTGACCAGAAATCAGAAAATATAAAAACTAGGGTTTGGCTTTTTATATCTAAAATTCGAGGAATTGGGGACTGATTCGAAAAGGATTAATGGTGGTTTAGGGTTCAGAGGGGTGCAAGGATTATAGGGTGTGAATTTGGGGTGATTTGGGTAAACTAGGGTTTTGGGGATTCCGATTTCAATCCAATATTCGAAGGGTTTAAGAAGGATTTGGGAAAATTGGTTAGGAGATTTGGAAATGGGAGATGACAGGGGTTCTGGGGTGTTGATTTGGGGAGGTTTGGAGGTGGCCCGCCGCCGTGAGGCACTTTCCGGCGGCGGTTTAGGGCGGAGGTTCAGAGAGTGTATGGGGGGTTGAGAGAGACGAAATGAGGGGCTTTTGAGGGGTAGGGGGTCTGTTTCGGATAGTTATAAAGTAAAGGGGAGGTCAGTTCCGGGCCGTTGGTTCACAATGATCCAACGGTCGTTATCAGGGATGGCAAAATGGGGTCGTTTAGGGTTAGTGGGGGGCTGGACCGAGTAGCTTTTGGGCCTGAGTGATTTGGGCCAAATTTGGGACGGGTTTAAAGCTAAAAATTAGTCCAATTTTCATTTTTAATCCCTTTTTCAATTAACCCTCTTAATTCCTTTTCTTTTCCTTTTCTTTAATTAAAAATCCTAAATATAAAATCCTAAATTATCTAAATTATAAAATTAAACTAATTATCTAATTACAATAATTATACGAATTACTCAATCCTAAATTAAAAGAGAAAAATCAATAATCTAAAAAATTAAAAGATAAAAATTTAAAATGGGCCATTTTTGTAATTTTCATTTTTAAATAAAACAAATAATTTACTAACTAATCCTAAAAATGAAAAAAAAAAACCCTAAATACAATGCAGGGTATTTTTGGGCATTTTTCATGATTTTAATAAAAATTAAATGTGCACAAAAATGCAAACAATTAAATAAAAATCCTACAAAATTCATATAAAATGGCAAATAATTGGAAAAAATTTATTTTCTTGAATTTTATAGGAGTAATTCATATAGGGAAAAAATCACGTGCTCACACCATGAACAAGAGGCAGCTACAACCGGAAAGCAGGTACATCTTCAGTGACCATCATATACAGCAACATCAACTCCAAAATCTCCACGCAAGGTGCAGAAGTGTAGTATGGGTACAACCAACCCCATGTACTCAATACAAACCTAACCTTAGGTTGAAAGCAGTGACGAGCTTGGACAACGGTTAGAGTCCAACACAAATAGCCAAGAACAGCTCGTAACAATATAATAAAAGCAATATTAGTAATAAATCAAAGATATAATGCTCAATTGGTTCACGGTTATGGAAAAATAAACTTTTAAAGTATAACAATAAAACGCAAATCTTTCACCGAAATCACCAAAATATGAGTAAATCAGAAAAACTGTGATTTTTTCCAAAAATTTTCAACAACAGATAAGATGTTTCATTCTCAGATAGCACGAGGTAAGTACATCTCTATGCCTACATGACAATGTGCATATGAAATCATGAATGTCACAAAACCGTGTAGCATGAGGAAATGAATGCATGTATCTCGAGTATGCATGTCAAATGTAGTGTATCACAGTGATGAACTCATGTACTTTCACTCTCAGAATTCTCAATCTCATTGTCTCGCACTCCCACTCATCACGCTAAATCACTCAGCACACTCAGTCACTCAACACTGTACAGTACCTGCTGCGACGCGCAGCCCGATCCCATCATAAATCAATAAAAACTGCACTCACTGTTAGTATGTCAGATTCCGGAGGGCGGAATCCTGCCCAAGTGCCAATATAAGCCATCAAGGCCTGCTGCGCTGTGCAGCCCGATCCCATCAATAATATATATAAAGCCCATAGGGCTTGCTGCGGCGTGTAGCCCGATCCATATGATAATAATATCACATATAAAGCCCATAGGGCCTGTTGCGACATGCGGCCCAATCCCCTAAATATCACTCACAATCCGGCCCTCAGGCCCCAACTCAGTCATCAATCTCTCCAGTCTCTCGGGCTCACAAATCTCATGCCAATCAGCCCAAACAATGATAACATGATGTGACAACAAATGATAACAGAGACTGAGTTATGATATGCAAATGAATGAATATGATCGAGTATGTAATTGCGATTTAAGCAAAGAACTCAAAAGCAAAAAAGACATCAGTGGGTCCCAACAGGATAAGCATATATCCTAAACATGGTTTCTAACATGGATCACAGCTCAGTTATGCTAGCACGTAGAAATTTTGTGGATACAAATAAGATTAGATAACTACATAGTACCACAAAGTCAACCGAGTCATAATTTACACGGTGCACGCCCACACGACCGTCACCTAGCATGTGTGTCATCTCAACACCAAACACACAACATGTATATTCAGGGGTTCATACCCTTAGCACCAAGTTTAAAAGTGTTACTTACATCGAACAAACCAAATCCAATGCCGAGCAAGCCAGACAATGCTCTAGAAATGCCATCCCACATGTACCGACCTCCGAATGGCTCAAAACTAGCCAAAAACAACTCAAGAACACCAAATAATGCCGAAGGAAACAAACCCAATCGATAAAGGTCAAATCTTTAATTAAAATCCAAAAGTCAATGATCACGCCCAACTCTAGTCCTAAAAAGGATAAGTGGTCGCTGCAAATATAATCCGGTCTAAAAGTCCGGAGTCGAATCCCACAGAGAACTAAGGCTTAGCTATATCTGTTTAATATCACTAAGAAGACAAGTTTGAACAATTTTCTAAATTACAAAGATTGAGATTTATATTTCTAACTAATTAACTAGCAAATACTAGAAAACGGTAAAATTATCAACTAACGAGACAAAGGGTTGGAGACTAAATTAAGGAGGTCTAGAGTTATGATTTCCCCAATTGTCGGAATCCTTCTAGCTATGTTCCCTACAATTTCGCCAATGTATTCTCTACTGATCGTGAGCACTTTAGATGTCGTAATTCTCTCTCGAGCAACTACAACAATTTACTAGACATATTCTCTCGAACTACGCTAGTTGGCTTCATCTAACCGCTCACTAGGACCACGTCAAGGCTTTGTTATTTCTAAACCTAACTTTAAACCCAATGTATTAATTTCTCAAATACGTTAGAAGTGACGTTGTTCAACAACTACCTAAATATGTACTCTCTCTCGAGCACTACACACTAAATAGGCACAGTCAATTGATGGCCATTCAATCAACAGCAACAAACACGTAGTTGAACAAGTACAGAAATCCAATGGCTCAATTATATAAAAACATAACAAGTATTTATCCTACAAAAGACTCTATCAAAACCCTAGATAACAAATTAGTTATTCATAATAGTATGTAGAACTACAATACTAAAAGTCATAACCAACAACGAAAAATAGGAAGAGGAAGGAAAAACTCGTTGAAGAATTCCCCGCCTTGCTCCTATTGTGTCTCTGCCTCCTTAGGTCGAATCTGTGTCGAAAATTGGTCTCCTCTGCCTCCTTAGGTCTAAAAACAAGCTTCCCCTTTGCTTGGGCGAGTTTGTTGAGTTTATAAAGGGTTGGGATAAGTTTTCCCCGATTTACACTTTAGCCCCAAAATTTTTGGGCAGTAACACAGTCCACCGCGGCCGCGACAGAGCACGGCGCGACCGCGGTGAAAGACAAACATTCTGCCTCGCTTTCTTAGCCTACCGCGGTCCAACCGCGGTCGCGGTGGCATCAAGCCCAGTCCTCTTTGCCTCTTTCTTGCTTATTTTTGCTCGAGTTCTTCTTGATTGGCCTTTTATCCACATTCTTGACTCCAAAACACTCCATAGTATCTTCCTAACTTGGATTAGTCCCTGCAAAGCAAAAGAACACCAATTAGAGTATTTTGTTATCATTTAGCTTTTAAAACAACCATAAAGTATGGAACAATTGGAGTGTAAATAACATCTATATAGCCTATTATCAGTCAACAAAAAAGTTAAACCCGGGCCTGCACCTCAAAACCTAACAAAATTCATAAAATTTGACAACACATTCAGTTACAAGTCCAACCATATTAGTTTCACTCAATTCAGACTCTGAATCAATGTTTAAAACTCAAAAATTCACTTTATGAAATTTTAGACAACCCCCCCCCCCCCAAATTTCTCTTTGAAATTCATAATCTAAATTCCAAAAATGAAGATAGATTCATGAATAATCAAAACCGAGTAGAAAACACTTACCCCAATTTGTGTGGTAAAAATCGCCCCTAAAATTGACAAATCTGAGCTCCCTAACTGAAAATATGTTGAAAAGAACAAAACCCTCGATATAGCTTCTGCCCAGGCTTTTTCGCATATGCAAAACATTAGCCGCTTCCGCGGCGTCGCTTTTGCGACATAAGTTCTGCTTCTGCGGACATCACTTAACAGCCGACCCCTTGCACCTGCGGAACACACTTCCGCTTCTGCGACATAGCAGGTGCGAGCTCCTATTCGCTCATGCACCTTCTCTTGCTTCTGCGCTCCAAACAATCGCTCCTGCTCTTCCGCATGTGCGCTCAAAAAAGTCATTTCTGTGATCCTTCCTCACCCAGCCTTTTCCCGCTTCTGCGATGAACAACCCGCATCTGCGAAGTCGCTTTTGCGACCAAGATTCGGCAGATGCGGCTACACCAGCACTAGAAATTCCTTCCGCAATGCAATTATGAGACAAAATGATATGAACCACGTCCGTAACTCACCCGGACCACTCGGGATCCCGTTCGAATATACCAACAAGTTCCATAACATAACACGGACCTATTCGAGGCCTCAAATCACGCATAACAACATCGAAAGAATGAATCGCACCTTAAATCAAACTTAATGAACTTTTGAACTTTCAAATTCCAAAACCCGTGTCGAACCATATCGAATCGATTCGGAATGAACTCAAATTTTGCGCATAAGTCCCAAATGACATAATAAAGCTATTGAAATTCTCGGAACCACAATCCAAACCCGATATCATCAAAGTCCACTCCCGGTAAAACCTATGAACATTGAAAACCTTCAAATTGCCAATCTTCGCCAAATAGTGCCGAAACCTTCTATAAATATCCAAATACAAATCCGGGCATACGCCCGAGTCCAAAATCACCATCCAGACCTAACGGAATCATTCAAACTCCGATCCGAGGTCAAATACACAAAAGTTAAACTTGGTCAATATTTCAAACTTAAAGCTTCCTAGTTGAGAATCATTCTTCCAAATAAATAATATGAAGCTACTCAATACTTCAAATGCCTAAACGAAATGCAAATGTTGAAAACGACCAGTCGGGTTGTTACATTCTCCCCCACTTAAACATATGTTCAGCCTCGAATGTTGCCCAGATTCGTTCCATAGTTGCCTAACCAATGTGTAACCTTATCATGCACATACCCGGGGGTGATCCCACGTCACTCTATTCTATATAGGCCTAACAACACAACATAACTGAAGATCATTACTTTAACCTTAGTCCATAAACCTTAGAATCCAATTTCTAACATCTGAAATTTCCCACAAGACCCAAATCTCACATCTACACATTGTATAAGTCTGAACAAGCTATATCAAGCCATAACCATAACCCAAGATGTAATCACATGATATACCATATAACTCGCATACTCGTAGCAATAATTTCCAACTACAATAATTGCTCAAAACAAACCCGGTACCTATAATAAACCTCATATCAAACAAAACCCCTTTCAAAACCTTCATACGCTGTCGATGATGAAAGAAACATGTAGAAACTCATAACCACTCATCATATCAACAAGTTATGGAGCTCTCCCTCCTTCGACAAGAACTATAGCCAATTTCTAAGCCGATCAATGACATTATCCTTCCAAATATACCGCAATCCGATAGCACCCATTCTAGGTCCAACGACCTCATCTCATCAAATATAGCCACTCTACTAACATGCCAAACCAATACAACCTTAAGCCACAAACCGTGCAATCCGTGCACCGATAAGCAACAATTCAAATGTACTCAATCATGGAAAATGACTCACATGAGAGAACCGTCCCGCAAGCACAACAAGTACAACCACAACGCAATGCTATGAACCCATCACACATAGTAGGACCAAGACACAAGAATCTAACAAAAAGAATCATATCCCAACATAACCCCGCTACAATACGTGAACCATCCAAACACCGGTCCATATGAAATACCTCAAGCCACAATAATCAAAATCAACAACTACATGCAATTCGACATCAAGTACACGAGGTGTATGATCATAACCATAGAGAAGCGATAACACAATTTACCACAGCGTGGAAGAACATAATCAAGGCGCAATCAACCATTCAACACCGCAATAACCATCTCCCTCGAATTCCGCTATAAGGCCCAAACAGAATAGCATCGTGTGTGCATATAACCAACTAATTACCACCCCTCATAGCAGAGAAGGGTGACACATTGAACATGTTAGAACACTAACAAGCTAAACTCTAGCTGAATGTCACACCCCTCAACACTAACAGTTTTGAGTCAACAAATTCGACCCGGTGTAGAATACACATCCTCATTGGGCCTACCGATGGGCCCCCAAATCAACTCCGATCATCCCCAAATGGATAAGTGGCCCTCCAAAAGTCCACAATGACCTAACCATAGCACGTACTACCATCTAGCTAGCTTTGGCCACATCTTCACAGTCCGCAACCCCGAAACAGTCTGCTCTGAGATCTCCTAGTCTCCAAATCCTTAGAACACTTGAATCACCATAGTCGATCCCAACTCTGCCACTCGAATGACTAACACATCTATCATACATAATCATCCCCATGAGAAATACTTCTATAATTCTTCCATTCCACATAGCAAAAACATCAGTAGTCAATCAACCACGCGAGTACCGCAATACTAATAAAGCATCCGTAAGCAAAAACATAGTGCACTTTCTAAAATGTGTGCCCTTCTTAGGCAACACCAAGTAGCAATAGCATTCATCTAGTCATCTGAAACCGTCCGTATTGTCTAAGAACTCATGACCTTCCCTTCAAAACTGAATTGTGACCCTGCACATCCAAATCTCAATCCCACACAATACACTGCATCTATCATGCCGCCATATGAAAAGCACGAGAATCTCATAATCAACTATGAGTCACCAGCAGAATACATACCCGATCAGTTAGAAACCTTCCATTTGATCCCATCTAGAAGAAAATCATAATACGCAACATGTTCCTCACGCCGGTAGGAAATATCCATCTCAACCCGTGGTAGAACCCATTAAGGACTCTTCGAAACCCATTTGCACATAACCAAGTCATCAAAACTGAATCTCTCTAACTCAACCAAGCCACACAGGTTGTCAAACCCAAGAGTATTACCACAAAACATCTGTAGAGACTCACCACATCATAACTACCCAAAGAACCAATTATATTCATTACCGTGCTGATCCAACCTACTAGCAAAATGTCCTATTTCTCCGAGTTCCTTCCGAATTACCCTCAAGTTGACACTTATCCTTGCTAGAACACCATGATCCTTACCCAAAGTTCACCACAAAAGATCCTAACATAAAATCATGCCGCTCTAAGGCCCATAAGCCGTTGCATTCCCTCTTAGCACCCCAAAAGTACCACAATCGAGTCCCCTACTCTAACGAGACCTTATGTGAATCTAAAATTGTTCCCTTGACCTTCCTGATATTGAAATGTAGAATCCATAGTGATACAGAAATACTACAAGTACGACACCATCTGATGCAAATCTCAGATTCTAGTCATATATAAGTCTGAAAAATTCTCAATTGCCACATATAGATCTTGAATCCATTAGAACCCTCTCGATAGTCATCCACTCTGCTCAAATATCAATTGCACCCCCTTAACGCAATCGAGTAAATTCCTACTCCATGCGTACTACATCTGTCACGAATAACAATTCAAATCATTCCATGATTTTCATATACCCATAAAGTGTAATATAACTCACCAAAAACTTCCTCGCTTAAGTCATCCCCAAAACCAGCCTCTACAAGTCATAATCGATCCAAAAGTATGCCTTTAATCGAAACCAACACAACACATAACCATGTAATCAAATCATTGATAGCAGACTCCCCTACTTGGCTCAAGCCATAGATCAAAACACTCAATAACTCACAATGCCCATACTCTATTACTACTATAATACCGCAGTGAGATTCAACTAAATCCTTTCTAATCTCATGTAAAACAAACCATATAATACCTTAAATCATATGTTAAGCTCGCATTTAACCTCGTGACAGTAATGTCGACTTTCTCAACCAATCCAAACTCAAATTGCAACACCTATAACCCACTAGTAGAAAAGAAAGCCTCCACACAACATCATAAGGATCACACATCCATAGATTACTCCGCAGGTGATAACCCACCTACTTAGCCTCAAACTGACATCTCTCTATACCCTTTCACAGCCACAATTACTACGCAATCATTTAATCTAATTGAGCCTGAACTCATCAATAGACGTGAAAATCTACTTCGTTCCACAAATGAAATAACACGAAATAATCTCTCAAAAACCTTTATAACTCAAGACTGTATGACACATCCATAGAAATCAAGCATCCAAAAGTCCTTTTATCTCAAGCAAACTTTTCCCGTCACATTCAAACCATCTGAACACATCCCGCAGTCACATCCTACTTATCATATAGCCATCCAACCACTCGGCGAGTCACCAGTCCCACTCATAGGGACACCACTGGACATAGAAGTCCAAAAGCACATGCTCACACAATTGACACTACCGAGCCTAAGCTACGGTCCAAACCGGGCCTCAAGTCCTCCAGACTGGCCCATCACTAAAACACGGAAATCACATCTCGCACCTCATCCATGGAATCACAATCAGTCGATACACAACTGATACCGAGAGCTCACTTACGCATACGAGTAAGTGGAAGGATTCAAAGCGATACACTTCAGCTTGAATCAATGTCGCATGGCAAGGAAAGAAAGATAGGAAGTTTATACTAAATTCCTGTAGCCTCTCGAAGATAGGTATGGACGTCATCATACCAATCCGCAAGACTCTACTAGACACTTGCTCATGACTCATAAAACCTGTGAACCTATGGATGGAAAGAGGCCCTACCTTGCTTTCAAGGTTTCGGCATTCAAAGTCAAACGATTCTTTGTTTAAGTTTAATAATAAAGTAGAGCTCTAAAACCAACTTGTCAAGACCCAAAATCTAATTAGTCGTGATGGCACCTAACCCAACCCGCTAGGTAATCCAATTAACAACAATCCAATTCAAATGAGATTTACTGATAAAATAACTGATGAAATAACTGAACTTCTAAACAACTTCCCAAGGACTGGTAGTACAAATCATAAGCTTCGAAGATTTAGAGGTTACAAAACTAGTACGAAACAAATATAGCATGTGTTTGAAATAGACAATAGATTTTCAAAAATCTAAGCTACCATGAACAAGAGGCAGCTACAGCCGGAACACAGGTACATCTTTAGTGACAGCTCCCGTCATATACAGCAACATCAGCTCCAAAATCTGCACGCAAGGTACAGAAGTGTAGTATGAGTACAATCGACCCCATGTACTCAATAAGTAACAAACTTAACCTTAGGTTGAAAGTAGTGAGGAGCTTGGACAACGGTTAGAGTCCAACACAAATAGCCAAGAACAACTCATAACAATATAATAAAATCAATACCAGTAATAACTCAAAGATATGACTCTTAACTCGTTCACAATTGGAAAAATATACTTTTCAAGTGTAACAGTAAAACCCAAATCTTTCACCGAAATCACGAAAATCTGAGTAAATCAGAAAAACTATGATTTTTCCCAAAAACTTTCAGCAACAGATAAGATGTTTCATTCTCAAATAGCATGGGGAAAGTACGTCTCTATGCCTATATGTCATGTGCATGTGAAATCATGAATGTCACAAAACTGTGTAGCATGAGAAAATGCATCTCTATGCATGTATGTCGAGTATGTATGTCAAATGCAGTGCATCACAGTGATGAACTCATGTACTCATACTCTTAGAGTACTTAATCTCACTGTCTCGCACTCCCACTCATCACGCTCAATCACTCAGCACACTTAGTCACTCAGCATTGTACGGTACCTGCTGCGGTGCATAGCCCGATCCCATCATGAATCAATAGAAATTGCGCTCGCTGCTAATATGTCAAACTCCGGAGGGGCAGATCCTGCCCAATCTCCAATATAAGCCATCATGGCCTGATGCAGCATGTAGCCCTATCCCATGAATAATATATATATATATATATATATATATATATATATATATATATATATATAAAGCCCATAAGCCTGCGGTGGTGTGCAGTCCAATCCATATAATAATAATAACTATAATACATATAAAGCCCATAGGGCCTACTGCGACGTGCATCCCGATCCCCTCAATAACACTCACAATCCGGCCCTCAAGACCTAACTCGGTCATCAATTTTTCTAGTCTCTTGGGCTCACAAATATCATGCCAATCAACCCAAACAATGATAACATGATGTGATAACAAATTATAACAGAGGCTGAGCTATGATATGAAAATGAATGAAATGAATGAGTATGTAATTGTGATTTAAGTAAAGAACTCAACGGCAAAAATGACCTCAGTGAGTCCCAATAGGATAAACATATAGCCTAAACATGGTTTCTAACATGGATCATAGCTGAATTACGCTAGCACGTAGAAATTTCATGGATACAAATAAGATAATATAACTACGCAGTACCACATAGTCAACTGAGTCATAATTTACATGGTGCATGCACACACGGCTGTCACCTAAAATGTGTGTCACTTCAACACCGAACACACAACACGTATATTCAGGGGTTCATACCCTCAGCACCAAGTTTAGTAGTGTTACTTACCTTGAACAAGCCAAATCCAATACCGAGCAAGCCAGACAATTCTCTAGAAATGCCATCCTGCGCGTACCGGCCTCCGAACGGCTTAAAATTAGCCAAAGGCAACTCAAGAACATAAAATATTTCCAAAGGAGACAAAACCCAATCGATAAAGATCGAATATTTAATTAAAAGTGCAAAGTCAACAAAAAAGTCAAACACGGGTCCACACCTCGAAATCCGACAAAACTACAAAATCTGACGACATATTCAATTAAGATTCGAACCATACAAGTTTCACACAATTCCGACTCCGAATCGATGTTCAAAATTCAAAAATTCACTTTATGAAAATTTAGACAACCCCCTCCCCACCCAATTTCTCTTTGAAATTCATAATCCAAAGACCAAAAATGAAGATAGATTCATGAAATATAATCAAAATCGAGTAGAAAATACTTACCCCCATTCCGTGTAGTGAAAACTGCCTCCAAAATAGCCCAAACCCGAGCTCCCCAACTCAAAATATGTTGAAATGAACAAAACCCACGATATATAGCTTCTGCCCAGGCTTTTTTGCATCTGCGAAACATAAACCGCTTCTGTGAACTTCACTTAACAGCCGACCCCTCGCACCTACGGAACACTCTTCCGCTTCTGCGAGATCACAAGTGCGAGCTTCTATTGGCTCGTGCGCCTTCTCTTGCTTCGGCGCTCTAGACAATCGCTCCTACTCTTTCGCAGGTATGCTAAAAAATACAGCTTTTGTGTCCTTCCTCACCCAGCCTTTTCCCGATTCTACGATGAATAACCCGCATCTATGAAGTCGCTTCTGCGACCAAGATGTCATAGATGCGGCTACACCAGCACTAGAAATTCCTTCAGCAATGCAATCATGAGACAAAATGATCCGAACCACGTCCGTAACTCACCCGAGCCACTTGGAACCCCGTCCGAATATAACAACAAGTTCTATAACATAACACGGATCTACTCGAGGCCTCAAATCACGCATAACAATATCGAAATGACGAATCACACCTCAAATCAAACTTAATGAACTTTTAAACTTTCAACTTTCAAATCTCGTGTTGAACCATATCAAATCAACTCGGAATGAACTCAAATTTTGCACGCAAGTCCCAAATGACTTAACAAAGCTATTAACATTCCCAGAACCATAATCCAAACCTGATATCATCAAAGTCAACTCCCGATCAAACCTATGAACATTGAAAACTATCAGATTGCCAATTGTTGCCAAATAGTACTAAAATCTTTTAGTAATATCCAAATGCAAATCTCGGCATACGCCCGAGTCCAAAATCACCATCCAGACCTAACGAAATCATCCAAAATCTAATCCGAGGTGAAATACACAAAAGTCAAACTCGGTCAACACTTCCAACTTAATGCTTCCTAATTGAGAATCATTCTTCCAAATAAATTTCGAATAACCTAAAAACCAAAATCGATGATTCACACAATTCATAATACATCATACGAAGCTACTCAACACTTCAAATGTCTGAACAAAATGCAAATACTCAAAACAACCGACCGGGTCGTTACACTAACCCTCCTAAGTGCTTTAATACACCACATTTAACTTTCAAGTGCACACTCTTCATGACCAACTCGAGCCATGCCATGAAACCATACACAATGTAGACCTTCTATTTAAACACATCTATATATTTACTAACCTGGATCAACATGGATAGGAGATATATTTTCTATTTTTACTTTTTCCCGTTTTGTATTTCTTTGCTTTTTGTTTCAATACTCTCCATAAATTTAAGTGTGCCGGCTAATGATCTTTCAAAACATGTGTGCACACTTTGGCTTTTCTATGGTTCCACTCAAAAGCTACCTTAACTCTTACCTCATATTTCAACGACTTAAGTGGTTTTGGAGGCAAAGGTTCAACTAAGAACAAAATGGTATTCTACTTGTAATGTGGGTGCCAAATATAAGGTTTATAGGCTCAATTGGGATATCTAAGGATAATTTTATTTGTGGTGGCATAATAGCTCATTGAATGATCAAATAAATCCCTACATCATCTCCTAAACTTACGAGACTTAATAATTTTTCTTCGACTAACACACGGGGCATGTTCTAGACTAACACAGGATAGCACAACATACAATCAAGACCTCACATCACACAATGCACATGACCCATTCAGGACGATTCCATTCCAACTCTCAATTCAATGCAAGTAATCACACAGTCAAGAAATATTAAGCAATAAAGCACTACATGAACAACGAGTCAAGAAACTGAGAGAAGGCATCATAAACAAGTTGTTCAATTTATCTATGGCATCAATGTTTGTCAAAACATATTAGGGAGGTAATCTGCATGCTAACGCCTAACTTTGCTAGCATCAACAAGTCAAAAGGCACATAGGAGAAATCAAGTTTTCTAATTTTATTTCCTAAAAAAATAAAAATACCCGGTTCAAGATACATCCCTGGGAAAAGAATTGATGTCCAAAGAAAAATAAAGGGGGATTATTACCTACCTACGACTAGCTAAAAAGAAAGAAAATCTTTTTTGGATTTTTCATTGGACCTTAATCCCTCAAGAAAGCTGTCCAACAGATCCATCGTCGGGAAAAGTCCAAAAAATTTCTGATGTTTTGAATTTTAATTTTTTTGATAAAAGCTACTAAAACCAGTACTAAAATACTATACTACTAATTCTACTAACTAGGAAATAAAAACAAGAAGCTAAAAATTAAAGACAAGAAGTTAATATTAATACAACTATAATCTGACAGTCCCTCACCCCACACTTAAAAGGTTGCAGTGTCCCCAATGCACAAATAAAGCAAAAAATAACGAGGGTGGACAAGAAACTCCCTGAAAGGCCAAAGGTTGAAGCAATCGCGGCTCACAAGGTAATCAGACTTCCCCAGTCATGGTCCTTTATGCGGGCATCCCACACTTAGTTCTCACCATCTAGCTCGCTTTTGCACTCTTTCAATGGCTTTGCTTCCTATGCTCGTAATCCTACAAAATAAAAACAAACACTACAAAAAGTATTAAAAAATAAAAATAAAAGAAAGCAGTAAAGCTAGTTTGCCTCCGAACAAGCGCCTGATTTAACGTCACGGCACGATGCAGAATCTCGCCTAATCGCTGGCAAGTAACACCTTCGACTTTTGACGATCAAAGTCACCTCCATAATAGTGCTTTACCCTTTGTTCGTTAACTAAGAACGTTATCTCGCCATCTATGAAGCGCAGCTCAATCGCACCATGTGGAGTAACTCTTACTACCTCAAACGGGCCCAAACATCTCAATTTGAGCTTCTACGGAAAGAATCTCTACCTCTAATTGAACAAGAGAACCAATTGGACCGATTCGAACTCGCGATTGTGAATATGCTTATCATGCCAGTGCTTGGTCTTTTCTTTATATAACGTGGCATTCTCATACGCATGCAATTGAAACTCATCAATCTCGTTCAATTACAACAACCATTTTTCACCCGCTAATTCTACATCAAAGTTTAGCTTCTTTATCGCCCAATAGGCCTTGTGCTCAAGTTCCACCAGTTAATGGCATGCCTTTTCATAAACCAGCTTGTAAGGAGAGGCTTCGATTAGAGTTTTATAGGTGGTCCGATATGCCCGTAGAGCATCATCAAGCTTTGCAACCCAATCTTTCCTACTTGCACTAACCGTCTTCTCCAGAATCTGCTTTATCTCTCTATTTGACACCTTAACTTGTCCACTAGTCTGAGGATGGTAGGCGGTCGTAACTTTATCTTTGGCCCTGTATTTCGCTAAGAGATTATCCAACAACTTATTACAGAAATGGGTGCCCCCATCACTTATCATCACACTCAGAGTGCCAAACCTTGTAAAGATATGCTTTTTCACAAAGTTAACCACAACCTTGGTATCAATGGTGGGAAGAGCAATGGCCTCCACCCACTTTCACACATAGTCGACGGCCACCAAAATGTACTTGCACCCATTAAACAGGGGAAACGGACCCATGAAATTAATTTCCCAAACATCGAAGATTTCAACCTCTATAATACCATGCAATGGCATCTCATGCCTTTTAGTAACCGTAACCCTTCTCTGGCATAATCATACTCCCTCACGAACTCATGGGCATCTTTAAACAACCTAGGCCAATAAAAACCCGATTGCAACACTGTTGATGCCGTTTTGTCACCCGCATGGTGACCGCCATAGGGTGACGCATGACAGTCATGTAAAATATCATTTATCTCAGACTCGGGAACACATCTTTTCATCAATTGATCGGCTCACGATTTGAACAAAAATGGCTCATCCCACACATATGATCTCATATCCCGCAAGAACTTCCTTTTAGCATGAGGTTCAAGGTCAGGTGGCATTTCTCCACAAGCTAGATAGTTCACAATATCCGCATACCATGGCACCTCCCCAACAATAACGGCCAACAATTTCTCATCCAGGAAGGTTACCTTAATGACATCTCCCCTAGCTACATAACTCCAAGTTTCTAACCTGGACAAGTGATCGGCTACTTGATTCTCTGTTCCTTTACGGTTTCGGATCTCCAATCAAATTCCTACAAGAGTAAAACCCAACGGATTAGCCTTTGTTTAGTATCTTTCTTTTCAAACAAATACTTGATAGTTGTATGGTCTGTGTAGACGAAGACTTTGGTGCCAACCAAATAGGCTCAAAATTTATCGAACGCCAACACTACAGCGAGCAACTTCTTTTCTATCACAGTATAATTTATTTGACCAAGATGAGAGTCTTGCTTGCTTAGTAAATGGAGTAAAATATTTTGCTCCTCCTCTGGCCCAATACGGCCACAATTGCACCATCACTAGCGTCACACATCAGCTCGAATGACTTGTTCCAGTCAGGCGCCACTATGATTGGTACACTCACTTACTTCTTTTTTAGCTCCTTGAATGCCTTCAGAAAAGTATCGTCAAACTTGACATCCTTCTCTAACAACCTGCTGATAAGTTAGGATTTTAACATGATTATACCCCTACTTGCTATTGCTTTTGTTATGAATTGCCACAAAATAATCCCAAAATCCTTACAAGTTGCGCTTGATTGCAGGTTTGAGAGACAAGATGACAAATGTCAAAGATCGGCTCAAAACGGAGTGAAACCTGCCAAGAGTCAAAGACTAACTGAAGTGGGGAAAAAGAAAACCTAGCGCGGACCGCACTGTTTTGCCACGCGGCCGCGCTAGGAGATTCAGAGACTGGGTCATTCAAAGGCAGTCTGCGCGGTCCACGCTCCTTTTTACGCGGTCCGCGTAGATGAGATTCAGTGAGATGGTGTTTTTGCCAAAGTACTGCCACGCGGCCGCGATCCATTTCTACGCGGTCCGCGCCCGTCCTGAAACGCGGCCGCGCTCCATTTCTGCATGGTCCGCGGTCCCAACTTCAGAGAACAGAGTTCATGAGTCCAAGAGCCAACGCGGTCGCGCTCCCTTTTGCGCGGTCCGCGCCTACCCCGCAGGGGCATTTTTTTCCAGATTTTCTAGCTCGGTATAAATAGATCTTTTTGACATTTTTAGGGTATGTTTTAGCTGCTGAACGAGAGCTGAGCTCGTGAGAAGTATTTTGTAGCCTATTTTGGCAATTTTACTCTTGAATATCATAGATTTTAAGTAGTAATCAATTATTATGTTCATTTCATCATCTATTTATACTGTTTCTTCTTTAATTATGTCTAGCTAAACCCATTAGCTAGGGTTGTGGCTCAACCCTAGTGTGGGTAGTTAATGGGTGTTGCATTCTAGGGTGAGATTGAGATTGGGTATTTGTTATTTGGGTTGATTTTGTGTTTCAATCTAGAATTTGTGGTTGCAAACATGAATTCAAGCTTAGTGGGTCTAACTCTTCTGGAGAGAGAGAGTCATATGACCCAAAAAGTTAACCCAACAAGGAATTGGGATGGACCCATGAGAATGGTAGTCCCAATTAACGGGTTAAACCTCGAAAGAGTAACTACCCTACTTGAGCCCTAGTTGTCCGGTCTAATTGGCCTACCTAATTGGTCTCGAGAGAGTCATACCGAGAGGTGTGAGAATGAGTGCAATTGTGTAACGGCTATAGCACTAAACCCAAATTTATCAATCTCCCCTTAGTAGTTTCTACCCGTTAGCTAGCCACCTAGGTAGTGTCACAACCCTAGTGCCTTTTTTCCTATATTAAGCACAACTTAGCAATATTTCCTTAGCATAATTTAGCTTTAATCCTTAGATTACAAAACTAGTTTTAAATATAAAAAACCCCAAAAATGTTAGGAGTGCAATTAGAAGTACAAACGCAATTCTAAACTAATCCGGCAATACAACTCCATTCCAAGCTCCCTGTGGATATTCGACCCCGATCCGCTATTCGGGTATTAGTTATTGCTAACCACTCTTCCTACCATTGTGTAATGTTGAGACGGCCGCGATCAACTTTTTTGGCGCCGTTGCCGGGGAGCTTACGGTGTTGACTATCGGTTTAGTTTGTCTTGTGTTTTGCTTCTCTTTCCTTCTTGTTTACTAATTCTAGTTGTGTCAATCATTCAGGTACTATGGCTCTCAATGCAAACGACCCTCTTGGCAACGTGAACGCGGGGGAGGAGGTAGAGGATCTGAGCCCGAAGAGGTTATACCACCTCAAGTTCCACGTAGGGGTCATCCAGCCCACGCAAATAACAATAATCCTATTCCAGACCCTCCTCCGCCACCGCCAAGAGCAGTCCAAAGAGTTCTTCCTAATCAAGGGTACACGAGTGCCATCGTTCCTCCCCGAATCTGGGCGGGGAACTTTCTAATCACAAATGTCATGTTGACCTTGCTCGAGCAAAGGGGATATTTTACGAGCGCCTCCGACCAAAATGCATACAAGCACTTGAAGGGGTTCGTAGATACTTGCTGGGGCAGCAAACAAACAAACGTGTCAGAGGATGCGTTGCGATTGAGGCTTTTCCCGTTTTCTCTTCGGGGCAAAGCGTTGGACTGGTTAGAAAGGTTACCAAATCATTCTATCACCACATGGTATGAATTGGCGGACAAATTTATTGCCAAGTTCTTTTCTCCAAGTCATATGGCGGCTCTTCGGGACGAGATTCTAGCTTTCAAGCAAATGCCAACGGAACCATTGCGCGAGATCTGGGAGCGATATAGAACAATGGTGAAGGAGTGCCCTAACAACGACATGACTGAGGCGATGATCCAGCAGACTTTCTATAGGGGCATCAACACCACGAATCAGTGCATTGTGAACCAATTGGCCGGTGGGAACTTTATGAAACTTTGTTACCAAAAGGCATGTCACGTACTTGATGAAATGGCCGACACCTCTTCGGCATGGCAAAGCCAAGCGAATGTACCCCAAGGTGACTCCACGGTCATCCATTAGCACAAGGAGTTGAATGACCATGGCCAAGCTATTGCCGAACTTACAACAACAATGAATCAGTTGGCGAAGGTGCAATTGGAACAAGTACAAAATCTGCGCCAAGTCAATGCAATGGAGAATGTTTCATGCTAAAAAGGAGGCAAAGAGGACAACAACAACCTCAAGGTAATGGTGAGCAGTTTGACAACAACAATGATGGTGGTGGTTATTCGAACGAGTGTTATGATGATCAAAGTGAGGAATGCCAATATGTCAATAACTACCAAGGAAATAGAGGAAATCAACAATGGCGCCCCCAAGGCAATTGGGGCAATCAACAAGGAGGCGGCAATTGGAATAACAATAATCAACAACAAGGTGGTAACAATTGGAACAATAACAATCAGAATAACAATTGGGGTAATCAAGGTAATAACCAAGGCAATTGGAACGGGAACAACAACAATTGGAGCAACAACAATAGCAATCAAGGAGGGTGGAATAATGGTTGTAGGGGGCAAGGCTTTCAAAGGCCCCCCATGTTCCAACAACCAAACAATCCACCCCCCTTTCAATCACAAGGGCCTAGTTCTTCCGGAAGTGATATGGGACGGATAAAGATGATGTTCGAGCAGATGATGAAAAAGAACCATGATTCTGACGCACAATTGGCTTCACATAATACATCTATCCGGAACCTAGAGGTGCAAATAGGACAAATTTCTCAAGCTTTAAATACCCGACCTAAAGGTGCGCTACCAAGTGACACGGTAGTGAACCCGAAGGGGGGTAACAATCATGTGATGGCGGTTACAACTAGGAGTGGAAGAGGCGGTGATGTGCATGCCTCGGTTGAGAATTAGGTTGTGAATGATGAAGTTGAGTTGCATGATGATGATACACCTTTGAATGTTGACAATGTGGCTGAACCGATAGTGACAAATGATGTGCGGATTGATATTGATGATGAGGCCGGGGTAGAGACTCAAGATGCCGTGAACCCGTCTAGGGAACACATTATTGATATACCCGAGCCGGCGATGCCCAAGGCCAAGGCACCCTTGCCTAGACCACCTCCACCATATCCTCAGCGGTTAGCAAAGCAAAAGAATGACAATCAGTTTAAGAAATTCATAGACATGATGAAGAGCCTCACAATCAATGTTCCTTTAGTGGAGGCACTTGAACAAATGCCTGGGTACGCAAAATTCATGAAGGATTTAGTCACCAAGAAGCGTTCTATGGAGTGTGAAACAATAAAGGCGACGCACCAAGTTAGTGCGATTGTGCATTCTATGGCCCCGAAACTAGAAGACCGTGGAGCTTTCACTATTCCTTGCACTATCGGGAGTGCGGACTTTGCGAAGGCCCTATGTGACTTGGGGGCTAGCATTAATCTGATGCCGTACTCAGTCTTCAAGACTTTGGGAATTGGGCAACCTAGGCCAACCTCAATGAGACTTCAAATGGCGGACCGGTCGATGAAGAGGCCTTTAGGTATAATCGACGATGTGTTTGTCCGGGTGGACAAATTTATATTGCCGGCCGACTTTGTCATATTGGATTGTGAAGTGGATTTCGAAGTGCCTATTATTCTTGGAAGACCTTTCCTAGCTACGGGGAAGGCATTGGTTGATGTGGAAGCAGGGGAATTAACATTCCGCGTGGGTAATGAGAAGGTGGTATTTCATGTGTGCAAGTCAATGAGGCAACCCAATAGTACGGAGGTGTGTTCATTTGTGGACATTGTCACGGCGGTGATAGTGGATGACACAAGTGCTTTGATTAATGTTGAAGATCCTCTTGAAGCCGTGCTTATTACATGGATGCCAATGATGATGCCGGTAGAGTGGAGTGCGTGAATGCATTGCATGGAATGGGTTCACAGAGAGAGAATATCAAAGAGCTTTTTCTCAAATACCTTGGTATGGGAACCCAAACTCAAACATCCTCAAATTCCCTAAGGCGACCTCACTTTTAGAGTAGTGACACACAAACCGAGGTTTGATGGGATTTCACTAATTCTCTCAAAAAAAGGTCACAAATCCGGCTCTAGGTACCATATGCCTTGCCCTTAATTGTAAGTCTCATATGTAGGTTCGCGTTAACTCAGAGATCATACTAGGGTTTTGTTGGGAGTCCATTGCTAAATGGCTTAATTGAGCAAGAGATAGGACATGTTATTGTATAAGGAGTTAATCTTCCCTTAAGAACTCTTTTGATATTCATTTTGGCACACTTTCATTGACTCATTTGAGGTATTTAATATCTTTTTCAAGGGGTTAGAGAGACACACTGTCACCTTATTAAATGCAATTCAACACATTTCAATCCTTTTTTCTTGCTTTTTCCACTCCTTTTCACCTATTTGTTTTCTTTGAATCCCCATTTTTGACCTTATTCCTTTGGTCTTCTATTTTTGTCTTTCTTTTCTTCTATTTATATTTACTCAAGGGAAGATGTGCGGTGAAAGCAAAGAGGGTCTCATAAAAACGGAGTATGGCTTGTAGTTTTGGTTCTTGAAAAAAGGACAGTTTTAGGCTCAAAAGGGTTACCTAGGAGATCATTTCATTGGGTAGGTCTATGGAAGTTGTTCAACTTTAGCATTGGCATCAAAGTGAGGCGCTATATACACATCTATCTCAAGTAAATTTCACCTAGGATCGCCTTCAACAAACATTCGGGGCAAGTTCTAGAGCCATCGGCTCGGACTTTGGACTCAAATTCTAATTCTTACCACACAACCTCACAGGATTGCATAAAGACATCGAGTCGATGGCCCACAAGACCTTAGTTACGATTCAAGCGCACAATTGGTTCAACAAGAGCCACATGATTGATGTTGGTCAACACAAAGTCTCAAGGCAGACTTTCAACCATCCTAAGCACAAATATTATGTCTTTGCATGGGATCAAAGGCAAATGTGTAGCCCAAGTGAAGCTTTGCCTGAGTACCCTTGACTACCGCAAAATCAAAAGAAAGACAAAATAAACGGACTCCAAACCCTTAAGAAGGTTGTCACGGCCATCCAATCCATTGGGGAAGAGGCACCCGGTTCGCACAACAAAACTCTACTCTGCTTGGAAAGACCGTGCATTAAGAAAACCAAGGCTTATTGACAACGCAAAACCAAAAACAAAAGGCTACGAGCCTAATACCAAGATAAAACAAAAATTTTTTAACGAATAGAAAAACCGAATGAATATGTACAATGGGGAGTAGAAAATATACAACGGGATGAATATATACATAAAGTATGAGAAGTTAGCAAATTTCGCAGTTATATACGAGGCCAACTTATCAAATCTAAAGCATAAACTAAAAAGATCAAATATATACAATCATCCAAATGTATAAAAATCAAAACAGTAGGGCGCCACCCCCCGAATACAGAGCTGCATTGGTCCCAATGCCAACTACAAAATAAGCATAAAAAACAGAGAAAGGATATAGAATGGGCTCCTCAAGCCTGATCCGGCTGCATGGGCTGATCAGCGGTCCCTGGTCTCTGGTACGGCAGGAACCTTAGACTGGTCCCGGCCTGCCTGCTGCTCTGCTTGCTGACAGGGGCCGGGTCAATGGACCGGCTGAACATCTGGTGGAGCAGTGAGGTACGCCTCCTGAACCTGTGCCACCGTCTATCACAACACCCTCCAAGTGCTAGGGAAGCTTCCTCTTCTACCTTGGGTGCCTAGGCTCCTCCTCCTACTGTGGCCTAGTGCTGCTGCTGGATCTAGAGCTGGATCCCCAATAGCAAAGTCTAATGGCATCTGGTCTGCCAAAAGCTTGTCACATTCTCTTGCAGCTTCTTTACGACTCCGAGGACCCCTCGAATTTCTCATTTTCTTATGTTCCTTTGGCAAGCTTCCTTCAAGGCCTTTGCATGTGAGGCTACCGGCTGTAGTCAGGTGGACTGGTCTCCAAAATCTTCTCCTGTTGGCAGGAAGCTTCTTTCAATGTCCCTCAATGGAAGGAGGAATCTGAGCAAATGGCTTGGTGCTGAATGTGCTTCGAACTGTAGTAGCCAAAGTGGACAAACTTGATGTCGCTGCTGACATCCAGTTGTTTAGACTGGCTAAGACTGACTGAGCTGGTTGGCAGTGACCAGATGAGTCTTTAAAACAGAACTGCGGGTCCAGTTGAAGTAGAGGAACCTAGGGTAAGGGCTCACTGGTGGGAAGTGGTCTGGATGGAGGATGGTTCCAATAGAAGGCTCTACCGAAACTGGCTCCTCGGACTTGGCCAGTTGGGGCCGAGGTGGGTGGGCTGGTACTTTTTTGGATTTTGGGTTTGTTCTAACATGGTATACCAAGAATAGGGGGCCACGGCTTGTCTTGACATCAAATCCGCTTTTTCTTCACTTCCAAATCCCAAAGTACATGGACAAAGTGTTTCGGGAAGGGGTAGTTTGTGTGGTCTCCTGTCCGACTATAGAGATCACCCTCGAGATGATGTTGCCCACATTGAGAGGAAGCTCCGGCCATGATAGATGCCACAAAGAACAGCCGGGCAGAGAGACTGAGTGATCATGTGTGGAGGGATCAAGTCTACTACAAACGAATTGTCAACCAAACCGCTTTGCTTCAAAATTGAATGTGGTTCCATTAGAATCTTCTCCCCGCCTTCAACATTGGACAGTGCCGGGCGTGCACGTACTCGGCCAACCAGGGACGCACCTCCTCTCACCCATTCTAACTTCGCTAAGTATTCTGTTTCATCTCCACTCTTTGAAACCCAATAATCATTCAAGTATTCCATCAAAAAACTACACATTTTATCCGCACCTTCGTCGCCTTTGTGCTCTTAAGCACATGAGAAACATATGCAATAGAACTGTTTTTACCATATGCTACTTGGCAATCAATACACCTCTCCTTGAAGAAAGCCCCACAGCATCTCTAGTACGGAATTGCCTTGCACCTTTGGGTTGAAGAGGTAGAAGATCACTGTCAATGAATTGTCTTCCGGGATCAATTTCCTCACGGGCCACCACTCTCTAAATTTTGTGGAAATGCTATTTTCACTCACATCTGTCTGCACAAGTGCTTCAGGTTTTCTGGTTCGATCAATCCCCCGACTTGAGGCTCACCTCCTCACCATAGTCTCACTCTCCCCTAGATAATGAAGCTGTGGGGGAGGGTGGAGTATTGTTCTCACGTTCACTTGCTATGGACTCAATCAGACGAATCCAAAATTCATTGCACCGGTCTCTTGTAGGTGGTTGAAGTTGGAGAGTGTCATGTAATTGGATGGGTCATAGGTGTGAGTGGGGGCTGATTCTGAGGTGGATGCTCCGGGAGGGGCCATTACTCACTTCCCGAAGAGTTGAGAAGGCAGCCCCTATCAGCAGCCCGATCAGCTTACGGTCTTTTTAATGTTTTCCCCCGGGCCTGGGGAGTGAGCTTTAGCGATATCTTTTCCCTTTCCCCCTCGGAGGAAACGCCTCTCCCGGGTTGTTGTTGTTCTGTTACCTCCTCGTTTCTTTAAACCATGATCTGCAAAATTACACGTCTAACATTGTTAGTTTAAGCACTGCAGTGAAATTAGATGAATCAATACAAGGAGGGGAAAAACACAGTTAATATGCATAACACAGAAGCATGAACACAGGGGCGCGGACCCGCGTAGATCTGGAGCACGGACCGCCGCAGGGCAATATGCCCCTGGTGACGCTCTCTGATCGCTACCCAATTGCGCGTCGCACTGATATGGACCGCCGGGCGCGATGGCGGCCAGCGCGGACCGCGGCAAAATGTTACGGGCCGCGCTGTTAAAATTAGCACCACAGGCAGAAAACTACGCGGGACTGCGCAAAAATGATGCGCGGCCGCGCTGGGCCATTTTAAAATGACTTGAACTAGGGTTTTAGCATTTTGGTCCATTTTTCAAATCAAATCTTGGTCCTAGTTGTCCCTACCTCAATTAACTCATATTGAAAGTTCAGGCCCAATGTTCAGATAAAACACAAAAAAGCTAAGCTAATCATTAAACCTAAGAAAAAAATGAGAAGAAAATAGAAGTTATACATACTGGGAAGCAAGACCAATAATTAAAAATTTAAAACTATGAAATGAAGTTTAGCAAGGAATGTTACCGAGTGTTATGAAGATTCAAACTATTTTGAAGCAAAGGTTCTCAGTGAATAGTAAAAATTTAAGCCGCAGGAAGTCAAAAGGCGTTAAAGGGTAAAAATGGGGCCTAGGGTCTCTATTTATAGGAAAACTGTGGGACCCATCACCTGCCGCTACCAGCGCGGTCGCGGCAACAAATTGACGCGGACTGCTGATTTATTCTTCACCATTGAGACGAGCTGCCCACGCAGACGCGCAACTGTTTTGTAGCGGCCCGCGTGGGAAACTTCAGAGAGCATGACATTGTGGCCTTCCCAGCCACGGACCGCCACAAAAAAGGTGCTCCGCGGCACGCACTGAAACTTCAGAGACTCAACACCCCATGTGTACAGCACTTACCGGACCGCACTGTTTTATATAGCAGGCGCTCGCTTTGGCAAACTTCGAGAGACCTGAATTTTGTTTCTGGCTGGCGTTCAACATTATCCCTGCAACATCTCACAAGACACATATATGTCTAACCGAAATCCAGTCCTATGAATAGACTGCATCAACTGATAATGGAAGAAGACCGTATGCTGGGTGCTCTCCCAGGAAGCGCCTGATATTAATCGATCGCGGACACTTGTATCAGCAGTACCAATCTCACTGCTTTCAAGATGAAGGAGTGCCACCAGTGGCCGTCTCAATCTTCCCCAAGTAATATGTTCACGAACGATGCCCATTAGAGCGCCGGACATACCATCACCAATTTTTGTATTTTATGAGATCAAGCAGCACCAATACGGAGTCACAACATATCGCACTTCAAATAGGGCTCATCTCACTTTAACTTTGAGTGCCCGCTACATAAACTAAGCCACTCAACCGGGAGTTGAAAAGAAAGAACGGAGTATCACTCAACAATCTAGATTACCTTTCCTCCGAGACAATATTTTGTCGTGACTGTACTATCGATCTCGTATGTCGCTTGGTAACAAAGACGAGCTGGGAGTAGGCATGAATATCTCTAACTCCACGACTCATTCAATTTGCGTCCACTCGCGAGATTGGCGTAACACCATCATCCCATTCCAAAGTTGCAACTTCCTGCAAATGCCCAATAGCCTTTGCTCACGTTCAACCGAGAGATGGTCAAGCTTTACCAAGCCCACCGAAATACGGAGACATTACACTATATGGAGTCCGATTGCTCACAGCCTGTCGCCGATAAACCACAAAGAGACAGCATCCCAGATTTCTTATGAATCACGAATCGTTCCATATTTAGACATTCACCGTTCTTTGAGACAACAAACTCTTGTCAATCTCCGATTTTGACGACTATCCAACTTGATCACGCTGACCCTTTGTGAACGATTGATGTGTGGTGAGCTGGGTGTTATACTTCTGCCGTATTAGACTCAACATGGCCACTTTACAGGTCCCGGTGTGCGAAGAAATCGTGACCTCTCGTAAATCACTCAGTGGAGCCTAGATAGTATGACCAAAGAGGTGGAGACCAATCTCACCACAACTAATGAATAGCCGAAGGTCGTCCAAACTCTGTAAGATAACTCTTTTCTCAAAATATATGCTACAACTAACTTACAGGGATTCATTGAATTCGTGGTAGAGCAACGGCTCACCACTTTTGGAACATGTCCACGCGTGTTCCACAAGAGCTCAAAAACGAGAACGCATGGACCCTCGAAATCGGAGTGCCCAAACATCAAAAAATTCCACCTCGAGACATTGTACTTGAGGTGCATCTACATCCCTTCTTGAAATAACCGCGGCTCTTTGCACATGCAATCACATCTCTTCACCAGATTCACTAGCATCCATTAACAGCGTCGGCCAATGAATTTCGCAACTCAAACTTTTGAGGGCCGTCCCCCCAACAGGATGTGATGAGTCGACATCGAGGTGCCCAAAGACTCCGTCGATAAGAGCTCTTGGATGTCATCAGCCTGTATCACACCCCCCCCCGGTGATGGCGCACCATAGGGAGAAGAGCCGACAAGCCTCAATATGATCATTTGTCACTTTTCGGTCGTACACATCTTCTTATCACTCCATCCGTAGCAAAATTCTAAACAAATACGGATTCAATCCCAATAGAAATCAAACTATCCCGCCTTGAGTTTCTTCTTTGGTTTGAAGAGAGCTCCATACGGGACGTTTGCAAGTCACATGAAGTGGCGATGTCCGCCGAACCATTGCATTTCACACTAGAAACCGAAAGAAGCCTGCTTCGTCAGGAGACCTATCATTGATTCTATTATACCGTCACTGGTCTCCGCATCTTTCTCTAATCAGGACAAAAAATGGTCTGCAAACTTGATTCTTCGCTTCCTTTCTATTCCCAATCTCTAAATTCAAATTCCTGAAGGAGTATGAACCCACTCATCAAATTTGACTTTCGAATTCCTTCTTCAGTCTCAAATACCGGAGAGGCTTGCATGTCCGGTTGTATGATCACCTTTGCTCCCATAAGGTAAGGTCAAAATTTCTCCATCGCGAACACAATGGCCAATAGCTCCTTTTTCCGTCACTGTGTAGTTTCTTTGGGCCTCATTCATCGTCTTGCTAGCGTAATACACAGGATGGAACATTTTGTTGATCCTTTGGCCTAGCACCGCCCCAACCGATACATTACTCGCCATCGCACATGAGTTGAAAAAGGCAAATCCCAATTAGGTGCGGTGATGATAGGAGTTGTTGTCAACTTGTGTTTCAATAGCTCAAAAGACTCATGCACTTCTCAATAAGATAAACTTGACATCCTTTTCTAACAATTTGCAAAGCGGGTTCACAATTTTTGAAAAATCTTTAATGAATCGCCGGTAGAACCCGGCATGATCCAGAAAACTCCTCACCCCTTTGACAGAAGTGGGGGAGGGAGCCTTGAGATAACCTCTATTTTTTGCCTAACAACTTCAAATTCCTTGCTTGAAGATTTTGTGACCCAATACAATTCCCTCTTTGCACCATAAAGTGATATTTCTCCAGTTGAAGCACAAGGTTGGTTCTTCACATCTTGCCAAAACCCTATCCAAGTTCACCAAACATTTTCAAATGAATCTCCCACCACTCTGGAAGTCGTCCATGAATACCTCAAGATATCCTCCACCATGTTCGGTGAAAATTGCCATCATACATCTTTGGAAGGTTGCTGGGGGCATTACATAGTCCGAATGGCATTCTCGAGAAAGCGAATGTGCATAAGGACATGTAAAGGTCTGTTTCTCCTGATCCTCCGGGCAATGAGAATTTGATTATACCCCGATAGCCATCTAGAAAACAATAAAAGGCCCGGCCCGCAAGACGATCGAGCATTTGGTCCAAGAATGGTAGTGGGAAATGATTCTTTTCTTGTCACCCTTATTCAGCTTTCTATAGTCCCATACACATCTCCAACCCGTAACTGTCCGAGTAGGAATCAAATCATTGTTGGCATTGGTCACTACCGTCATTCCACCCTTCTTTGGCACACATTGGACGGAGAGGTCCATGCATTATCCGAGATCGGGTAAACCACACCGGCGTCAAGCCACTTGATAACCTCTTTCTTTACTACTTCTTGCATCACCTCGTTGAGTCTCCTTTGATGTTCAAGAGATGGCCGTGCATCCTCCTCCAAGATGATCTTATGCATGCAAATGCGGGCTTATTCCCTTGATGTCCGCCAAAGTCCATCCTATTGCCTTTTTTCGCTTTTGAAGCACCTCCACAGTGCCTCAACCTGCAAGTTAGTAAGGCAAGAAGAAAGAATAACTGGAAGAGTAGAATTAGAGCCCAAGAATACAAACCTGAGGTGGAGGAAGTGGTTTCAACTCCAACACCGGTGGCTCCTCAATTGGTGGCTTGCGTTGGCGGAGTTTTGCGATTCTCAAGATCCAAAGATAGTTTCTAGGCTCATATATTGAACCGCAA
>NC_032000.1:13722804-13859173 GCF_001879085.1 Nicotiana attenuata | reverse complement strand
AACATACTTTCATGCTATTGGTTGCCTCATTGATTTGCAAACATGAAATACCACCTTTTCATCACCCACTCGAAATGTCAATTCACCTGCTTCAACATCAACCAACGCCTTCCCCGTAGCTAGGAAAGGTCTCCCAAGAATGATAGGCACTTCAAAATCCACTTCACAGTCCAAAATGACAAAGTGGGCCGGCAATATGAATTTGTCCACCCGGACAAGCACATCGTCAATTATACCGAAAGGCCTCTTCATCGACCGGTCCGCCATTTGAAGTCTCATTAAGGTTGGCCTAGGTTGCCCAATTCCCAAAGTCTTGAAGACTGAGCACAACATCAAATTAATGCTAGCCCCCAAGTCACAGAGGGCCTTAGCAAATTCAGCACTCCCGATAGTGCAAGGAATAGTAAAAGCTCCAGGGTCCTCAAGTTTCGGGGCCACAGAATGCACAATCGCACTAACTTGGTGCGTCATCTTTATTGTTTCACACTCCATAGAACGCTTCTTGGTGACTAAATCCTTCATGAACTTTGCATAACCAGGCATTTGTTCGAGTGCCTCCACCAAAGGAACATTGATTGTGAGGCTTTTCATCATATCGATGAACTTCATGAACTGATTGTCACTCTTTTGCTTTGCTAACCGCTAAGGATAAGGTGGAGGTGGTCTAGGCAAGGGTGCCTTGGCTTTTGGCACCACCGGTTCCGGAATATCAATTATGTGTTCCCTAGACGGGTTCACGGCCTCTTGAGTTTCCACCTCGGCCTCATCAATATCTATTCTCACTTCCTTGTTCACATTTGTCTCAACCACAACTTCATCAATCAAAGGATCCACATCTTCTCGGAGCTCAATATCATCATTCACCACTTGCTTTTCATTTGAGGTCGGCATTGCACCACCTCTTCCACTTCTAGTTGTAACTGCCATCACATGATTGTTACCCCTCTTCGGGTTCACTACCGTGTCACTTGGTAGCGCACCCTTAGGTCGGGTATTTAAAGCTTGAGAAATTTGTCCTATTTGCACCTCTAGGTTCCGGATATATGTGTTATGTGAAGCCAATTGTGCGTCAGAATCTTGGTTCTTTTTCATCATCTGCTCGAACATCATTTCTATCTGTCCCATATCACTCCCGGAATAACTAGACCCTTGCGACTGAAAGGGAGGTGGATTGTTTGGTTGTTGGAACATGGGGGGCCTTTGAAAGCCTTGCCCCCTACCACCATTATTCCACCCTCCTTGATTGTTATTGTTGTTGCTCCAATTGTTGTTGTTCCCGTTCCAATTGCCTTGGTTGTTACCTTGATTACCCCAATTGTTGTTCTGATTGTTATTGTTCCAATTGTTACCACCTTGTTGTTGATTATTGTTATTCCAATTTCCGCCGCCTTGTTGATTGCCCCAATTGCCTTGGGGGCGCCATTGTTGATTCCCTCGATTTCCTCTATTTCCTTGGTAGTTATTGACATATATTCCTCACTTTGATCATCATAACACTCGTTCGAATAACCACCACCATCATTGTCGTTGTCAAATTGATCACCATTGCCCTGAGGTTGTTATTGCCCTCTTTGCCTCATTTTTAGCATATAAGCATTCTCCATTGCATTGACTTGGCGCGGATTTTGTACTTGTTGCAATTGCGCCTTCGCCAACTGATTCATTGTTGTTGTAAGTTCGGCAATAGCTTGGCCATGGTCATTCAATTCCTTGTGCAAATGGATGATCGTGGGGTCACCTTGGGGCACATTTGCTCGGCTTTGCCATGCCGAAGAAGTGTCGGCCATTTCATCAAGTACATCACAAGCTTTTTGGTAAGAAAGTTTCATAAAGTTCCCACCGGCCAATTGGTTCACAATGCACTGATTCGTGGTGTTGATGCCCCTATAAAAAGTCTGCTGGATCATTGCCTCAGTCATGTCATTGTTAGGGCACTCCTTCACCATTGTTCTATATCGTTCCCATATCTCGTGCAAAGGTTCCGTTGGCATTTGCTTGAAAGCTAGAATTTCGTCCCGAAGAGCTGCCATATGACTTGGAGAAAAGAACTTGGCAATAAATTTGTCCGCCAATTCATCCCATGTGGTGATAGAATGATTGGGGAGCCTTTCCAACCAGTCCAACGCTTTACCCCGAAGAGAGAACGGGAAAAGCCTCAATCTCAACGCATCCTCGGACACGTTTGTTTGTTTACTCCCCAGCAAGTATCTACGAACCCCATCAAGTGCTTGTAGGCATTTTGGTTGGAGGCGCCCGTAAAATACCCTCTTTGCTCGAGCAAGATCAACATAACATTTGTGATTTGAAAGTTCCCCGCCCGGATTTGGGGAGGAACAATGGCACTAGCATATCCTTGATTTGGCAACACCCGGGGACCGCTCTTGAAGGTGGCGGAGGAGGGTCTGGAACATTGTCATTTATATTGGCCTGGCAGCCTCTCCTTGGTCCGGAAGGTACAAGAGGCACCTCCTCATTCCAATATCCTCTACCTCCTCCCCCGCAATCACGTTCCCAAGAGGGTCGTTTCCGTTTAAAGCCATAGTACCTGATTAATTGACACAAACAAAATTAGTAAACAAGAAGGAAAGAGAAGAAAAACACAAAACTAACCAAACCGATAGTCAACACTGTAAGATCCCCAGCAACGGCGCCAAAAAGTGATCATTGCCGACTCAACACTACACTAAGGTAGGAAGAGCTGGTCGCAATAGCTTTTACCCGATAGTGGATCGGGATCGATTTTCCACAGGGAGCTAGAGAGGGAGTTGTATTATCTGCTTAGTTTAGAATTGTAGTTGTGCTTCTAATATCACTTCTAACATTTTCGGTTTTGATTTTTATATCTTCTAATTTAAGACTAATATTTGAAGCTAAATTATGCTATGGAGATATTACTAAGTTGTAATTAATATAGAGAAAGGCACCAGGGTCTTGGCATTACCTAGGTGGCTAATTAACGGGTAGATGCTACTAAGGGTAAATTGACTTATTTGGGGCTTATGCTATAACCGTTGCTCAATTGTACCCACTCTCACACCTCTCGGTAGAGGGAGTGATTTTGCCCAATTGACTCTCTCGAGACCAATTGGGTAGGCCAACTTGACCAAGCAACTAGGGTTCAAGTGGGGTAATTACTCTCTCGAGGTTTAACCCGTTAATTGGGACTACCATTTCTCATGGGTCCATCCCAATTTCTTGTTGGGTCAATTTTGGGGTCATAGACTTTCTTTCTCAAGAAGAGTCAAACCCACCAAGATAGAATCAGTGTTTGCAACCACCAATCCTTAATGAAAACCTAAAATTAACCAAAATAGCAAACACCCAATATCCATCTAGCCTTAGATTGCAACACCCATTAATTACCCACACGAGGGTTGAGCCACAACCCTAGCTAGTGAGTTTAGCTACTCATGCTAGATGCAAAAATTGAAGAAATAGATGAAGAAGCAAACATAATAATTGATTACTGAGGAAGAAATACAAAATTAGAGGTTAAAAATGCCAAAAATGGCTAAACCCAATGTTCTCACAAGCTCAGCAGCCTTAGGTATATAAAACTTAACATAAAAATGGAAAAAGGATCTATTTATAGTGGCTAAAAAACTTGGAAAAAAATACCCCTGCGGGGTCAGCGCGGGCCGCGCAAAAAGGTAGCGCGGCCGCGTGGGCTCTTGAAATCTTGAAGATTGGCTCTCTTGAGTTGAGGATAGCGGGCCGCGCAGAAGTGTAGCGCGGCTGCATGAGATCTGGCGCAGACCGCGTAAATGTGACCGCGGCATCGTGGCTTGCTTTGGTCCCCAAATTTTATCTCTCTGAATCTCTTCACACGGACCGCGTGAAAATAGGGCGCGGCCGCGTGAGCTGAATGCGGGCCGTGTAAAACCAACCGCGGCCGCGTTGTGAGAGTCCTGAATTATCACTTCTCTGAATCTCCTAGTGCGGCCGCGTGCACTTTTTTGCGTTCCGCACTAGGATCTTTTTCCTTCACTTTTCTTGGCCTTTGATGCTTGAGCAGGTTTCACTCCGTTTTGAGCCGATCTTTGACAATTCATTCACTTTGTCGCTCAAACCTGCAATCAAGCATAACCTGTGAGCATTTTGGGATTATTTCGTATCAAATTATACTCAAAGCATAGGCAAGTAGGGGCATAAAACACGTTAATATCCTACTTATCATAAGGCGCTCAAACTACATCCGATAGTCCTCTCTCTGAGTGATAGGAAGATACTTCTCCAAGAATAGCTGCGAGAACTGGTCCCAAGTGAGAGCTGGTGACCCAGCTGGTCTGCCAAATCAATGCAAAAGTCAATATCCCTGTCGGGCGGCATCCCCGGCAGGTCTACAGGAAACACCTCTGGAAACTCCCGAACAACTAGCACATAATCCATAGAAGGAACCTCAGCACTAGAATCACGAACATAAGCCAAATAAGCCAAACACCCCTTCTCAACCATACGCCGAGCCTTCATATAAGAGATAACCCTACTGGTAGAATGACTAGGAGTCCCTCTCCACTCTAATCGAGGCAACCCCGGCAATGCTAAGGTCACGGTCTTGGCATGACAGTCCAATATAGCGTGATAAGGTGACAGCAAATCCATCCCCAAAATGACATCGAAATCCACCATATCGAGAAGTAGGAGACCTACACTAGCCTCAAGACCCCCAATAACAACCACGCACGAATGATAGACATGATCTACAATAATGAAATCACCCAAAGGCGTGGACACATATACGGGAGCGCTCAAAGAATCACGAGGCACAACCAAATATGAAGCAAAATAAGAAGACACATAGGAGTATGTAGACCCTAGATCAAGCAGAACTGAAGCATCTCTACTACAAACCAAAACAGTACCTGTGATAACAGCATTGGAGGACACAGCCTTAGGCCTGGCTGGAAAAGCATAACACCGAGGCTGGGCCCCACCACTCTGAACTATATTTCTGGGATGGCCTCCTACTGGCTGGCCTCCACCTCTAGCGGGCTGACCCCTACCTCTGGCTCCCTGACCTCTACCTCTAGCTGGCTGGGCAGGCGGTGCCGGAATCATGGCACGAGAACCCTGAAACTGCGACTGAGCACCCACTAATCTCGGATAAGACCTCCGAACATGCCCATACTCACCACACTCAAAACATCCATCCGAATACTACGGCTGAGGAAACTGAGACTGACCCAGATGGGCCGGCTGACCACGATAATAACTCTGAAGAGGAGGTGCTCTGATAGGAGTTGGCATTGCACTATGAGCTAGCTGTCCTGAAGGAGGTACATAAGGACCACGACCCCCTGAATAAATATGGGATGTCTGAAGTGCTGAATGAAACGGCCTGGGATGATGGCCTCTACCAAAAGAATCCCTGCCTCCAGACGAGGCACCACTGAACCTACCCGAATGACGAGTCCTCTTGTCAGACCCCTGACCACTCCCCTAAGATAGAACTGCCTCAACTCGCCGGGACACATTGACCGCATCCTGGAAAGAAATCTCGCTCCCTGTCTCCTTAGCCATCTGTAATCAGATAGGCTGAGCGAGTCCCTCAATAAACCTCCTCACCCTCTATCTCGATGGGAAGTATAAGAAGAGCATGACGTGCCAAATCCACAAATATGGTCTCGTACAGAGTGACAGTCATAGAACCCTGCTGAAGGCGCTCAAACTGCCTCCGATAGTCCTCTCTCTGAGTGATAGGAAGATACTTCTCCAAGAATAGCTGCGAGAACTAGTCTCAAGTGAGAGCTGGTGACCCAGCTGGTCTGGCCAGACAGTAATCTCTCCACCATTTCTTGGTGGAACCTGATAGACGAAAAGCAGCAAAGTCAACCCTATTGGTCTCCATTATCCCCATGTTCCGTAGAACCTCATGGCAACTGTCCAAATAGTCCTGGGGATCCTCTGAAGATGTATCACCATAGGTAGTAGTGAAAATCTTGGTGAACCTGTCCAACCTCTACAAAGCCTCCGAAGAAATAACTGATCCATCACCGGTCTGTGCTACAACACCAGGCGGAACTACCCCAACTAGCTGAGCTGCCGGAGTCTGAAACTGAGGAGCCATCTGCTCCGGAGTGTGAGTAGCGGGAGTCTGTGCTCCTCCCCCAGCCCGGGAGACGGATGGTGCTATCGGAAGTATGTCGTCCTCAGTAACACTCTCCGTAAGGCCCAGTAGACAGACCAAAGCATCCTGAAGTACCGGGGTAGCTATGAACCCCTCTGGAACCTGAGACGGCCCTGCTAGAACGGTCTAAGCCGGAACCTCATCATCGAACTCTACCTGAGTCTCCACCACTGGTGTTGCTGCTCGAGCTCTAGGCCGAGCCCTGACCCTGCCTCGGCCACTAGCACGGCCTCGGCCTCATCCTCTGCCCCTCGTAGGAGCTGCCATCGGGGGCTCGGACTGCTGATCAGCTGATGAAGCGGTACATGTTCTCGCCATCTGCGAAAGAACAGAGTAGAGAGTTCAAATAGCATTGAGAGATCAAACCGCACGACAGAGATGAATAGAAGTGAAACTGTTCCTAACTTTGTAGCCTTTGGGATATAAGCACAGACGTCTCTATACCGATCCCTCAGACTCTACCAAGCTTGTCCGTGAATTGTAAGACCTAAGCAACCTAGAGCTCTGATACCAACTTGTCACAATCCAAATTTCCCACTGTCGGGACCGTGATGGCGCCTAACATTGTACTCGCTAGGCAAGCCAATGTTACAGAATATTTCACCTTTCCCTTTATCTTTTAATAATTTAAAACTTAACAAAAGTAAATCAGTGGAAATAAGTGCGGAAGAACACTGTTTAAAAGATTAGCTTTATGCTAATAACGAAAACCGAGATAAATTCCACCCAGAACCGGTGTCACAATTCACGAACAGTCTACGAATACTACAAATAATGGTCTGAACGAAAAGTTTACATCTGTCTCGGAAGTAGGTAAAACAGAAATGAAATAGGATAGAAGGGGACGCCAGGGCCTGGGGACGCCTGCAGGACTACCTTGGGTCTCCGGAATGCAGCAACAGCAACCAACCTCTCGATCAGCCACTAGCTTCGAAATCTGCACAAGATGTGTAGAGTGCAGTATCAGTACAACCGACTCCATGTACTGGTAAGTGCCGAGCCTAACCTCTATGAAGAAGTGACGAGGCTACAACGGGGCATCACAACATATACAACCTGCAACGGTTTATACTAAAATGGGAAAGAAATACGGAATGAAATATAACAGAAACTTGCATTAATGAATACGGTCACCAGTCGTTCTACTAACATATAGCAATCTTAGGGAGTTTCAACATCTTAGTAATGAACTTCAAAAGAAATGAATACTTAAACAATAACTGATGCGGCGCGCATTCACATCCCACCAAATAAACAATAACAGTATCATTATTCACCCTTATTACTCCTTGTTGCGGCGTGCAACCCGATCCAACCAGTCCACCCTTATTACTCCTCAACGTATATCGCCCTTATTCCTCATGTTGTGGCGCGCAACCAGATCCCACCTGTCCACCCTTATTACTCCTTGTTACGGCGTGCAACCGATCCCACCAGACAACCACATTCACCCTTATTCCTCATGTTACGGCGTGCAACCCGATCCCAATATATGCATCAGCATCGAATCACAAAATTAAAGACATGTGTTTCACAAGTTAATTCAAATCCTCCATAACACTTATACCTCAATCCACACAATGGAATATCATTATGATTATGAAACTCACCAGTGTCAACTACTCAGCGAGCCCAACCAAGGTGTACCATATGGCACCAATAAACCAATATAAGCCAACAGAGTAGTAAAACGAAACCTTGAAAAAATTAAATACTTTAATAAATAGAACAACAGTTAATATGAAGAAATTAGGCATGGACATATTTATGAGCAAGTAGCAATTAATACATGGAAATAATTATGAGCAAGTAGCAATTAAGACAAGAAATAGTATAATAGGAAACGGAGAAGGGAACAAGCTAAAAATGATAATTTGGTGGCGCATAGGTACTCATCACCACACCTATACGCCTCACTCATGGTATTTCACGTAGCAAATAAGTTGGGGATTCTAATCCCCTCAAGTCAAGGTTAGATCAAACACTTACCTCAAGCCAACGGGTATTTCAAAGCTCAATCACCGCTTTACCTATCGATCCCACCACCAATTCAATCGTATCTAGTCATAATTATCTCAATAACATCAATAAATGCTAAATAACTCAACTCCAATGCATAATTATAGGTTTTCCACCATTTTCCCCAAAAAGTCAAAAACCCGACCCCAGGCCCGCTTGGTCCAAACTCGAAATTTGGATCAAAACTTGATTATAGCTTTTTAATTCCTTTCAATTAATAAAACTTTATGTTATATACTTTAATTTAGATGGTTTATATAATTTCTGTCAAGTTTCTCTGTGCATGTGAACAGAAAATTTATTTAGTTGACGAGGAGAAAAACGTATTCATGACGGATTTTTTTATTTTATTTTATCGTAGTAATGTTTTTCTTTGTACACAAGAAAAGTAGTAGTTTACAATACAAGCTGAGGGTCGCCTACTGTTAACCACTTTAACTGTATAGAGAAAGGAGTCAATTTTTTTTTTTTTGGGTTTTAACAGGTGTGATTCAAAATTTATTGGTCCGATTAATCTAGTTTCGCTTTGTTAGAAAAAAAAAAGTCACCTTTTGTTCGTGTTCTCTAACCGTGTTTCAACTTGAGGGTAATTCTAAACTGTACTTAATAGTTGATGAGTAAATTTGGATCTTGTATTTTTCTCGAAATTTGGATATGTGCCGTCGCCATATTTTGTTGGATTTTAAGCCATTGGGCTTTAAAGTAGAAGAAGTGTGAATTGAAAATGGAGGGAAATAAAATGGAGGGAAATTGAAAATTTGAAGAAGTGAACTTTTGTCTTGCACTTTGTCCCTCATTGGTGAGGGACAACCACATTTGTGTGCTTATATATAGAATCACTTCTTAAAGCTCATAAAAGGAGTTGAAGAGAATGAACACTCGCGCCGTCGTCGTCGCTCGCTCGGCTCGGCTTCGGCTTCGGCTTCGGCTTCGGATTTGGCAAACGATCGATCCTCGCGCCGTCATCGTCGCTCGGCTTCGGCTTCGGATTCGGATCTGCTGAAGGTTCAGAAGGCTCCTCTGACCGCGGTTCTGCCGCGACCGCGGCAGAACCGCGGCAGGCAGCGTATTCTTCTGAAAAGGCACCTTTTCCAGACACCTTGTGATTTTGTTCCGTTCTTTAAGTTCGTTGGTATCCTGCAGTTTGTATTGCCACTGTTGGAGGAAGGTTTATTCCGTTTTATCCTGGGAGGATTTAATCCATTACCTTGGCAACGTGTGAGGGGGTTAAAATTCCTTAAGGACACACAAGCAAATTGTGGACTCGAAATATTTCTTAAACTCTACTATTTTTCCAGATTTCTTTAATTCTTCTAACAGTTTTGTTTTCCTGATTTTGTGTTTTAACACAGTAACGCTCACAAGCTTAAGGAATTTTAAACTAACGTATTTGTGTTGAAACATTTATTAAACTGTTATTCATATTTTGTATACCGTTTTGGAGACTAAAGCCTTGTTGCTTTCTACTCCAATAATTCTTTTTGTCCGGTTCAAAGTACATAAAAACTTTGCCGGAATAATAAACATACGGGTTTGAAGTATATAAAAAATTCACCATTATTACGTGTTGTATGTTTGGTTTGATATTCAGTTTGAAGATATCAAAACTTCACTGATTTAACAAAATTCTGTATTGTTTCCAACTTTACAGAAGTATGACGAATGAAAACCAAACTAATGGAAGTGTTGCGGGAACGGGTGCTACTGTTACGAGTGCTGCTGCCTCGTCAAGCCGTTCTACTCCTGCTCATGCTATGGCACCAGCAGAAAAATTCGGAAAGTTTTCCGGTATTGACTTCAAACGCTGGCAAATGAAGATGCTTTTCTATCTTACTACGTTAAGTTTGCAACGTTTCATCAAGGAGGATCCTCCGGTCATGGCTGAAAATACTCCGGATGATGAACGACTTGTTGTAACTGAAGCATCGAAACATTCTATGTTTCCCCAAGATGCATGCTCAAAATTGATATGCAGAAGGCATATGATTCTGTGGAGTAGAAATATATAGAGCAAGTACTGAGGGCACTGAACTTCCCTGAAAAATTTGTAAAATGGATTATGATATGTCTCAATACAGTGACATATTCTGTGCTTATAAATGGGAGGCCAACTGAACCATTTGAGGCCAAGAAGGGACTTAGACAGGGGAATCCAATGTCACCATTCCTCTTTGTCTTAGCCGTGACCTTGTCGGACGTCCACAACCGGTACCAATCAAAGATCAGGGTCGAAGATGACCAACTAGGAGACCCCTCGGGCTCGGTATATCCTAATAGGCTTTCGACAAAGGAGCCAAAGCCAAGCAAAGAAAGATACCAACCATACACTGAAGATAGAAGAAGCGCCCCGAAGCGCAACATACCCCGCAATGATCGAAGGTTGGATCGAGGTCAGAACCCTCAGGGACTTGTTAGCAGAGCTGGGTTCAATAGGCACACAAAGCCGACGGAGGCACCCCACCTGTCGGAATACAACTTCAACGTCGACATTTAAGACATCGTATTCGCCATCAGTAAAATCAGAGACACCAGGTGGCCTAGGCCGGTACAACCAGATCCTTCGCTAAGGAACCATAACTTAGTGTGTGAATTTCACAACACACATGGTCACAGGACCGAGGATTGCCGACAACTCCGGGAAGAAATAGCCCGACTACTCAGTAAAGATCACCTCCGACTCGGCGACCAAGCCAAAGATCAATTCCAGGAAAGAGAGGCGACCAAGAAGAGTGAAACAGGTGAGGCACAACATGTCATCCACATGATCTTCGGAAGTATCGAAGCCCACAAGAACCAATGGTCAGGAGAACAAAAATTTCCCTCACCAGGGAAAAGCGAACTCGGGGTTACTTACCCGAGGACGCCCTCACGTTCAGAGACGAAGACATTGAGGCTCTATCTTAGCCCCATAACGATGCATTGGTAATTTATTTTCTTTTAAATACATTTCAAATTAAGCTTGTGCTTGTGGATCCAGGTAGCTCGGCCAACAGCATCAGGTCGAGGGTGGTGGAGCAGCTCGGACTGCTCGACCAAATCCTGCCCGCCTCTTGAGTCCTCAACGGGTTAAACATGGCAAGCGAAACAACAAAAGGAGAAATCATCCTCCCAGTCAATGTGGTCGGCACTACCCAAAATGCCAAATTCCATGTCATCGAAGGAGACATGAGATACAATGCCTTGCTCGGTAGGCCGTGGATACACTGCATGAGAGCAGTACCATCCACCCTTCACCAAATGATGAAGTTCCCGACAAAGGACGAGATAAAAACCATCTACGGGGAACAGCATGCAGCAAAAGAGATGTTTGCGGTGCACGATGTGGCACCGGCACCAATATCTCCATCGTCTAAGGAGCCAAAGGATAAGCAAACGGTAAAATAGAAATAACAAGCTATACTTTCGGTTACACCCGACTAAAACAAGCAACGGATCGTATCGCTTCCTTAAAGCAAACGATCGAAGCATCTTAAGACGCGAGGCATCGCCAGAACTAAGGTAAGAACATCTCCCTTTCTCGTTTAGATTTTGCTCTAACCGTGTATGCAGGCACTCGATCGATGTTGCTGAAGCACTTTACAACCTGAAGGCCTTAGGTTTCGAAAGCATGCGTTGCACTCTTTTCCTTCGATCGGGTTTTATCCCAAGAAGGGTTTTTTACCGACAAGGTTTTTAATGAGGCAACATCTATATGCTACCTAAGGAAAGCTCAACAAGTATTCAAGGCTTTTCTTAAATCAACCTTGAATACTAATGGGCCTCCCCCCCCCCCCCGAAGGTCACCTCCTCGGAGAAGCCAAGGTGTGCTGAACGGGGTCTCGATAGGAAAATGATATACCGGGCGAAACGGTCGAACGAACCGCGTCCGTGTAGAATAACCGAGCCCTAGATGGCGAAGACATGTATACTTGTACCAAGTAATCAAAGAATACTTTCTCCTCCATCAAAGCATTTTGCGTTTCAAAGAAGCTCGCCGTTTCTTACAAAAATGGCTCCAGGGCCCAAAATGTCCCAAACACTTGGGGACTGGCATCCCGAGCACTCGGGGACTGGCGTCAAAAACTCGAAGCTAAGCCCTCAATAAGGGAACGTTAAGATTGCAAAAGCGGCTCCAAAAGCCATAAATGTCACGAACACTCGGGGACCGGCGTCGAAAACTCAAGGCTACATGACCTCCGGGTTGGAAACTCCAAACTCTTAAGCGCTCAATGAGGTACTACCAAGTTTACAGGGAATGGCTCCCGAGCCAAGAAACTCTCGATGACTCGGGGACTGCCGCCAACTGCTACCCCCATCGATCTGTCAAAACCCTAGGCTATAAGGCCCCATGCGGGCAACCTCGAACGCGTAAGATCTTCATAAGGCAATATCAAAACTGTAAGACCTCAAAGGCATGCAAAAATTCATATGACCTTCATAAGGAAATATCAAATCTATAAGACCTTCATAAAGTAATATCAAATTTGTAAGACCTCAAGCAAGGCATCAACCATACTTGTACCAAGTAACCAAACCTGTAAGACCTCAAAGCCAAGTAAAAATTTGTAAGACCTTACAAAAGGCATAATCCTGATCATAAAGTTAAGGCTATATATCGAACTTATAAGACCCCTAAAAAGGCATACTCTCGATATAGACGCCGAAACTACTTCAATCGGGGACTGAAAGGCTCCGGCCAAACACAATGACTACGGTCACAAGGCTGTACCAGCCAAACTAACGCGACTCGGGGACGTCCGAGCGTCGCTACCAAATCACAGGACTTCAATTACTTCGAAAGAACTTCGAAAAGAACTGGTTAAAATAGGCTACCCCCGACATAGGCAAAAGGGCTTCGACCATGTTAGCTCCAAAACTATAGGCTTCGAAACGCTCAGCCACCGAGCAAAACCTCCCGAGGTGCTCGATCATCGCCACATATCGACTCACAATCGAGGTTCTACCGAACCGTCGAAGAGTCAGGCAATATACAATTTCAAAAAGTCCTTAAAGAGGAAAAAATAAAGCCTATATTAGAGGTCGCACCGACCCTAATGCGTAATAGCCACTGTCGCCAGCCCATATAAAAGGTCGTACCGACCTAAAGCGTAAGAGACACTGCAGCCAACTCATATAAAAGGTCGCACCGACCAAATGCGTAAGAGCCTAAGGGCCAGCCTTTTAATTCAAAAACATAAGGGCCAATAAGCTCGAGTAAATACCCGACTCAGAGACTGAACCCTAAATAGTTAACTACATATGCCTAAGATCAAAAGCATAAGATCTTAGACGCTGGCTTACACTAAAAGGTCGTCCCGACCAAATGCGTAAGAGCCTACGGGCCAACTGAACGAAACCCAGGGCCATACAATAGACCTAAGGGTTCTTCTTTCAAAGAACAATTCAGCTGGCTAATGACTAAAAAACATCGAAGCAAAGGGAAGTGCATGTAAAATGAAGTCGCAAGGTATCCTATGATACATATATGCGAAAAATACAAACTCCACTTACAATGTTCCCTCAAAGCACGAAACACAGAATCAGAAAAGGAAGTCCTACTCTACGTCCCCCTCGGGGACTATGGCCTGTCGGCCTCTTTCTCGCTATCCTCAACATCGAACAGAAGGGACTTAGCATCAGACTCATCCGCCTTTGCCTTCTTTACCTCTTCCGAGAGGTCAAAACCCCTAGCATGAATCTCCTCGAGGGTTTCCCTATGAGATTTGCACCGAGCATACTCCTTTATTCTGCCCTTACGGTCAAGAGCCCTCCTCGGCTCAGCTCGAGCATCGGCAGCATATTTTAGATAAACGGCCACCTTCTTATCGGCCTTAGTTCGGCTCATTACGGCTTCGGCCCGGGCATCCATAACTTTGGACTTCACCTTTTGAAGCTCATACTTGAACATTGTAATCATGTCCGCTCGGACCAAGCTGTTTTCACGAGCTACGCGAAGTTGAACTTTGAAGGCGAAAGCTTTGGACAAAGCGGCCTTTTCTGCCACAACCTGAGCATCCACCCGAGCATTCAAGTCATCGCACTGGCACTTAATTTGTTCAATTTCACTTTCGAGGCATTCCATGCTCTCCGACTTAATCTACAACTGGAATAAATGAGATATCAGCCTCTGGGATAGAAAAGGGAACATGCACCCCTTAGAACAAAATTTACCTGCTCCTTGAGGTAGCTTTCAGAGTTCAGGCTTCGACTCGCCTCATATCGCAAGTGTGCCAACTCATCTTCCTTTTCATCGCAAAGGAGCCTAAGGGATTTCTCCCCATCCACTGCTTTTTGCAGCCCGACATCACGACGAAGCAGCTCAAGTTTAAGCTTGTTTAAAGCCTATGAAGGAAAAACTCAATAAAATAATGAAGTTGCAAAAATCAAGGAATCAACATGGCCGGCCAAAAATCACCTCGGAGTAGAGCCGCGGAGCTTCCTCAAAAATCTAGCGCACATCCACTAGTCTGGTTCCATCAACCCCAGTAAAACCACTCCCGGTGGGACACGATCGCCCGATACATGCGGCACCTGTCCTCGAGCATCCCTCGAAGTACCTTCGACAGGAGGAGAAGTCGGTGGCATTGAACCCTCGTTCCTCGCCTTGGGCGATGTAGGCTCAGCTGATGCTTCCTCACTAAGCCTCCAGGATGGACTCATCCTGCTATAAGCATCGTCACTCTGCGAAGGACCTTTTCGCTTATTATTACTATTCCTCAGCCCAAAAGCTGATGATCCTTCTCCCTCTCCGAGAGAGCACGATCTCACCTCAAAGAGCTCCTCAATGCCTGCAACGACAGAGTTAGTACACATAGAAAAGGAAAAGTGCCTTTCCAAAAAAAGAGCATAGTCGCATAGCACGTACCGTGGTACTTTGCCTCCCATCCGCCCTTAGACAGATCTCGCCATTTACGACCATCATGAGTCAAATGGATCGCGAACTTCTGAGCCAATCCTTCATGTCGGGGACCTCGTGTGGCATCCATGAAATTGCTACAAAAAGGGAAGGAAAAATGCATTTATGGGACCCACCTCCGCCATAAGCAAAAATAAGCTGAAACAGCAAAGACTCAAGTGTACCCACTTACGTGCAAAGTTCCATTCCTCGGGAAATGGCAGGAACTCTGTCGGGATAATATCCACAATCTGTACTCGGACGAATCGGCACATCCATTCCCGGTCCCCACCTTATTTGTCATCAATGATTGAAGACCTAGCCGATCGGCATCGCAGGGTTAGGAGGCCTCGATGGTGAAAAGCCCTGTATAGCCTGATAAGGTGACTAAGGGTAAACTCGAGCCCAACTCCCTCAGCAAAGAATCTCATCATCAGTACTATACGCCAAAACGACAGGTGGACCTGCGCTAAGGTAGCCCGATATTTTCAACAGAAATCGAGCACACCCTTATCGAGGGGGCCCAGCGTGAAGGGGTACGTGTATACGTTCAGAAACCTCTCGGCACGGTCGATAATGCTCTCTTCCGGTGAAGGTACCTGCAGTACTACTTTCTCACCCCATCCACAATCTTTTCTCACTAACTCAAGATGTCCCTCTCCTATCAGAGAGGTAAGCTTCGAAGCATACTCCCAATGCCCCTGGGCATTGGGAGGTTTTCCTATAGGAAAATTCCCCCTCGAAGCAAAATGTCCTAAAGGAAGCTCGCCTGACTCCGGCGACGCACCACAAACCAAGCAGGGATCAGAGGCGGAACTCCCTTTGGCTTGACGAACAAATCCTGGCGCAACAACCATAACTATGGAAAATTTAGAGAATTGTAGCGGAACTCTTAGCAAGCGATGACTGTCCGCCCGCCTCAAAGGCCAATTAAAAATATTGGCTAAGCCATTATCACTTTTGGAAGATGTACCGGCGCGATCGCCTCGGACGTCTTATAACCATGTCATACAATTTATGCGGTCGAACAGCATTTCAGGGTTTGAAAACCCCCGCATCAACAAGCCTCGAGATGGTGCCCGATCTTGAGGACCTTTGTCAAAAAAGAACATGGGCTACAAGGAGCCATTGATATCGCTACAAGTCTCGAGATGGTACCCGATCTCGAGGACCTGTGTCAAAAAGAAGATAAGTTCTAAAAACCTACTTATATTGGCTTGGCCTCGAGGTGGTACCCTACCTCGAAGATTTCTGCTATTGCAAGTACGCTTCATTTGTCCGATCCTCCGGCTCCCGAGCTACCTGAGCCTGAGCCAAGTTTCGCTTAAAAACTACCAGTAAAACCTTAAGGCAATTTCCCGCCTTCGGGTCCAACTAAACATCCTCTTGGTTACTTTAATCCAGGGGCTATCCGAACCCAGGCGAACCCTCGTCCGGGATCTATCTGCAATGCCTTAAGGTTATCTTCGCTCTAAGTTCAAAGCAAGTTTTTAGGTCGCCCAAGCTCGAGCAAACTCTCACTCGGGGACTGCTTTCAAAAGCCTAAAGGCTATCTTTATTCTCGGACGTCCGAGTGAATTCTCCCTCGAGGACTATTGACGGGGTTTGAAAGGCTAGATTTCGTTCTATGAATTTGAAGCGCTATTTTTCACTCGGGGATCCCGGCGGCCTAAGCTGGTATCTATCTAACCCGAGCTCAGTCCGAGGGATGACAAAGGGCTCCACAGGAAATCGTATTAATCAATTAGGATCCGAGGAAGTACCTACCTCCGGGCCCTGTATTCGGATCGATCGGTAGAGTCATGCACTCAAATTCTTCACAAATGCAAATAAAGGAAAATCCAGCATAAATCAGAGACAAATTGAAGAAACTTCTTTGCATTAATAAACAATGATTACAAATAGCCCATGAAGGGACCTTACACATGACTACAAAAGCCCTCGAGGGGTCCTTATACAGAAACAAAGAAGCAAACGTAACAGCTAAAAGTCTAAACTACTCTCGAGGGTCCATCCTCGGGCATAATGCCTTCAAGAATCTTTTTTTCGGGGCCCCACCTCGACCTTCCAAACGGCATCTTCAAGGATGACGAAGAAGCAGAAAAGATGAAGAAGTGGCTGGGTGAAAAATTTGGCGAGTATGGGTCCCGCCAGTGCCAATATTGTGAAGCCACTTCTAGAAACGTTGCACCGGTGCGGGATGCAAGAGTCAGTAGATGGCACCACCTCACTCCATGGAAAGCAAAAGGAGTGAAACGCCGCACCGGGTAGTTAAGAGAGATGAGTAGAAGTTCATAGTCCGTATATCCTTTAATGGGAGGATAATTTGAGATTTCTCTCTCATTATTTCGGGCCAAGAACTACAACAAACCAGTGTAGTCCCACTCAGTGGGGGAAAGACTTGAGGAAGAGTCATGGAATAACTGATTAAAAGATTGCCATATGACCTTACGCCCACTGTTTTCAGACATAGGAAACAAGGTTGGATAAGGATGAAAAGAAGAAAGGAGTAGAAGAACAATGGAATGAAGTTTGGGTTCAAGAAAGCCCCCATTTATAGGAATATGGCAGCGTATCCGACGATAATCAATGCCTTCTTTTTTTGGGAAACGTATCGACAGGCGCAATCAATACTTTTGGGAAACGGATCGGCGGCAGCATTATTACTTTTAAAAAATCGACTAACAGTGTATTGAATGTTCCTAGGAAAGATGCCTAGATGGGAAGTCTCAATTATCGCAAAAGCTGATGTCATATACATGACATCATTACAGGAGGCTCGAGGAGATCGGTGTCAGAACAATTAACTTCACAAAGTAACTCTCAACTTGAGTCATGCTCAACAACGATCAAATACTCGACAATATCATAAAACTTGCTCAACATAGAGAAACATCATTTTAAGCATGAACAGTACATGATAAGAGGCATGACGGTCACAATATAAGACTCACTTGAATGCTCAACATCAACGTATAGATACTCATCACCATGCCTATACGTCGAACTCAATACTAACACGTAGCAAATAAGACAACACCTATTCCCTCAAGCTAAGGTTAGACCAAACACTTACCTCGATTCCACGGCCAAAACCAAGCCTCAATTACCGCTTTACCTCTTGGTTCCACTTCCAATCCGCTTGAATCAGTCATAATTTACTTAATGACATCAATAAATGCTAAATAAACCAATTTTAATGCTTGAGTATAGATTTCCCAATGTTTTCCCCAAAAGGTCAAAAACCGACCCCGGGCCCGCTTAGTCAAAACTCGAAGTTCGAACCAAAACCCGATTACCCATTCACCAGCGAACCCAAATATACAATTGGTTTTGAAATCCAGCCTCAATTTGAGGTCCAAATCCCCAAAATTCAAAAATCCTAATTTCTACCCAAGAACACCCAATTTTCCATGAAAAACCCTAGATTTTTAAGTGAAATCATGTAAATAGATAAAATAGATTGAAGAAAAAGTGTTAAGATTCATTTACCTATGATTTGGGGAAGAACATGCTCTAGGAAAGTCGCCCTTTGGAGTTTCGGTTTTGAAATTTTGAAGAACGAAGTGAAAATCCCGTCGGAGACAGGCTTCGCAAATGCGAACCTGTTGCAATGTCTGTTGCCGTCGCTATTGCGAACAATTAGTCGCAATTGCGAAGGTTGACTTCCCTATTGACTTCACATATGCGAAGGAAATGTTCGCAAATGCGAACCAATGCTGTCCAGGGATTCTTCGCAATTGCGATAGTACCCTCGTATTTGCCACGCCTGAGAGGCTCGCAAATGCGAAACCTGACCTCGCAATTGCGAGATCAGAGCCTGCAACAAAACACTAGCTGCAACAGAAATTTATCTAAGTCCCATATCCAAAACTCACCCGAGCCCTCGTGGCTCCAAACCAAACACGCACACAAGTCTAAAAACATCATACGGACTTGCTCGCGCAATTAAATCACCAAAATAGTATCTTAAACAACGAATTTAACACCAAAACTCATGGAATTCATCAAATAGTTCAAAATTTCCATTTTCTCAATCAAGGGTCCGAATTACATCAAATCTCTTGCGTTTTTCACCAAATTTCACAGATATGACTTAAATATTATAACGCACCTGTACCGTGCTCCGAAACCAAAATACGGGCCCGATACCATCAAGTTCCAACACTATTCAATTTCTAAATTCCTTTATCTTTTCCAGCAAACAATTTTCTTTAAAAATTCTTTTCTCGGACTAGGGACCTCAGAATTTGTTTCGGGGCATACGCCCAAGTCCCATATTTTACTACGGACCCTACGGGACCATCAAATCACGTGTACGGGTCTGTTTATCAATTGATCCAAGTCAACTTTAATAAATTTTAAAGGCTTTCAAAATTTTCACATAAGCGCTTTCCGGAAACGTGTCTGGACTGTGCACGCAAAACAAGGAGAAAGAAAATTAGGTTTTCAAGGCCTCGGAACCCGGATTCAAGTTCTAAAACAATAGATGACCCCTTTGAGTCATCACATTCTCCACCTCTAAAACAACCGTTCGTCCTCGAACGAACATAGAATAGTAACTGAATCATTGAAAAGACGGGGATATCGGCTCCGCATATCGGACTCGGACTCCCAGGTAGCTGCCTTAATAGGCTGGCCTCTCCACTGCACACAAACGGAAGGGAAATTCTTCGATCTCAACTAATGAACCTGCTAGTCTAGAATAGCAATCGGCTCCTCCTCATAGGTCAAGTCCTTGTCCAACTGGACAGTGCTGAAGTCTAACACGTAGGGTGGATAGCCGTGATACTTCCGAAGCATGGACACGTGAAACAATGGATGCACAAGTGATAAACTCGGCAGCAACGCAAGTCTGTAAGCCACCTCTCCCACTCGATCAAGAATCTCAAAAGTCCCTATGAACCTAGGGCTTAGCTTGCCCTTTTTCCCAAACCTCATCATGCCCTTCATGGGCGACACCGGAAACAACACTCACTCTCTGACCATGAATGCCATATCACGAATCTTACGGTCGGAATAACTCTTTTTCCTGGACTGAGCTGTACGAAGCCTATCCTAAATGATCTTAACCTTGTCTAAGGCATCCTATACTAAATTTTTACCCAACAGCCGAGCCTCTCCCGGCTCAAACCACCCAACTGGCGATCGACACCGCCTCCCATATAATGCCTCATAGGGAGCCATCTGGATGCTCGATTGATAGTTGTTGTTGTAGGCAAACTCTGCTAACGGCAAGAATTGATCCCAAGAACCTCCAAAGTCAATAACACAGGCACGAAGCATATCCTCCAAAATCATAATAGTACGCTCGGACTGTCCGTCCATCTGAGGATGAAATAATGTGCTCAACTCGACCCGTATACCCAACTCACGCTGAACTACCCTCTAGAAATGCGAGGTAAGCTACGTACCTCGTTCCGAAATGATAGACAGGGGCACACCATAAAGGCAAACAATCTCCCGGATATAGATCTCAGCTAACCCCTCTGAAGAATAGGAAATTGCCACAGGAATGAAATGCACTAACCGAGTCAGCCTATCAACAATAACCCATACCGCATCAAACTTCCTCTGAGTCCGTGGGAGTCCAACAACGAATTCCATGGTGACACGCTCCCACTTCTACTCAAGAATATCAATCTTCTGAAACAGACCACCAGGTCTGTGATGCTCATACTTTACCTGCTGGAAATTCAAACACCGAGCTACATACGCAACAATATCCTTCTTCATTCTTCTCCACGAGTAATGCTACTGCAAATCCTGATACATCTAGGCGGCGCTCGGAATAATAGAATACCGGGAACTATGAGCCTCCTCTAGAATCAACTCACGAAGTCCATCCACATATGGCATACAAACTCGACTCTGCATCCTCAAAACTCCATCATCTCCAAATGTAACATGCTTGGCACATCCGTGCCGCACTGTGTCCCTAAGGACAAGAAAATGAGGATCATTATATTGTTGATCCCTGATACGCTTAAATAATAAAGATCGAGCGACTATACATGCTAAAACACGGTTGGGCTCCGAGACATCCAACCTCACGAACTGATTGGCCAAAGCTTGAACATTCAAAGAGCGATCTCTAACCGACTGGAGTATATGCAAGACTACCAATACTAGCCGACTTCCTACTCAAAGAATCGGCCACCACATTGGCCTTCCCCGGATGATACAAGATGGTGATATCATAGTCTTTCAATAGTTCCAACCACCTTCTCTGCCTCAAATTGAGCTCCTTCTGCTTGAACAAATACTATAGGCTCTTGTGATCTGTGAAAACCTCACATGACACGCCATATAAGTAATGCCTCCAAATCTTCAGCGCGTGAACAATGGCTGCTAGCTCTAAATCATGAACTGGATAGTTCTTCTCGTGAATCTTCAAGTGCCGCAAAGCATATACAATAACCTTGCCATTCTGCATCAACACCGCACCAAGTCCAATACGAGATGTGTCACAATATACAGTAAATGGCCCTGAACCTGTTGGCAAAACCAACACCGATGTCGTAGTCAAAGCTGTATTGAGCTTCTGAAAGCTCGCCTCACACTCGTCCCACCACCTGAACGAGGCACCCTTCTAGTTCAACCTGGTCATCGGGGCTGCTATAGATGAAAACCCCTCCATAAACCGATGGTAATAACCCACCAAACCCAAGAAACTCCGGATCTCTGTAGCTGAAGTGGGTCTAGGCCAGTCCTTGACTGCCTCTATCTTTTTCGGATCCACCCGAATACCCTCTACTGATACGATGTGACCCAAGAAGGAAATTGAACTCAACCAGAACTCACATTTCAAAAACTTAGCATACAACTGACTGTCTCTCAGAGTCTGAAGAATGACTCGAAGATGCTGCTCATGCTCCTCTCCTCTGCGGGAGTAGATCAAAATATAATCGATGAAGACAATCACGAAGGAATCCAGATACGGCCTGAACACTCGGTTCATCAAATCCATGAATGCTGCTGGGGCATTTCTCAACCCAAATGACATCACCAGAAACTCATAATGCCTGTACCGAGTGTGAAAAGCTGTCTTAGGGACATCAAATGCCCTAATCCTCAACTGATGTTTTCTAGATCTCAAATCAATCTTCGAAAACACTTTGGCACCCTGAAGTTGATCAAACAAGTCATCAATCCTCAGCAATGGATACTTATTCTTAATGGTGACTTTGTTCAACTACCGATAATCAATACACATCCTCATCGATCCGTCCTTCTTCTTAACAAACAACATTGATGCACCCCAGGGCGAGACACTAGGTCTAATAAAGCCCTTATCAGGCGAGTCTTGTAACTGTTATTTCAACTCCTTCAACTCTAGTGGGGCCATACAATATGGCGGGATAGAAATGGGCTGAGTGCCCGGAGCCAAATCAATGTAAAAGTGGATATCCCTGTCGGGTGGCATCCCCGGCAGGTCTGCAGGAAATACCTCTGGAAACTCCCGAATGATTGGCACGGAATCCATAGAAGGAACCTCAGTACTAGAATCACGAACATAGGCCAAGTAAGCCAAACACCCCTTCTCGACCATACGTCGAGCCTTCATATAAGAAATAACCCTACTCATAGAATGACCAGGAGTCCCTCTCCACTCCAATCGAGGCAAACCCAGAAAAGATAAGGTCATTCTTGGCATGACAGTCCAATATAGCATGATAAGGTGATAACCAATCCATACCCAAGATAACATCAAAATCAACCATATCCAGAAGAGGGAGGTCTACACGAGTCTCAAGACCCCCAATAATAACCACACACGAGCGATAGACACGATCTACAATAATAGAATCACCCACCGATGTGGACACATGTACAGGAGCACTCAAAGAATCATGAGGCACAACCAAATACGTAGCAAAATAAGATGACACATAGGAGTATGTAGACCCTATATCAAATAGAACTGATGCATCTCTATTAAAAACTGAAACCGTACCTGAGATAACGGCATCGGATGCCTCAGCCTCAGGCTTGGCTGGGAAAGCATAAAATCCGGGCTGGGCCCCACCACTCTGAACTACATCCCTGGGATAGTCTCCTGCTGGGTGGCCTCCACCTCTAGAGGTCTGACCTCCACCTCTAGCGGCCTGACCTCCACCTCTAACACCTCTACCTCCACCTCTAGCTGCCTGACCCCTGCCCCAAGCTGGTTGAGCAGGTGTTGGAACACCCGGTGCCTGAACCATGGCACGGGAACCCTGATGCTGAGAACAGCTCGACGTTCGACGGCAAAATTTAGCAATGTGCCTCAGATCGCCACAAGTCTAACAAGTCCTCGGCTGTTGGGACTGTTGACCCTGAAACTGACCCTGACGGTCTGAGTAACCACCCTGTGAAAACTTTGGAGCAGAGGTGCACTGATATGAGCTGGTGATGCACTGTAGCTTAGCTGATCCGGATACTGCATGTGAGAACCACGGCCACCTGGAGCACCGTGAGAAGCCTGTAGTGCTGAATGAAACGGCCCGGGAGAATGGCCCCTACCAAAATAATCCCTGCCTCCAGACGAGGCACCACTGAACCAACAAGAATGATGAGGCCTGTTGTCAAACCCTTGAGCTAGAATAATCTCAACCCACCTAGCCACATTGGCCGCATCCCGGAAAGAAATCTCGCTCCATGTCTCCTTAGACATCAACCATCGAATAGGCTGAGCGAGTCCCTCAATGAACCTCCTCACTCTCTCTCTCCCGGTGGGGAGTATAAGAAGAGCATGACGAGCCAAATAAACAAACCTAGTCTAATACTGGGTGATAGTCATAGAACCTTACTGGAAGCGCTCAAACTGCCTCCGATAATCCTCTGTCTTGGTGATAGGGAAAAACTTCTCTAGAAATAGCTGGGAGAATTGATCCCACGTCAAAGCAGGCAACCCAGCTGGTCTGTCCAAACAAAAATCTCTCCACCACTTCTTGGCAGAACCTGACAGATGAAAAGCAGCAAAGTCGACCCCGTTGGTCTCTACTACCCCCATGTTCCGCAGAACCTCGTGACAACTATCCAAATAATCCTAGGGATCCTCTGAAGATATACCGCCATAGGTAGTAGTAAAAAGCTTGGTGAACCTGTCCAGCCTCCACAAGGCATCAACAGACATAGCTGACCCATCACCGGTCTGTGCTACAACACCCGGCTGAACTACCCCAACTAGCTGAACTGCTGGAGCCTGAAACAAGGTAGCCATATGCTCCGGATTGCGAGTAGCAGGAGTTTGAGCTCGTCCTCCAGCCTGATAGGCGGCTGGTGTTATAGGAAATACGTCTGCTTGAGTGACACTCTCCATAAGGCCCACTAGATAGACCAGAGCATCCTGGAGTACTGGGGTGGCGATGAACCCCTCTGGAACCTAAGCTGACCCTGCTGGAACTTTCTGGGTCGGAGCCTCATCCTCAAACTCTACCTGACGCTCCGCCGCTGCTGCTGCTGCTCGAGCTCTAGGCTGAGCCTTGCCTCTGCCTCGGCCTCTAGCACGGCCTCGGCCTCTGCCCCTCGTAGGAGCTACCACTAGGGGCTCGGGCTGCTGGTCAGTTGATGAAGTGGTACATGTCCTCACCATCTGCAAAAGAATAGAGTGGAAGTTCAATTAGCATTGGGAAATCAAGTGGCACGACATGAAAGAATAGATGCGAAGTTTTTCCTAAAATCTGTAGCCTCTGGGGATAAGCACAGACGTCTCCGTACCGATCCCTCAGACTCTAACTAGCTTGTTCGTGAATTGTGAGACCTAGGCAACCTAGTGATCTGATACCAACTTGTCACGAACCGGATTTCCCACCCTCGACAATCGTGATGGTGCCTACTCGTGAAAGCTAGGCAAGCCAATAGTTACAGTTTTACCACAATTATTATTAATCAACAGAAAATAGATAATGGCTAAAATGAAATAATTATAAATGCGGAAGTGATATAGCAATCCAACAATTCTAATACATAAATACCCCAATGATCTGGTGTCACATCTACGAACGACTATGATTTACTACAAATATAAGTCTGAAAGAAGTACATTTGTTCTCGAAATAGAAGAGATATGAGAAACTAAAACGGGGAAAGGGGACTTCAGGGTCTGCGAACGCCAACAGATCTACCTTGGTCTCCCTGGACTGAAGGTAGCAACCTCAAAGCTACTCATAAGTTCCGGCACCGAAATCTGCACAGAAAGTGCAGAGTGAAGTATCAGTACAAACGACCCCATGTACTGGTAAGTGTCGAGCCTAACCTCGGCGAAGTAGTGACGAGGCTAGGACCCGACAACCATATAAACCTGTGCAGTTAAATCATATACAAACAGAACAATAATAACAGAAAAGTAACAGATAAAGATGGGAAAGGGAACATGCTGCGGGGAATATCAAGTTCGGACAATAATTCAACATAGAAGCATAATAAAAACTATATCTGTATCAACAGGAATAATATAGTAACACGTGCACGGCATCACCCTTCGTGCTTTTGCTCTCGTCCTCACAATAAGAAACAACAAAAATGGCACGGCATCACCCTTCGTGCATTAACTCTCATAATCATGGCACGACATCACCCTTCGTGCGTTACTCTCAAATCATTGCACGGCATCACCCTTCGTGCATTAACACTCACAATATCGGCACGACATCACCCTTCGTGCATTAACACTCACTAACAGTATCGTGCACGACATCACCCTTCATGCTTTACTCTTATCCTCACCCCAACAGTTAAATCAATACATCCCGGTAATGGAATCAACAATAACCAATTTCATTTCAACAATTAACTTCACAAAGTAACTCTCAACTTGAGTCAATACTCAACAATGATCAAATACTCAACAATATCATAAAACTTTCTCAATATAGAGAAACATCATTTTAAGCATGAACAGTACATGATAAGAGGCATAACGGTCACAATATAAGACTCGCTTGCATGCTCAACATCAACGCATAGATACTCGTCACCATGCCTATACGTCAAACTCAATACTAACACGTAGCAAATAAGACAACAACACCTATTCCCCCAAACTAAGGTTAGACCAAACACTTACCTCGATTCCACGGCCAAAATCAAACCTCAATCACCGCTTTACCTCTCAGTTCCACTTCCAATCAACTTGAATCTAGTCATCATTAACTTAATAACATCAATAAACGCTAAATAAACCAATTTTAATGCATGAGTAAAGATTTCCCAATATTTTCCCCAAAAAAGTCAAAAACCGACCCTGGGCCCGCTTAGTCAAAACTCAAAGTTCAAACCAAAACCCGATTACCCATTCACCCACGAACCTAAAATATACAATTGGTTTTGAAAGATGACTTTTTTGAGAGAGAAACCATGTATTTGAAGGAAAACGTTATTGTTGTTCAGCTTGAAACTAAAATATTGAGGGATATATTTGTTGATTGTAATGGCCCGATCGGTCATTTTGTGAATTTGCACTCCGATTCCCCTTTTCATGCTTCACACATGTGTGTTTATGCCTTTATGACTTGCGAGGTTGATTAGTATCGTTCTGGAAGCTTTCGGGTTGATTTGGACCCCCGATTCTTGACTTAGAAGTTTAAATACGAAAATATTGACTAAACATTGAATTTTGTAAAAACAATCTCGGAACTGTATTTTATGACTGCAATAGCTTCGTATCATAATATCGTACTTGGGCGTATGCCCGGAATTGATTCTGTAGGTTGATTTGTGTTGATTTGTCGAAATTTGGCAATTTTTAGTTGAAAAGTTTGGCCACAGGTTGACTTTTTGCTATCGATCTTGGAATTTGCTTTTGGGATTTGGAATAGGTCGGATATGGTATTTCGAACTTGTCTGTAAAATTTTGTGTCGTTTGGAGTTGATTTGATAGGATTCAGACGCTTAGTTGTAATTCTAGAAGTTCTTGAAATTTTCTTTGAGTTTCATGCATTCTAGAGTTCAATTCATAGTTTTTGATGTTATTTTTGTATTTTGATCACGTGAGCAAGTTAGTATGAAGTTTTTAGACTTGTGTGGATGTTTCGTTTGGAGCCCCGAGGGCTCGGGTGAGTTTCGGATGCTTAGCGGAGTGTTGTTGGAATTAAAGCTTGCTGGTTTTCTGCACAGGCCTCAGATCTCGCATTTGCGAGATTTTAGTTCGCATTTGTCAAGGTAGGCCAAGTCTGCTGTTTTCGTATTTCCGAACCTAGGCATTTGTGAAGTGCACCCGGGGAAGAGCTAGTTCGCAATTGCGATCGACCTGGTCACATTTGCTGAGGTCTAGGGTTCGCAATTGAGAACTTTCAGCATAAGTGTGATGCTAGTAGAGATGGAAGGGTCTTCACTTTTGCGAGGGATTCTTCGCATTTGCGACGTTCGCAAATACGAAACCAAATCGCATTTGCAACTTCAGCGACTGGACAAATAGTTGAGGGACGGGATCTTTGAGTTAATTCTCTCATTTTTTAACCCTAGAACCCGTAGGAGGCAACTTAAAGAGTGAATTTTCACTTACAAACCTTGGATAAGTGATTCTAATCTATTTCTAATCATATTCCATCAACATATCTAAGATTTTAACATCAAAATCATGTGAATCAAAGTAGAAATTGGTGAAACTTTGCTATGTTTTTGAAAAATAAAGAAATTGAGTTTTGATAGTCGATTTGGACTCTGATTTTTAAACTAATCAAATATATGAACTCGTGGGGTCATGGGTCGAAAGAATCTACCATTGGACCCGAGTTTTGACCGTGTGCCCCGGATTGACTTTTGTTGATTTTTTGAAAAAAATGTAAAGATTTTACTTTATCTATTGCATTTGAATTCCCAATCATTGTTTGATGATATTGAGTCGATTTTGGTTAGATTTGAGCCATGTGGAGGCAAATTTTAAGGGAGAAGCTATTTTCGAGTGTTGAATTCGCCTAGTTAAGGTAACTGTCTAGTCTAACTTTGTGCAGGGAAACTACCCCTTAGGATTGGTGTCACGACCCAATTTCCCCTCCGTTGGGTTTCGTCATGGCACCTAGTCTTAGGGACTAGGTAAGCCTAACTCATACTGAAATACCACAATAATAAATGAAATTTAACAGTCTTGAAGCAAAAATCTCTACAAAATTCTATAATTTCAAAAACCCGGTAGTACAAGTCATAAGCTCTACAGAGTTTCGCTACTACTTCTAAATACAATCGTATGGAAATACGTACAACAGTGTGAATATACAATAGGAAGGTGACTCCGAAGCCTGCAAACGCAGCAGCAGGGCTACCTTGTGTCTCCTCGGGAAGAATCCGCACAGCTACTAGCGAATAATACCTGGATCTGCACGAAAAATGTGCAGAAGTGTAGTATGAGCACACCACAGCGGTGCCCAGTAAGTATCAAGACTAACCTCGGTGGAGTAGTGACGAGGAACAGTCAAGACACCTACTGGTCTAATAAGCAGAACAAGATATTTTTATAAAGACTACGCGATATGGCTAACAATACAGTAATTTCAATAAGGAAAGAAAACATGAAGTACTCAGCGGAACACCATAAGGAAAACACGGAAAAAAGTAAACAAGGAGGCAGCCCGAATCCGAATTCACAAATGGGGTAAAGACAAGTCATAACTCAACAACTCCGACAGTTTTCAACTTAAGTCTTAACCAGCAAGCGTCAATCAAATAGTCAATCCTTTAAAATGATAAAAATGTTTCGAAATATACTTCCCTCAAAAAAATGTTCTTTTCAAAAGAGTTCTTTCAAAATAATGCTTTTCGAATAAAATATTTTTCAAAAAAATATTCATCGAATATAAGTCACCCTATGACATTTCAAAATAGTTAATTAAAAATAAGTACCTTCAAATGTAATCTTTTCAAATAGATAACCTTCGAACATAAGTCACCCTGTGACACCTCATCTCATAATCATACTATACGGGTCTCAATACCTGAACCCTAACACTTGGCATCATGTGCCCTCATCACACCTCCTAATCATACTGACAACTCACGTGCCCAACGGAGTCATTCTCACATGGAAGGCAAATAGCAAGGGTGCACGTCTATACTCGACAATACCAAGAAGCCTCATATCCGATTAGGGCGCTTAGCCACGTGTATGCTTGTGCAAGTGTCCTAACATAGTTCATACCAGCTAGTAACCATAAGGAATAGAACGGACAACACATAAAATGTTTACGCAGGGATAGGATTAATGAAAACAACAGCTCAGAACACAATGATTTTAACAGGGGATCTCCTAGGATATCGTCTCGTAGTCCCAACCGTAAATGTGCAGAGGATCTTCCGGGATATCGTCCCGTAGTCCCAAACGTAAATGTGCAGAGGATCTCCCGGGATATCGCCCCGTAGTCCAAATCGTAAATATGTAGGGCAATCTCCCGGATACCGATCCATAGTCCCAAAGTAAATATCCAATACAGGAGGATATCCCGGGATATTGTCCCGTTGTTCCAATTATAAATGTGCAGGGGGATCTCGCGAAATAGCGATCTGTAGTCCCAAAATAAACATGTAGGGGGATCTCCCGAAATACCGTTCTGTAGTCCCAAAGTAAATATGCAGCGCAACTAACAGAAACAACTATTACAGCACTACAGGAATCTTGTACATCACCACAATACGTGTAACAACAACAATGACAATAATACAAGGTAAGAAAAGTAAATCAACTCAAGGACTGTAAATCTCAAGGAACGGTAGAACCAGCTCACAAGGATTAACCACAGAAAAGAATGCTAGCATAAAGGGAACAGTTCGACAATGGAAAAACTAACACGTAGGAACGATCCCACAATATACAAGTCAATAACAAGGAAATCAACACGAGTCAAGTAGTCCCAAATAAAGGCAAGTCAACAAAGATATAGGTTATCTAAACTCCTTTTAAGGTTGGACAATTTCGAGGATATTCGGTAATTCAATTAAGGAAAGATGATCTTAGCTTCACTTAAGACTAAATAATTTCAGGAGGGATAATAATAATTCTCAAATAAGACAAGCAGTTATGAAAAGGTAGCATGACAATAGGAGAGGCGAAATTATTCTATTAAATCATATAGGAGTCAATTAGGCAGTACGAGTAAAATCATGGAGTAATTAATTCCAATTACGCATGTAGAGGTGAAACTAGTAAATAGGAAACTCAGTCATGTCAATAACATATTCATACACAGTGAATATAAAGACCAAAGAACCCTAAAAGGCCAATTTTCCACAAATAAGTCTGAGCACGCACTCGTCACCTCGCGTACACGAACTACAATCAACATAGAAGACTCAAATCCAAAGGGGAAGTCCCCCACACAAGGTTAGGCAACATACTTACCTCAATCCGGCCAATTCAATACTCAATTTAGCTTTTCCTTTACCAATTCATCAACGATAGGCTCAATCTAGCCAAAAACGACTTAAATACATCAAACAATACAAGAGAAAAAAATTTCAATTAACAAAGCTATGATTCCTATACCATTTGAAAAAAGTCAACGAGAGTCAACTTCCCGGGTCCGCACCTCGGAACCCAACAAAATTTACAAAAACCGAATACCCATTCCGATACGAGTTCACCCATACTAGTTTCATTCAAATCCATATTCGAATCGACATTCAAATCCCAAAATTTCATTTTATGAAGTTCCACAAATTTTCACTCCAAATCATTAATCAAATGATAAAATCAATGTTAGATTCATGTATTTTAGCCAAATCTAAGTTAGAATCACTTACCCCGATGAATTTCTTGAAAAACCTTCGAAAAATCGCCAAGATCCGAGCGTTGTAGGTCAAAATATGAAATAAAATCCTAAATCTCGTGTTTATAGTGCACCTCTCGGATTCCCATTTTTGCTGACAGCCAAAAATTACCACCGCTGACCGCAGAATTCCGCCGCTGACCATGCTTCTGGTGGCTGCACAGACAGGCCTTAGTATTTTTGACATAACTTTATCTACAGATATCCAAATTATGATTTCTTTACTTTTCTGTAAACTAGACACTAAGGGCTACACCTTTTATGTTTGGAACATCTCAAAATTACTTGTAGATCAAAAGATATAGGATTCCGAAGTCGGACCAATGAACCTGCAGATTCTTCCCTGGAGCACCTCCGTGGCCAAATTTGCGCTGTCAACGCCCCCTATTCCACCCTCAACAAAATAATTTCCGCCCACAAAAGGGGTGCGTAACACCTTCCCCTCGAAGCTACTTCGAGCCCTTACCCAAATCTCTGGTAATGCAAACCAACCCAAGAGTTAATCGCTCTAGGTGGCCTAACGCACCGTAATCCGTTAGGTGGCGACTCTTCAAATACCCAATTTCAAAAAGGAAATGAGTCATTACACCCCGGGAATGTCGAAACCCGGACCTCTCCCCGTCAAAAGGGGAGGGAAAAAAGGGGGCGCGACACCAGTAATGCCTAACACCTTCTCCCAAGTTAACAGAATTCCTTACCCGAATTTCTGTGTTTCGCAGACTGTAAAACAAAGTCAAACTTCCTCGATTCGGGATTTTAAACCGGTGAATTGGGACACCATAAATTATCCCAAGTGGCGACTCTTAATTTAATAAAATATCCCATTTTGATTATTGTAACTTTAATTGTCAAAACTTCCTTACATCCCCTTTTCGGGTAAAAAGGAGGTGTGACAGCTCTAGCGACTCTGCTGGGGAACGAACCAAGAATCTCTCGTTCAGGGTTCAAGAATTCGAGCTTTTTAATATGATGCTTACTTGGCTTGGTTTATTGTTAATGTTACTGTATTTTGTAAACCTGATGAGCTAATTGTTGTTAATTTACCATTTCGATATTATTTGAATTGTATTCAAATGACTTCTTACGCCACCCTTCTGAGTTTTATAAAATATGGTGCACACGTACGCGTGGCCGACTTTCCGTTAGAAGTCATACCAATTAGAATGAGGCTTGGGTCAGCAACAAGGCCGAGTAGACTTTCGTGCTCCCGATACGTTGCCCCTACCTTAGCTCGAGATGTCCGCTCGGGTAAGCCAGGTCTAGAACACAACCCCAAGTTTAAACCTACAATTATATAACCTCTTGCCGGATCCCAAGTAGGAACGTTTGTTTGCATCACGTGCATTTGACTTAGGGGACTCAACACAGGGGTTGGGTCCGTCTAGGACATGTGTACCTGAAATAACAGACCATCCTGATGCATCTTACGTGCTATGTGAAAATTTATTTGTTTCGCTCTGCATGCTGACCGGCTAGGAAAAGAAAATCATGAGAAAAACCAAGAGTGATGTAGGCAGTAAGTAAAACCCGGTTCTGGAAACCCCGGTATTTGAAAATATCCCAAAACTCTGCCGAATTCCGCCGTTGGCCACGCTTCTGGTGACTGCACAGACAGGCCTTAGTATTTTGGACATAACATAAACTACAAATATCCAAATTATGATTTCTTTACTTTTCTGGAAACTAAACACGAAGGGCTACAACTTTCGTGTTGGGAACATCTCAAAATTCCTTGTAGATCAAAAGATATAGGATCCCGAAGTCGGACCAATGAACCTGCGGATTCTGCCCTGGAGCACCTCTGCGACCAAATTTGCGCTGTCAATGCCCCCTATTTCGCCCTCAGCGAAATTATTCCGCCCTAAGCATAAATTCCTTCGCCCTCAGCGAAAATTAAGCACTAGAACCATGCCTGGGTTCCGGTAATGCCCGGACTCGCTCAAAATTCATTCGAAACACACCCGAGGCCTCCGAAACCTCAACCAAATGTATCATCGCGTCCTAAACTGCCATACCTACTCAATCGAGCTCTCGAATCACCTCAAACAATAAAAAAAACATGAATCACACACCAATTCAAGCCTAATGGACTTGAAACCTCAAACTTTCACAACAGATGTCGAGACCTATCAAACCTCGTCCGAATAACCTCCAGTTTTGTACACACGTCACAAATGATATTACGAATCCTACGCAAACTCCGGGAATCTCATTCGACCCCGATATCACAAAAGTCAACTATGAGTAAAACTTCTCCATTTTCCAAACTTCAACTTTTCTAACTTTTGCCGAAACGCCTCAAATTGCCCTACGGACCTCCAAATCAGAATCCGGATGCGCGCCTAAGTCCAAAAATAGCATACGAAGCTGTTGATATCACCCAAAACCCATTCCGGGGTTGTTTGCTCAAAATTCCTATTCCGATCAAATTCTCACCGCTTAAGCTTCTAAAACGAGAATCCTTCTTCCAATTCGATTCTGAATCCCCCGGTAACTGAATTCAACCATGCACGCAAGTTGATACACATAATATGAAGCTGTTCGAGACCTTACGCCACTGAACAAAGCTTAAATTCTCAAAACAACCAGCTAGGTCGTTACAATTGGTACTGTTTGATTCAATATCGCTAAGGGTAATCCGTGTACGCAAGGTGATAAGTGAGTACACGGGTTGTACATAGTATTTTACCGGTTTAGACTACTTGTGAGCACGTGATTTTTGCCCGACCCAAAATACTCCTACAGAATCACACAATAGATTTTTGGTAGGTCATTTTAATTTTATAGAATTTTTAGGAATATTTGTTCACTTATATTTAAAGCATAGAAAACAACCCAATGCATTGCATATTAGGTTTTGTGTTCGTTAATTAATTGTTATTAAAATGAAAATCACAAATATTGTTCATGTTAGCTTTAAATATTAGATTGGTAATTCCCTTTTCATTAATTTAGGTTTGACTAATTTTGTAGTTATTGAAGAATAGATTAAGTTAGGATTTAATATAGGATTTTAATTAATTTAAGAAAAAGAAAAAAAAAAGAAAGGAAGAAGATGTGACGACCCGACCCGTCGTCTCATGAGTTACCGCTCTATTCCCCCCCCCCCCCCCATTTATGCTTCTTCATGCTTCATTATCAGTATTTGGTGTGTTATAGTTGATTTGGATTGGTATTGGTAGAAAATGAGACACTTAGTCTCTTTTAAGAAAGATTAAGTTGGAAAAGTCAACCGGACGTTGAATTATGAGTTAGAGGGCTCGGATGTGATTTCCGGGTGATCCGGTTAGCTTCGGGGGATGATTTGTGACTTAGGAGCGTGATAAGAATTGATTTTGGAGGTCCGGTGTAGAATTTGGCTTGAATTGGCGATGTTAGTATTTTGGCGAATCCCGGTTGATAGGTGAGATTTTGATCTGAGGGTCGGAATAGAATTCCGAGAGTTGTCGTAGCTTCGTTAGGTGATTTTGGATATGTGTGCAAAATTTCAGGTCATTCGAACGTCGTTTGGTTGGGTTTTTGATTGAATGCGCGTTTCGGAAGTTTTTGAAGAACTTAGGCTTGGATTTGTCGTAATTTGATGGTTTTAGTGTTAATCGTGGTGTTTTTATGATTGGAACAAGTTTGAATTATGTTTTAGGACGTATTGTTATTTTTGGTTGAGGTCCCGGAGGCCTCGGGATGAGTTCGGATGGTTAAACGGAGAGTTTTGGGATTTTTCATGTTGCTAAGTCTGCTGCTTCTGGTATGTTTTCGCTTCTGCGGAATATGGACCGCAGAAGCGGCATCGCTTATGCGATTGAGGAACCGCAAAAGCGGTTTTGGACTCGAATTGGGTTTTCCGCAGAAGCGGATGTTTGGGCCGCAGAAGCGGTCCCGTTGGTGCCATTTATGGGCCGCAGGAGCAGTCGAGGCCTTTAAGTGGAGAACCGCAGAAGCGGTATAAATGTCGCAGAAGCGGTCCCGCATAAGCGGGGACGGAACCGCATATGCGAAAAGTGCTGGACAGAGAAGGTTTTAAGATAACATTTCATCCGCGAGCTAAGGGTATTTTTCCTCCATTATGGAACATCTTGAGAGCATTTTGGGAGCAATTAAAGAGGGTTTCAACTGAGATTGACTGGAGGTAAGTTTTATGAGTTAAAAACGTAATTATTATGTGAAATTAACCTAGAAATTCGTGGAATTAAGCCTAAAATTGATGAAATAGGGCTTGGGATTTTGTGATTTAAATTTGGGATTTGAGGGAGCATTTGAGCTCGGATTTTGGTAAATTTGATATGTATAGACTCGTGGCGAGATGAGGAATCCATTAATGTGAATTTCCTAATTTTTCGAGAAGTGGGCCCAGGGCTCGGGTTTTGCTAATTTCGAGATTTTCGCTATTTTTTGATTGTTTTCGATTGGGTATTTTCCCTTAGCATATTGTGATGTATTCGCTCTGATTTTTTATTAGATTCGACGTGCGTGGAGGACGATTTGAGGGGCAAAGGCATCGTGAGCTAGAGATTTCACCGGTTTCAGGTGAGTATTGATTGTAAATGATAGTCTGAGGGTTTGAAACCCCGGATTTGCACATCATAGTGCTGTATTGAGGTGACGTGCACGCCGGATAGCGAGCGTGGGGTAGAGCACCGTTGGGGAATGTGACTTGGTCCATCCTGATTGATGAAATTACTACTTATTTGACTGAAACTACTTGTTATCATCATAATATGGGCTGATTGCCATGTTCGGGCTTCGTGCCAACTATGTGAATCCTTCAGGGATTGATATCACTGTTTTCGCATTACTTTACATATTACTTGATCTCAGTCCAGGGTTTTAATACTGTTTTGCAAACTCAGCCATTTTTCTACGACTTGAAAACTTAAGCAATATTTTAATGACGTTTTGAACTGAGAACTATTATTTTAATATTGCCCAAGTGGCTTATGTGCATTTCTAGACTGAGCATGGATCGGACTGCGCGCCGCAGCAGTGTTATAGTGATTTCTGGAAATATGGATGGCTCGGGCTGCGCGCCGCAGCGGTATTGTATTGATATTGAGGCCGAGGGCCTGGTTGGTGACACGAGATGGCTTGATTATTTGCGCTTGGGCTGTAGGAGCCCCTCCGGAGTCTGTACACACCCCCAGTGAGCGCCGTCGACGTTAAATATATGGATGGCTCGGGCTGCACGCCGCAGTGGGTACCAGAGTGTACCGTCATAAGAATTGCATTGCACTCATGTATTTGTTCCTATTTGTATTATTTGTCATGACATTCCAGCACTCGCATTTCATTGGCTTCCATGCTATCTTACACTGTTTAGCTGATACCCTGGTGTTATTGGATAATAGAGTGTTGTGCCCGAGGGGCTGACTTATGTGTTGTCTTGCACTATCTGTTTCACATTCATTTGCTTAACTGTTGGAAAAAGATATTTTAATAAGAGGTTTTTAAACTGAGCCTAAATATTTATAATGATTATACCGTTTCACTGTTTTCTCAAAGGGTTACACTGTTCTATATTGCACTATGGCTTGCTTTACGTGGTTTCTTACTGCTCAGTTATTATTTACCTTTGTTACTCACTGAGGTTGAGTACTTACTTTGCTCCCTGCACCTCGCGTGCAGATGCAGGTATTGGTTTACCCGGTAGCGGGTTTGAGATGGTTGAGGATTTACTATCGTAGCTGAGCAAGGTGACCGCCAGCGTTCGCGGCACCGGATTTCTTCCTTTTTATTTCCAGATTTATTTCTAGGTATTACAGGCTTTGTAGTTGTACCAAAATCCTTCTAGATGCTCATGACTTGTGACACCCTGGACGGGCTGTGTTGGGTTGTAAATATCGTTACTTGATGTCATTAAGTCATGTTTTGCTATTCATTTATGTTAAATTATTTTCAAAGAGACGAATTGGGTTAATTGGCTGGCCTTGTCTTCACGAGAGGCGCCATCACGACTAGTGCAGGTTTGGGTCGTGACAAGTTGGTATCAGAGCCTAGGTTACTAGGTCTCACGAGTCATGAGCAGGTTTAGTAGAGTCTCGCAGATCGGTACGGAGACGTTTGTATTTATCCTCGAGAGGCTGCAGAACCTTTAGGAAAACTTCACATTCTCGAATTCTTATCGTGCGTCCTTGATTCAGCTTGAAAAGAAACTCTTGAAATTCCTTGCACGCGTTTGTATGCACACCTTAGCGCTCAGTATCAGATGTGCCTTGATGGCTTGTGATTCCCCGATCAAGGGGCGAGATGGAATCTCCGTGAGTTTGGTGTTGGGCCAGTCTGGAGGACTTGAGGCCGGATCTTGCCTATGGCTTTAGCACTGAGGTGCTGATCATGTGAGCAAGTGTTTTGAACTTATATGTTCGGTATTATCCCTATTAGCCGGAATGGCGGTTTGGTATTCATGTGATGAGTATGTTAGTACTGCGAGATGTAATTATATGACTTGGTAGTGACGAAGAAGTCTGCTGGATAATAGATGAACTGTTAAGTGATTCGTTCCCTATTGTGATTTGATTTGTAGCCCGAATATGGGCGCGTGAAGGATATTTTCGTGTCTCCTAGTTGGAAAGTAAAGTGCAATACATGTGGGGTATGTGCAATATATGATGGTGGAAGGTATACTGAAGTACTACATTGAGGCGAAGCAGGTGGGTTATCTCCTACGGAATGTTCTTAAGTTGTATGATCCTTACGCGTATGTTAGAAGATCTCACGTGTAATTGAAGGGTACGTGTTGAAATTTGAGAATTCGGGTCGCTTAAGAGAGTAGACTCAACTGAGGTAGGAATGAATGCGAGGTTTGCAGAGGATTACAGTACTAGATGATATGTGTTTTCACGAACTGGTAGATGATTTGAGTTTAATCTCACTATAATATTGTGACATCATTAGAGTAAAAGTATTATGGGTTATTAAGTGTGTCCTGATATATGGCTTCGAGCCAAGTTGGGGAGGTTGCTGTTGATTAGCTGATTGCACGGTTATGTGCTATGTTGGTTCCGGTTTGAGGCATGCTGGCGAATCAGTTCTGGTCGCAGAAATTGAGCCAAGGATGGCACGAGTGAAGCAAAGTTTGTGATAGAGGTCATATTATGTTTTATAGAGTATGAGAAACACGGAATGTCTAGAGTGTTGTTGGTAAAGAATGCTCGGCGCATAGAGAAGGAAGATGTTTGTTTGTATTGGAATGAGATCATATCCTGCGATGCCAAAGTGCTAATGAGGCACTGGTGGCTATGTCCGTTTGATCAGGTAAATTGCAGTTTGAATAAGAAGTAAAGGACGCTTGAGAATGGTTTTATTGTGTTCAAGATTTTACATATAATAATCAGGTGTCTTAAGGTTGTGTATGTGGTTAGAGACTGTGTTTTCATCGGAAAGGTCAAGACTTGTGATACTTTTACGTGGATTATGGGATCCTATGTATCGGTATCTGGAAAGTAAAGGTAACAGATTTAGATTCGCAGGAAGTTCTTCATAGTAGGTTATTTTGGGAATGTGGTGTTTCCGGGAATATTTGAGAGAGTGTCCAGTAGCTCATGGGTTTGAGACAGTGTGGTCTTATGTTCGAGTCTCGTGTGGTGAGCCTGGGCAGAGGCATTGTGGTGCTGCTGCAAGAGGGGAGTATCAAGTGAAAAATGAAATCAGTAGGAAATCTAAGATAAATGAAGTAGCTTGTTAGTGGACCGAATCGGTATGGTAAGGATATGATTAATTCTTCATATGTGTTCAAGGCAATGAGCCCTTACAGGTATGTGCAGCAAAGCTCTTGAGTTTTGACAGCTTGCTTAGCTTGGTNTGAATCTCTGATCTAAGAATCCTAAGAACACTGGGTCACGCATGTCCTTTCCTCACCCTTTCTTTTCTGTTCAATAGTTTAAAGATTCACCCCAAACGGTTGTTCTTGACAAGAACAACCATTTGGGGTCGATTTTAAGATGTATCGAAGCACAAGGTCCATTTCGTTTGTCCTGTGTGTCAATAGGTAGTACTTTTTCCTTATTTTCTTGTTTTTATCTTATTTTACTTTCTTACATCTGTTTCATGATTCACGCCCATGAAAATAAAATAAAAGAAAAAATGTGTTGTTAGGGTTTTATTCATCTTTGTCTTCTCTTGTTGTTTGTTAATTAGGCAGTAATACTAATTAAATCGAAACTGTTTAGGATAGATTCCTTATGTTGTTTTCTTTTCTTGTTTTGTTCTTCCTGTTATTTCTTGTTTTGGTGTTTAGTTTGCATGCTTTAGGTTATTTACAGTATTTTGTGTTGTTACTATTCGTTTGATTCGGATATTCCATGCTAGTTCATTTTTCATTGTTTGTCTCTTAAATTCAATCTGATTTAGCAATATTTTTGTTGTGATTTGAATAGTTTGTCATTAGCCGTTTGAATTAGATTTCTGATTGTTTAAAGCAAAGATTCATCATGAATTTGGTTCATTTTAGGTTTATTTTTTTAGTGTTCAGCTATTTAAAATTCAATCACACTATCTAGATTTGTTGTTTGATTTGTCCATCGACATTGGCCTGCTCATTTGTGTTTGCCCTAGTTTGTGAATTAGTAGACACTTCTAGGGGTCAAATGAACAAAAAAAAACTTAAGGGGTCATGTGAGGGGTGGACAAATATGAAAATAGGATATGACCATGTTAAAAGGTTCTAGAATATGCGCAGCTTGCCCTATTTGGCCAGCACAAAATGCTAAAGCCAATGAGGGACAACCAGCTGTCCAATTCTGTTAAAAGATGCCTTTTGTAGCTGAAGGGAATAATTTCTTTATCCTTTCATCACATGGCATTTTTTGATGCTCATAAATAGTATCCTTCTCATTCATTTTAGATAATGATTTAGAACCCTATAAAGCACCAAAAAGATCCAGCTACTATTCCATTGGTGGCTGGTTCTACTTTCCTTTGACTTTTAGCAAAAACTTAGAAAAAATTTCCCTGAAGTTTTTGGTTTGAGTGTGGATTAAGTTGAAGCTGCTACTGCTATTGACTAGCTATTATCTCCTATTCATTCTTTGCCGAAGTTCTTATTTCATTTTCCTTTGCTGTATCCATGTATTTTCGTGAGCTTTGAAGTGATAAAAATGGAATTGTAGCATGTTGGTTTGGAATATGACTCAAGATTTTTCTTTGCTAAATGTTTTCTGTTGTTTTTCCACTTCTGGATTTGAAATTTCTTTTCAGTTTTAGTTAAGTATTGCTGACACTAATGTTCTACTCTATAGTGTAGTCAGGATGTTTAGACGTTTGAGTTAGTTTAGTTGATCCATGTGCGGTTTAATAGTTTATAATGCCTAACAGTTGTAATTTATTGGGACTTTGCTAAAAACTACTTAACGTATATTGTATTATGTGTTTGAATTGCTGAGTATTCTTAGTTGAATTTCCTCGAATTTCAATGTTGTTAGATTAATGGCATGTTTAGATATAAGGTAATTCATGAACGAGTTTAGGACTTGATCCTTTGTTGATTGATATTAGCTGCATGTTTATAAACTAACTTATAGTGGTTGATTAGTATTGTGCATTTTCAATAGTTAGGTAGTGTAGTTTTGTACACAAATAAAATCAGGCCCAATTGAGGTCCTGGCACCAAAGGCCCTTTGGTTGAGATAATTTGGCCCGGTTTTTGGCCCATGTGAAGGCGGTCTACTTAAAACCAGGCCCAAGGCGATCAGATCTTGGCTCCTCTCGCTTTTGGGGCTCCATTTCGAACCTAAGTATCTTCAGCATTTTTTTTTATTTTTTTGTTAATGTAATAAAAGTGGAATTTAATGTTGAGGTTAGTTTTCTGTTAGACTGCTGGGCCTGATGTTAGCCCATAATAAGACAGCCCTGGTCAGATTAGGCCCGCAAGGTCTTTGAAGCCTCGTTACTTCTGGGCTCAGTTTCGAGCCCAAGCAGCTTCAATGCTATATTTCTTTGATCAAATAACCCAGTGGGCTTACTGTTGGCCCATATTCTTTTAAATAATTAAGGGCCTGGTTTATATTACTATGCATTCTCATAATTCGTATCCCTTTGAATTGAATTCAAAACTTAGTCTAAACATGAATATTCGTAGCTACTTTAGGCACATTTAATATATCATCGTGGTTGTGTACACGTTCGCGTGACATAATTACGATTTTAAAACAAAAGCGGAGTATGCGTTCGGGCAACTTCGACTGAACTTTCTTAATACTAATAAAGCGTCATTAATTATGGACACGTAAGCGTGACATGATTCTTGACGCGCCAAACAAATGGGTACACGTGCACGTGACCTGTTTTAAGATAATTTCATAATTAAAAAGAGGTAAATGCACATAGGTTCTAAAATAAGTAATTAGACAATTTAATTAAGCCAGGTATGATTAAAGCGACCGTGCTAAAACCACGGAACCCCGGTGTTGATACCCAATTTTTCCCTATATATTTTTAAGTATGCATAAATACCTTCAAATAGCATATATATGCATATATAAACATGCAAAAGGTTTTAATAACTTTTTTCCATGATTTTAAAAATTTAAATTGATTTATTTTCTTCCCTTTTATTCATAAAATCCCCAATAATTATTTCCCAAAATTATTGTTATGATGATTTATTCATTTAATCTCTATACTTAGGCCAAAAAATGGTTGATATATTTTTATGCATTTTTTATAATTGCATTTGGTATTTTTCAAGCTAAATTGCATATAATTACGAAATAAGACCTTTTATGTATAATTACATTTTATATGCGTGAAATTGGTTCCTATATTTTTAAAAATGATAATTATATATTTTAAATCATCTTGGCACATTAAATTATTTTCTAGAAACTACCTATTATTTATTATAAATTAAATAGAGAATGGTGGCTATTTAAATTATAGCCAGATTTGGCTTTGAATTGTAGACCAAATTAAACCCATTCCCCAAATCCTGAACCCATCTACCCGATCAAATCCTGGCCGTTGATCTCCCAGATCAACGGTCCATACGACCCCTTTCCTTTTTTAATTCCTAAGACTACCCTAACCCTAGCCATTCTTCACAGCTGCCGCCTTTGAATCTCTGGTCTCCTCTCTTCTCTCAACCTAACCCTAATCCCTCTTCAACCGCCGCCTCCTTCTCCGATCTTCTCCGCTGACCACCTTTCAACCCCAAGCCTCCAATGGTTCCTCCATCGCCTTGCCCATCCTCTATGAGGCCTTCAAGGGGCCTGGGCCACGTCGACTTGTATCAAGGGTTGCTGTTTTGGTTGTTCATGGCTTCTCCGGTGTGATTTTGGGCAAAATCACACCATATTTGTTACGGTCTTTGAAGTTTATAGAAGGTTCTTCCGTTTCTATTTGGGTTTCCTTTGAAACCCTAACTTTCGTTTGTATCTCTTAGATATGTGTTGTTTTTTATGATTCAAGTATGTTTCTTTCTATGTTTTACACTATTCTCAAACTTCTTTTGCCAAAAATCATTGATTGCGAGTTGTTTCACTTTCTTCTAAAGCTAGGGTTTTAAGAACTTCTTATACACTTGTTTAAACTAATTCTTTATATTTGAAACTTCTATCTTTGCATATATTGACCGATTCTATGTTCTTACTGCTTTTTCAACTCACCTATGTTAAAAAGCCCTAATTTTTTTAGATCTTCTTTGCTTTGGTTCTGTGTGTTAGCATGACTGGTCAATTCTTGTTAAGTTTCTGTGGTTACCATGCTTCAAATAGGTTTTACTGAGTCCTTAGCCTACTTATATCACCTCTATTTGATTGTATTCATCTTGATTGTTCATCTCTTGCCTCTTTCTGTCGATATTGCTGACTCACATGTTTGTTACGTCTGTTTGTTCTTCTCTATTTATATGTTGAAGTATAGAATCATAACTCTCTCGTGATTGATTCTGATTTCCTTACTTAATGGTTTGATTGAAAGATTTTCTTTTAAAACCCTAAAATTCTACCTTGTCTGCTAAAATTGACTGATCCCCCTACATTATTTGCTGTGGTACTTTAGTCTCACTGAATCATTTCCTTAATTGGAGTTTTCCGAACATAGTCCTAATTGACTACCCTATGCTTACTGAACCTTGATTCTTTCCTTATTAGTCATGTACTGATTTTTCTTGCCTTATATGCTACCGGTTCTTACCGTTTGAATTAATTCCCTTGACTTAAGGGAGTACTTGCCTTGAGTTTTTGATTGAATGATTCTGAGTTCCTTAATTACCATGCTATTATGATTCTTACCTTATTTGCTACCTGTTTTCAAGCTATAAATACTCTAGTCTTTCATTAGCATGACAGGAACACTTGGGTTCAAAACTATCTCTCATACTAAAAAATTTCTGCTCTCTCTCTTGTGTTATTTGCTACTGTTCTAAGTTAGCCAGCTGCAAGCCAAGGCTAACCTTGTGCTCTCTTGTTCTTTCATTCTGCTTACTCTCCTCTTCACTGGTATGTCCTAGTTTCAATTTAAAGTTCCAACAACAACATGATTCTCTTATTGTTCCAGTTCCTCTTGTTTCTTGTTTGCTTTTATTTATGGTTTTGTTGTGAAATTTGTAGTTAAGAGTTACATTATCAGCATGTTATTATGTCTTCCCCCTTCCTTTAGATCAGTACATTCCTCTTAATGTGTGTTTCTGAGCATGTCCTATCTCTTAGTTGTTGTGTACTTACAATCCTATATTCCATGAATTCTCATATCCCTATCACCCCTCTATATGGTTGTGTTCTTCATGTCTGGTTTGTTGACTATGCCAGTGTCAGCTGTTTCTGAGCATGTCCAAACCAGTCCTAGACCTTTGCTGGGTTACGTGTTTGTAAGAATATGTTCTATGTATCCCAAACCCCTCGACCCCTGTGTGTGACTGCTGAATTTACTTGGTTCTGTGAACTAGACCTGTGCTAAGGTGTTTTGGCTTCTGTTCATCTCTTCAAACAAGTCTTTGTTGTTCTACTACATTACTTTCAAAAGAAAAGACTTTTTGTTAAATACAGTTTCTTACTAAAAACTTTTCAATTTGTGTCCATCACTTCTCACTCTACTCTTAGTTAATAAGTTCTGCCCCCACTAGTATGTGTACTGCCTTGGGATCCTTTTGAGAACCCTCTAAACTCTGGCATACTGAGGCTGGCCTTTCCACACTGCACTTGTTCAATCTTTGGTTACTAAGTCTAGGTGTAAGCACTACCCGGGATCCTTGAGATCCTTAGGGAACTTTGATGCATCTAGACTCTGATTTGTCTATGGAACTGAGGCATATGAGGCCGTTGGAGGCTTTGGGAAATCTGGGCCTAATTGAAGGCTCCTTATAGAATAGCTTATTGATTTTCTATTTCTATCTATGTAATTCATTCATTGGCCTGTAATAATTTGTAAGCAGATATTGGGGTATTTAGTAAAAAAGGGTGGGTACATGCATACTTTATGGGGTAATACGGGCAGAAATCCTGCTCCAAGGACTTTACTTTTAAGTTCAGTTTGCTCTAAATAGACAACATGCTCATAGGATTTTATTCTTTAATCTGATTGCTTCGCCTAATAGAAATCATGTCCATATGATTTCACATTTAAGTTTGTTTGCTCATCAAGTAGAAACCATGTCTGTAAGGTTTTACATTCTGTCATGTTTTGAAACCATGCTTAATAGGTTCCAAACCATCATGTCTTAAAATCAGTTTAGTAATAGATGCCATGCCTATAGGACCTAATCCAGATTCAGTTATAACAAGTATTTATGAATGTTTCCATACAGGAAAATCGTTAAAATCAATGTTACGCTTGGATATCATGCATATAGGGAGCTCTACTCGCAATTCTGTCTAGTCTAATAAATCGACTTGATCACGCCTAGAATTGGTTCTATTAAGTATTAAGCACTTCCCGAAACAAGTTCTTTCAAACTACCTCAATCTCACTAGATATCATGCCTATAGGTATTAAAGGATGTTTATTTCAAATATAGACATCAGTATTATGCGTATAGGCAAGACTTTAGGGCATTTTAAAATCTGCATTCTCTGAAACTATCCCTATCGCTCAATGTTTTCTGATCCTAACAGGCTTTTAAAAAGAGACCCTAGGCAACTACAAGGGTGTAACTTCCGAGTCTAAAAATTGTTTGTCTGTTTCTGCCTATTCACTTAGATATCCTGCTTTAGGACATTGATTAATAAAAGACCTTAACTGTGCTTGAGTCATGCTGCTTATGTGTTTGTTTTAGGAGGAAACTCTGGGCCTCTTAATTGTTCCCCTTATGTATGAAAGTCCTAAATTCTTTTTGACTGTCGCCTTAGAATTTTCTCCTTCTAAAACCTTAGGGGAACGTCTAGAACCACCTATAGGTAGAGGTCCTAACTCCCTCCAGGACCATTAAGAAGGGACGGGTAGCAGCACGTAATAGGAATCATTGACCAAACACTCGCTTTGCATGACCAATAAGGGGATGGGAAGGGTAGACATGGGATATGATGACTACTAATGTCACGTTTAGCCCCTCATTGAGGAGTGTTTACCGGACATTGCGTGGGGGTAATCCTATAGGATAACCAACCTAGGACCCCTCCTTACCAAATCCTTTCTTTATTTAAACCTTTGTTCAAACCTTTATCTTAATACTTGAGTTACTCAACGTGCTTTACTTGCAACTTATTTGATTCAACCATTTATATGGACTAATTTGTGAATATATGTTCGGCCGGGACCCACAGTTGTGGACCAAGAGCGGTGCCTAACACCTTCCCCTCAAGGTTAGTTCGAGCCCTTACCCTAATCTCTGGTAATGCAAACCAACCCAAGAGTTAATCGCTCTAGGTGCCCTAACGCACCGTAATCCGTTAGGTGGCGACTCTTCAAATACCCAATTCCCAAAAGAAAATGAGTCATTACACCCCGGGAATGTCGAAACCCAGACATCTCCCCATCAAAAGGGGAGGGAAAAAAGGGGGCGCGACACCGGGAATGCCTAACACCTTCTCCCAGGTTAACAGAATTCCTTACGCGGATTTCTGTGTTTCGCAGATTGTAAAACAGAGTCAGACTTCCTCGATTCGGGATTTTAAACCGATGAATTGGGACACCATAAATTATCCCAAGTGGCGACTCTAAATTTAATAAATAATCCCGTTTCGATTATTGTCACTTTAATTGTCAAAACTCCCTTATATCCCCTTTTCGGGTAAAAAGGAGGTGTGACAGCTCTAGCGACTCTGCTGGCAAACGAACCCAGAATCTCTTGTTCAGGGTTCAAGAATTTGAGCTTTTTAATATGATGTTTACTTGGCTTGGTTTATTGTTAATATTACTGTATTTTGTAAACCTAATGTGCTAATTGTTGTTAATTTACTATTTCGATATTATTTGAATTTATTCAAATGACTTCTTATGCCACCCTTCTGAGTCTTCTAAAATATGGTGCACACGTACGCATGGCCGACTTTCCATTAGAAGTCATACCAATTAGAACGAGGCTTGGGTCAGTAACAAGGCCGTGTAGACTTTCGTGCTCCCGATACGTTGCCCCTACCTCGGATCGAGTTGTACGCTCGGGTAAGCCAGGTCTAGAACGCAACCCCAAGTTCAAACCTAGAATGACATAACCTCATGCCGGATCCCAAGTAGGAACGTTTGTTTGCATCACGTGCATTTGACTTAGGGGACTCAACATAGGGGTTGGGTCCGTCTAGGACAGGTTTACCCAAAATAACAGACCATCCTGATTCATCTTACGTGCTATGTGAACATTTATTTGTTTTGGCCTGCATGCTGATCGGCTAGAAAAAGAAAATCAAGAGAAAACCAAGAGTGATGTAGGAAGGAAATAAAACCCGGTTCTGGAAACCCCGGTATTTGAAAATATCCCAAAACTCTGCCGAAATTTTTTCAAAAAAGAGAAGAAAAGGAAGAAGAGTCATTCTTGTTTTTTCAATTATTTCAAAACTGACCGAACTACGTAGGTCAGATTCTCATCGGATGTGGGGTACGTAGGCAACCTACATAGGGTTCGACCTCCTTTTTTGCAAAAGTAACCAAATAAAATGAAGTGTAGTTAGGGCTCTGGTCAAAAGAATAAACCGACCCAACTTCGGTTATGGCTTAAGCCGTTCTTGCCGAGATAGCCTTAGAATATCTTTCAATTGTCGAAAGGCTATTTACGTAGAGAACGGACAAGTCTGTCAGTGAGGTATCATTTTTTATTTTAAAAAAGGTATCTTCCCCCGGCCTCAAAATTTATTTGGAATTGTGAGGGGGGGGCACATTTATAAAAACAACCACTTTTGTTAAAATAGTGTAGCGGGGAAGGGCCATTTTCCTTTGATATATGTTTTTTTCCTTAAGAAGTTAAGAAATGGTTTTCGAAAAGTCCACCGGAGTCAGCCCTAACCTTAACCATCCACAGCCACAAAATGAACAATGTCCAGAACCCGACACTATTGGTAATAGAACAGGCTCAGTTGCAGTTGCGTATGTGGTGGTATGATTAAGATGAAGATGGTCAGGATTGGGTGAAAGAGCATTTGGGTGCCCTTACGGACATTATGGAAATCAAACCACGGGAGGATTTAATCAAGGCTTTGGTAACTTTTTAGGATCCTGTGCACAACGTTTTTCGTTTCTCAGATTTTGAGCTCACTCCTACTCTAGAGGTAATAGCCGGATATATTCATTTTGGTCGGGACCTGAGAAAGCAACAACTTATATTCCCAAGGACCCCCTCTGTGCATAAATTCTTTGATCTTCTGAATATCAGCAAGCAAATGAAGAAGGCCCATGTGAACAAAGGATGTTGTTCCTATCACTTCTTGTATTCCAGGTTCGGGCACTCAGTTGGGTTCGAAACACACGAAAAGGGATTGAACAACAAATAGGACAAGAGTATTTGGCAAACTCATCGTATGTTCTCTTTCACAATGGCGTTCTTGGGGATTATAGTCTTTCCAAATGCAGAAGGGAATACAGATATTCGCATGGCCAGAATCACACAAATCCTCACTACAAAAAAAGATCATACACTAGCTCCTTTAGTGCTGCAAGACATTTATCGGGCATTGACACTGTGTAGATCCGGGGCTCAATTCTTTGAAGGCTGTAATGTACTTCTACAAATGTGGTTGATCGAGCATCTCCTCCATCACCCCAAATTCATGAGTTATGGTTCAAGCAAAGACAACTTCATCAAGAGTTATGAGGAAAGGGTGAAAGACTACAATGCTCCAGAAGGGTTTGAAGCCTGGGTCTCCCACTTAAGAACTCTAAAAGTAAGTCAGATCGAAAGGACTCTAGGATGGGTTCCGGTGACGGACATCATACACATGATGGCTACAAAAGGCTACCTAATGTTGATGGGTTTGAGAAGTGTCCAGCCATATGCACTGTAGAGGATTTTAAGGTTGTTGAGGAGATATCAGGTGGTGCCCGAAGATGAAGATTTAACCACCCAGGTCATTGAGCTACATCCAGAGGCTACATTGCCCGAGGCTTTAGTCCAACAGGTTTGGAATGATTGCCGATATCTGAAAAATGGCACCCAAGTACTAGATATTGCAAAGGGGGAAGTGGATCCAGATTATGCCGAGTCTTGTGAAAGTAATGAGCCAGAGCCCGAGAGACCCGTAAAGAGACCGCATGTTCAAGCTTTTGATGACAAAGTCCGGGAAAGGTTAGCCTGGGGAGAGAAGGAGAAAAAATATCAAGCCGCCATTCACACTTTGGAAGAAAAATTGAGAAACGTTGAGTTCAATAAAGATCTACAAATGCAAGAAGCTGAAGGTGAAAGGAGAAGGTGGGTCCAAGAAAATGAAGCCCTCCGAGCTCAAATTCAGAGGATGAAGATCGTCGCTGAAAATCCGGCCAGAAGCAAACAAGATGAAAAACTCATAAACAGTCTTAGACGGAAGGTGTGTGATTACGGGGCTGACTTGGAAAAGGCTGAAGAGGAATTGGCTAAAACCCGAGCAAGGTTGGCATAGAATGCAGAAGGGCGGGCAACGTTTGTTCAAATGCTAAAGGAAAGATATGATAGAGAGGTCACATTTCTAAAGAAGAAGCTGACTACACTGGAAAAAATGAGATGGCCCAGCAAACCAATAATTTAAAAGTAGAAAGGGGGCATTGCTATGCACTGATTGGCCAACTGGAAGAAAGTATGCAACAATTACAGGACCAAAACAACACAGATACCCAAGTGTTGGAAGCTCGGGCACAACAAATAGGGCGTCTGTTTCAAGAGAAAGGTGTCATCAGAACAAGGATTAAAGAAATAGCTGACTATGTCGTGATGAAGTGTCATGAATGTGAAGACATGACTAGGTCGATGTTTTTTGCTTCTGTGATGATATTCCTTCGCCAAGTGATGGCTGACTTGGACCGTCTTCAGTAGGATATTGCGCAAAGGCCTGCGCAAAGACCGGATGATGTTCCACAGGCTCCCAGGGCAACGGTGGAAGCTCTTATGTACTCATGACTTCCTGTTGGTTTTAAGTCTGTAGTTCATTTGTCGAGTCTGTTAGTTTTTATGTCTAGTTTGTTTTTCCTGTTTAGACTCTGTATGTCAGAGTAATTGTGATAGAAAATCAAAAAAGATTTTATTTTAATAGAATATTGAAAACCCCCAAAAAAAATTTCCTTTTATTTCATATTTATCCCATGAACTACGTAATGATCTGATTTATGCGGCATCATGATACGTAGGCAATCCCCATAGGATTCGATCATAACCATAAAATAAAAAGAGAGGAAAGAAATTGAGTGAGAAGAAAGAGTGGCAAAACATGAGGGGAAAGAAAGTGCAAAAATAAAAGGGGAGCGACGAGAACCAAGTAAAGACAGGCAGGAGTGAAACGAAAAGAAAATAATAAGAGAAAGTGCAAAGTGAAAAGAGTTAGTTAAGGTCGGGATGAAGCATGCATCCGTTCAAATGCATAATAGAAGCAGTTAACTGTTCAGGTGCATTGCATCCCAAATGTGCGGTTGCCTATCTGTTAAGCTCTTAAACACTAACAAGTTTGCTACTGTTATTGAGAACATGAAGGTGGTTAGTTTGTTTGGCATTCTGGAAAGTCACCTGTATAGCACCAGGTCTAAACACAAGGCGATCATGGCTAGCAAAGAATTGGATGCAAGTGTTATTGGCCCGCCGAAAGAGATGGAGGAATCTGAGTTTGGTATGAAAGAAGAGGTACATAAGCTGATGCACCAAATGGCCGAAATGTACCAAGCATGGATGAAGGAGCATCCTCCACCGTCATACCCCGCCAAACCTGCTTTCATCCCACCACTAGCTCAATCTCAAGAGCCCACCATTGTTGATCTGTCCCCACAACACGCACCAAGCTTCATCCCTAACCATCATTATCCTGGCACCTCTTCCTAAGCCATCCAAGCTCCACCTGCCAAAACAGCCACCCACCCTGCTCCGCCGGCTACCCCTATCTTCGTAGCACCTCCGCTAGCTACCCTTCATCAATCTTCCAGTGAGCCGGCATTCCAAGCCCAAGATAACAAATACTATATACCAGAGCCTACCTTCAAAGTCACGGATCATTACTCTTACACTCCTCACGTTGAACTTCCTCCCGAAACTAAGAAGCCAAGCAAAAATACGGATCAAGAAGAGATATTTAGGAAGGTAAATATTTTGGAGCAGTCACTGAGAAATATGCAAGGGTTAGGTGGCCAAGTGAGTGTGGCATATAAAGATCTGTGTTTATTTCCTGATGTCCAGCTACCTGCCGGATTCAAAATGCCCAAGTTTGACTTGTACGACGGGCATGGAGACCCTGTGGCCCACTTAAGAGGATTTTGTGGCAAAATGAGGGGTGCTGGTGGGAAAGATGAATTGTTAATGGCATATTTTAGTCAAAGTTTTAGTGGTGCAGCAATGAAGTGGTACAACTGCCAGGACAACAGCAGGTGGTACACCTGGATGACTTGGCCCAGGATTTCGCTCGGCATTTCCAGTACAACATAGAGATTGTCCCAGATTGCCTATCCTTGACTAAGATAGAGAAAAAGCCCAATGAGAGTTTCAGGGAGTATGGTTTCCGGTGGAGAGAACAGGCGGCATGACTCAACCCTCTAATTGAGGAAGCTGAAATGGTAGAGTACTTTCTTCAGGCCTTGGAGCCTACTTATTTTGGTCATATGATCTCGGCCATAGGTAAGTCTTTCAATGAAGTGGTGAAGATGGGAGGAATGGTAGAGGAAGGACTCAAATCAAACAAGATCATGAGTTACTCTACCATCAAAGCAACTACACAAGAAATCCAGAATGGCATCAGGGGTGTGATAGGGAAAAAGAAAAAAGAAGATGTTGCTATGGTCGCCTCAGGATCGTGGCATGGCCCAGAGGGTTCACCACACCATTACACCCAGCCTCGACCCCAACCTCAAACCTACACCCAAACCCCATATAATCCACCCCAACACTACTACCCACCACAAAACCCTCAATATTCAGTCAGACCACCCCAATACCACGTCCACCGCACACAGTCATATGCTCAACCTCCTCATTACCCGCAATGGTGTGCACCAGCTTCACAAATATACCGAAACCCTACTGGTCCAAGCTTTCAACCCAGGCCGGAGTATAGAAATGAAAGGCTGCAACGGAAGAAAACTTTCACCCCGCTTGGGGAGTCTTATACCAGTTTGTTTTAGAGGTTGAGGCAGTTGGATGTTCTAAGGCCGATTGAGTCAAAATTACCAAATCCCCCTCCAAAAAACCTGGATTATTCCCTCAGATGTGCATATTGTTCTTATGCTCTAGGGCACAACACAGAAAAGTGTTGGAATTTGAAGAACGCCATCCAGGAGCTTATCGATACAAACCAAATTGTGGTCCAGAGCCCGGAAACTCTAAACATCAATTAGAATCCCTTGCCCGCCCATGCCGAAACGCACATGATTGAGATAGTGTATAAGTATGGAGAGCCCGAGAGGCCTTCGAAGTCTGTCACGATGATCCGTGCCAGTGAGAGTTCTCAGTCAAAACTCCAGTTGTTACAAAAGCAACATCCTCGACAGCTGAAGGGCTCAAGGACAAACTAAGCCCACCCAATGCTAAGCCGCCTGTATTGGTTGTAAAAGGGTTCCCAGATGATGATTAAGCAAAGAAAGGAAAGCCAAAAGTGGTGGTACCAGGGGTAGGAAGTAAGCCTGTCATAATCGTGGAAGGGGCTCGCACCGACCATATTGTTATTAAACCTGTGACCCAGCTGCCGATAAATAACACCACGGTTGTTCCATGGAATTGCAAGCAAAAGGTGGTAACCTATAAAGGGAAGGAAGTGGAAGAGGATGTTAATGAAACCCGGGTTTTTACTCATTCAGGGAGATGCTTTACCCCCAGAGGATTTAAGGAAAGCTAAGCCACTCAAAGATAACCCAATCCTAGTGTAGAAGCCAGTCACCGAAGAGGAGGCAGAAGAATTTTTGAGAAAAATGAAGGTGCAGGATTACTCCATCGTAGAACAGCTAAGGAAGACACCCGCTCAGATTTCTCTTCTATCATTGTTAATACATTCGGACGAGCACCGCCGGGCCCTCATGAAAATTCTGAATAAAGCTCATGTCCCTGACAAGATCATAGTGAACCATTTGGAGAAGATTGCCAACAAGATATTCGAGACAAACATAATCACCTTCTCGGATGATGAGTTGCCTTTAGAGGGTACGGAACACAATCGGGCTCTTTATCTCACAGTGAAATGCAAAAATTCTGTGGTCACAAGGGTGCTAGTTGACAATGATTCTGTCCGAGGTTTCGACGGATGGGGAAAATATTCTATTGGCGATATCGTGCTCGAACTGACGATAGGACCAGTTGAATTTACCATGGAGTTGCGGGTGCTAGATGTGGCCGTCTACTACAATTTGCTGTTGGGCAGGCCCTGGATACATGTTGCAAAAGTAGTCCCTTCTTCTCTACACCAGATGGTAAAGTTCGAGTGGGACAGATAGGAAATCGTCGTGCATGGTGTTGAGAAATTGTGTGCTTACAATGATACAATTGTCCCGTTTATTGAAGCCGAAGATGATAAGGGTCCCTGGGTCTACCAAGTTTCCGAAACAGTGCTAGTTGAGAAGATTCCGGAGGGGGAGTGTATTCCAGGTCCAATGTTAGCCTCCGCATCCGTCATGGTGGCGTCTGAAATGTTGAAGAATGGTTTTGTGCTGGGCAAAGGTCTGGGCGCATCCTTACAAGGTATCGTGTAACCAGTGTCTCTACCTGAAAATCTGGGTATGTTTGGTCTAGGATTCAAGCCCACAGGGGACGATGTGAAAAGGGCTAAAAGGTTGAAAAAGAAGGCATGGTCACTCCAGAAGCTTATTCCACGCCTCTCCAGGTCCTTCGTCAAGCCAGGGGTGGTGAAGCGTCCGGTGTCAGCAGCCCCAAAGCCTGTGGTTGACTTCGATGAAGAGCTGATTGAAAGGTTTCAAAGTTTATTAGATGAAGTGAACATGGTGGAAATTGGGGAAGGTTCCAGCAAAGAAAATGTGCAGTTCATTGGGCCAAAAGTGAAGCTTAACAATTAGAAGGCTACTCCCCTCCCTACTCGGAAGGAGCTTTGGTAGTTTGCTTTGTTTTCCTTTCTGTTATCTAGGTTATTCCAGGGTTGTAATCCAGATTTTTGTTTTTTGTTTGTTTTGATGTACAAACCCTTCTATCCTTATTTTCAATGAAATGCAATTTCCCTGTTTCTGTTACTCCTGATAATGTAATTTTATTATTCTTTGTACAGTTCTTTTTATGCTGGTTTCAATGACATGACATGCATAAGGAATTTTGGGCCAAGTCTTAAAAGCCAATCTAATCCTAATCCAAGAAGTAGAGTGCGATAATGAAACAGAATATGATGAAGAGGAGGCATTTGAGTAAATTAGTAAAGAACTAAATCATTTTGAAGAGAAACTCAAGCCTATTTTGAATGAAACTGAAGCAATCAATTTAGGAGATCCAGATAATGTCAGACAAACCAAGATAAGCGTACACCTGGAACCACAAATCAAGGAATAAATAATCAAAGCATTGTTTGAATATAAAGATATTTTTGCATGGTCGTATGATGACATGCCAGGTTCGAGTACTGACTTGGTGGTTCATAAATTGCCAACTGATATGGCATTCCCTCCCGTCAAGCAGAAGTTTAGGAAGTTCAAGACTGACATGAGTGTGAAGATCAAAGAAGAAGTCACAAAGTAGCTTGATGCGAAGGTCATTTAGGTTACTCGATATGACACGTGGTTACCTAATGTTGTGCCAGTGCCAAAGAGAGATGGTAAAACCAGGGTGTGTGTTGATTACCGCAATCTCAACAAAGCAAGTCCGAAGGATAACTTCCCACTGCCAAATATCCACATTTTGATTGATAACTGTTCCAAGCATGAGATCGGGTCTTTTGTGGATTGCTATGCGGGATATCACCAGATCTTGATGGACGAGGAACATGCGGAAAAGACAACATTCATCATGCCATGGGAAACATATTGATAACGGGTAATGCCATTTGGTTTGGAAAATGCTGGGGCAACTTACATGACGGCAATGACCACCATATTTCATGACATGATACACAAGGAGATTGAGGTCTATGTAGATGATGTGATCATAAAGTCCAGATAGCAGTCCCATATTGAGGACATGAGAATGTTTTTCCAGAGGCTCCGAAGGTACAACCTTAAGCTCAACCCTGCAAAATGTTCATTTGGTGTCCCATCTGGAAAAGTGTTGGGATTCATAGTTAGTCGGCAAGGTATAGAGTTGGATCCGTACAAGATAAAGTCCATCCAGGAAGCGCCGCCTCCAAAGAATAAGACTGAAGTGATGAGCTTGCTCGGGCAGTTAAACTACATCAGCATATTTATCGCTTAACTCACGACAACTTGTGAGCTCATCTTTAAGTTGCTCAAGAAGGATGCCGAGGTCAAATGGACTAATGAGTGTCAGGAGGCATTCGACAAGATGAAGAGGTACATGTCAAATCCACCTGTGCTAGTCCCGCCGGAACCTGGGAGACCTTTAATTCTTTATTTGACAGTCCTGGATAATTCGCTTAGTTGTGTGTTGGGACAACATGATATCACTGGCAAGAAGGAGTAGGCTATTTATTATCTCAGCAAGAAATTCACTTCTTACGAGGTGAAGTATACTCTCCTTGAAAGGACATGTTGCACCTTGACTTGGGTGGCACAAAAGCTGAAGCATTACCTGTCATCCTACACTACTTACCTCATTTCTCGCATGGATCCTCTAAAGTATATCTTTCAGAAGCCTATGACCACAGGAAGACTTCCAAAGTGGCAAATTTTGCTCACAGAGTTTGACATTGTCTATGTGACTCGGACTGCGATGCAAACCCAAGCCTTGGCCGACCATTTGGCCAAGGACCCGGTGGATGAAGAGTATGAGCCATTGAGGACCTACTTTCCTGATGAAGAGGTGATGCATATTGAGGAGGCTGAGCAGGATGAAAATCCAGGTTGGAAACTTTTCTTTGATGGGGCTGCTAACATGAAAGGCGTTGGAATAGGAGCTGTGCTCATTTCTAAAACAGCGCATCATTACCTTGTCACAGCCCAGCTTCCTTTCTATTGTACCAACAACATTGCTGAGTACGAGGCGTGCATTTTAGGTTTGAGGTTAGCCGTAGACATGGGTGTCCAGGAAGTATTGGTTTTGGGAGATTCAGATTTGTTGGTGCACCAGATTCAGGGAGAATGGGAAACATGAGATTTGAAGCTCATACCATATCGACAATGACTACATAACCTTTGTCAACGATTCAGATCAGTAGAGTTCAGGCATATTCCTAGAATTCATAATGAGGCTGCCGACGCCTTGGCTACTCTGGCGTTAATGGTACACCATCCAGATAAGGCTTATATTGACCCTCTGCATATTCAAGTTCGTGATCAGCATGCTTATTGTAACGTGGTGGAAGAGGAACTTGATGGTGAACCTTGGTTCCACGATATCATGGAGTACATCAAGTCGGGGGTATACCTGGTACAGGCCACAAGTGATCAAAAGAGAATGATTCGACGCCTGGATAGTGGATTTTTCTTAAGCGGGGAAGTTTTGTACAAACAAACTCCAGATCTTGGATTGCTGAGGTGTATAGATACTAAACAAGCTTCGATCATCATGGTTGAGGTTCATTCGGGAGTTTGCGGGCCGCATATGAGTGGATATGTTTTGGCAAAGAAAATTCTTCGAGAAGGATATTAGTGGCTCACCATGGAGCGAGATTGTATCAGCTTCGTGCGCAAATGTCATCAATGTCAGGTACACAGTGATCGGATTCATTATCCGCCATCGGAGTTGCATACAATGTCTGCACCTTGGCCCTTTGTTGCTTGGGGCATGGATGTCATCGGACCAATTGAGCCGACGTCATCGAACGGGCATAGGTTTATTCTGCTGGCCATTGATTATTTCACCATGTGGGTTAAATCTATGACCAAGAAGGCAGTGGTCGATTTTTTTCATTCAAACCACATTTGCCGGTTCGGAATCCCCAAGGTAATCATCACGGACAATGGTGCTAATCTTAACAGCCATCTGATGAAAGAGGTGTGCTAACAGTTCAAAATTATGCATCGAAATTCCACTCCTTATCGCCCCAAGGCAAATGGAGCTGTTGAGGCGGCCAACAAGAACATAAAGAAGATACTTCAAAAGATGGTGCAGGGTTCTAGGCAATGGCATGAAAAGTTGCCTTTTGCTTTGCTGGGTTATCGCACTACCATTCGCGCTTCAGTAGGTGCGACTCCTTATTTGCTGGTATATGAAACTGAAGCAGTTATACTCGCGGAAGTCGAGATTCCATCCCTTCGAATTGTTGCTGAAGGTGAAATTGATGATGATGAATGGGTCAAAACCCGATTGGAGCAATTAAGTCTGATTGATGAAAAACGATTGGTGGCAGTATGTCATGGTCAGTTGTATCAGAAGAGAATGGCAAGAGCATACAACAAGAAGGTGCATCCCCGAAAATTTGAAGTGGGTTAGCAAGTATTGAAATGCATCCTTCCACATCAGGCTGAAGCTAAAGGCAAGTTCGCCCCAAAATGGCAGGGGCCGTTCATTCTAATGAGAGTGTTGCCCAACGGTTCTTTCTATTTAATAGATATAGAAGGCGAATGTGTAGACATGACTATCAATTCTGATGCAATCAAGAGGTATTATGTATGATTTCTTTGGTTTTTCTTAAATTGAATTCTTTGTATTTGGCATGTTTCAAAGATTGGAATGACGAAGGCATTTTCTTTAGCTATATAAACACTTTTATCCTTCGTTCCCTCGTTTGAGCCTTATTTATTTTCTTTCATACCCCTCTTTTGGAATCAGAGGTAGAGTTTAGAAATACAAAAGAAAAGAAAAAAGAAAAAAAAGAGAAAAATGAAAAAAGGGTAAAGCAAAAGAGTGAAAAAGAGAAAAAGAAAAAGAAAAGCAAAAGAAAAAGTAACAAAAACAAAACAACTCCTATTTATTGAACTACATTCGACCTGATTCCTTTTAAGGATACGTAGGCAGCCTCACAGTTTGGTCCATCAAAATAAAAGTCCAAAATTCCCCAGACTCAAAGAAACTAGGGCATAAGTTGTGGCGTTGCGAAAGATCCGATTCCAAAAGTTGTAATTTTGAACCCTGTTTTGAGCCTGCATGCTTCCTTTCCTTTCTAACCCCGTCCAAAATCCTACATTACGGTCCAAAGAAAGACCTTTCAACCAATCTTTGAGAAATGCCAAGTCAAGCAAGCTAGAGGTATGATTCACATCATGGGTAACACTTTTGTTCATGGGCACAAGGAAAAATAAATAAATGAGAGAGTCTTATTGGTGAAAACCCTCACGGGTACTGTAGGGCAATGGAAAGTGAAGAGAAAATTAAAATGAGAGAGTCTTATTGGTGAAACCCTCGGGAACCGTAAGGCCACCATGAGTTGAGAGATGAACAAATGAGAGAGGTTTGTTGGTAAAAACCCTTCATGGAACCACAAGATGAATGAGGTTCATGGCTTGCAGAGAGATTGGATTATGGAGATTCCGGTCTTAAAGTATGGAGACGGGGCACGAACTAAAATGTGATTGGTTGAATAGACTGGGCTGATTAATCCGAAATGCATGTCATGATCATTGGTGCCAGCTACTTCACTCAGATAAGTCTCTTATCCATTCTTCCTTAAATAGTCATCTTGGTTTAAAATTTTCTACTTTATTCCAAATTCTCGGAGTCTCTTCGTTTCATTTTCTTTTGGGTCTACTTCTCTAAGACTTTCTCAATGACAGCCTTGTTAAGCAAGCAAGAAAGGATTTCAAAGCCTATTACCAACTTTCAATTGCACAAAGCAAAAGTCCGGCCAGAGCACATCACAAATGGCATGATTAAAATTAAGCAATAAAGTTTTAATGGGAGTTCAAGTGGTCAAATAGCTCATGAATTTTGAGGAAGTATAATGGTTCGAAATTGGCACGATAGAGTTGTTAAATAACATGCTGGGTGTAAGCTACTCGGGTCATTCAGGTTTCTGCGGTTGAGGTTCGGTCAAAGTCAAACAATTCTTTGCTAGCCCAAGGCAGTTAATCGGAGCAAAGCATGGCAGGGGAATGACCACCTTCAGCAAGAATGCCGCAAACTAACCACCACATTTCAAACTGATAAGATTTTCTTTGATCGAAACAGGGGCAGAAAATTTCGTGTTCTGGAGGCACCTTCCGTGAAGAAAGCATGTGCCAGACAGGTTCGACTGTAAGTTTTCAGGACCCACTAGGATAATGGGATTTAATTTCAAGTTCTCAGGACCCTCCTGGATGATAGGATTTAATTTTAAGTTTTCAGGACCCTCCGGGATAATGGTATTTAATTTTAAAGTTCTGAGGACCCTCCTAGATAATGGGATTTAATTTCAAGTTTTCAGGACCCTCCTGGATAATAGGGCTTAGTTTTATGTTTGTAGGACCTGCATTAGATAATGAGACATAGCGTAAAGTTTTACCTTTAGAAAGTAGAATTTAGCTTAGAATTTTTCACCCTTAAGATGAGATTTAATTTTTAAACTTTTCAGGGCCTCCTGGATAATGGATTTTAGCTTTTATGTTTTCATAGCTCTTTTTTGGTAACAGGATTCGATTAACACTCACAGATGTTCCCGGTACCAAATTGGGGCAGAAAAGTTTCTTTTGTTTTGCTTGTCTTGTCACAGCATTGGGCGCCCACCTGGAAAATATGGGAATTCATTTCAAGTTTCAGCATAAGGCGCCCACCTGGAGAACAACGGAATTCATTCAAATTTAGGTTGCAGGCGCCCAGCTGGAAAACAAGGGAATTCATTTCAAGTTTCAGCATCAGGCGCCCACCTGGAAAACTAGGGAATCTATTTCAAGTAACAGAATCAAGCGCCCACCTGGATAACAAGGGAAATCATTTCAAGTTCAAGAATCAGGCGCCCACCTGGAGAACAAGGGAATCCATTTCATGTTCAAGAATATGGCTCCCACCTGGAGAACAAGGGAATTCATATCAAGTTTAAGCATCAGGCGCCCACCTGGAGAATACGGGAATCCATTTCAAGTTCAATAATCAGGCGCCCACCTGGAGAATAAGGGAATCCATTTCAAGTTCAAGAATCAGGCGCCCACCTGGAGAACAAGGGAATTCATTTCAAGTTCAAGCATCAGGCGCCCACCTGGAAAATAAGGGAATCCATTTCAAGTTCAAGAATCAGGCTCCCACCTAGAGAACAAGGGAATTCATTTTAAGTTGAAGCGTCAGCGCCTACCTGGAGAACAAGAGAATTCGTTTCAAGTTTAAGCGTCAGGCACCCACCTGGAGAACAAGGGAATTCATTCGAAGTTTAAGCATCAGGCGCCCACCTGGAACACAAGGGAATTCATTTCAACTTTAAGCGTCAAGCACCCACCTAGAGAACAAGGGAATTCATTCCAAATTTAAGCATCAGGCGCCCACCTGGAAAACAGAGGAATTCATTTCATGTGTTAGCATCAGGCACCCACCTGGAGAACAAGGGAATTGATCTCAAATTTTAAGGTGAGCATCAGGCGCCCACCTAGAGAACAAGGGAATTGATTTCAATTTTAAGGCGCTCGCCTAGGAAACGAGGGAACACATTTCAGAGTTAAGTCCAAGACAACGGCAGGAACCCGCCTGAAGAATGGGGTCAATCCAAGTTAGAAATAATAGAAGCTCGCATCGAGAATGCGAGTCAATAGTTCAAGATGTGCGGCAGAACTACAGATGTATCAAGATCAAGATTGAATACATATAGATAGGAATCTTGTAACTCGTAGATCATAGATTTGCCTAGCTTCTTTTCATTCTGGTTTTGGTGTAATAAGGAGTTCAACAAGCAACAACAGCAGTGAAATCACAGCTTTCCGGTAGTCCCAGCTACCAAAACCTCCGGAACTACACTGGCCTGATTCCATTATAGCCAAGGATATGTAGGCAACCTCGGGAGCAAGGTTCGGTCAGACTTTTCAAAAATGCTTCCCACGGAGTATCAAAACGGGGCAAAAATCGCTCGTATTTGATCACTTTATCTTTGCCCGAAAACTCTTCGTATTTTCGAGCAAAGAGGGGCAATTGTGAGCACGTGATTTTTGCCCAACCAAAAATACTCATACAGAATCACACAATAGATTTTTTGTAGCTCATTTTAATTTTATAGAATTTTTAGGAATATTTGTTCAAATGTTTGCATTGAGTTGCATTTTTGCATATATTAAAAGCACAGAAAACACCCCAAAAATATCAAAATTTCATGCATTGCATATTAGGTTTTGTGTTTGTTAATTAATTGTATTAAATTTAAAATCACAAATATTGTTCACGTTAGCTTTTAATATTAGATTGGTAATTCCCTCTTCATTAATTGAGGTTTGACTAATGTTGTAGTTATTACAGAATAGACTAACTTAGGATTTAATCTATTTTAATAAATTAAAGAAAAAGAAAAAGAAAAAAAAAGAAAGGAAAAATAGGAATCTTTCTTCTCTTCATTATTTACACAGTAAATCTAGAGTGGACTACAATGTTTGTTTGGAATATAATAAAAAGATTGGTAATGATTCGATTAAAGTATATTTCTTCTGTTAGGCCTTTGACTGCATATATATGACTTGAGGGAAATCTTCTTTGATATGTGTGGATCTTTAGGAGATGGGCAACCCAAGGGAGTTGATGAATCTTAATTGATTCCTTTCAAGAATACGGTTGGAACTTCCTGTACTTGAACCCTGAAATGTGGCGTGATGACTGTTGCTTCCTTNATTTTTACCCTACACTCCTCATACCCCCCTAAGCATTAATCCATCACCAGTTCCCTCTAAATCAATATCCAAACTCATCAATTCCAGATCTGAAACTCAAACCCTAGTTCACCCAAACACCGCCAAACTCACACCCTACAACCCCCTTCTCCCCCTTACCACTAATCACCAAACATCTCCCATCAGAAACCCTTACAACTCCGTGAATCTTGGATCTAAGCATCCTAAGAACACTGGGTCATGCATGTGCCTTCCTCGCCCTTTCTTTTCAGTTCGATAGTTTTGAGATTCACACCAGACGGTTGTTCTTAACAAGAACAACCATTTGGTCGTTTTTAAGATGTATCGAAGCATGAGGTCCCTGTGTCTCATTAGGTACTACCTTTTCCTTGTTTTCTTGTTTTTATCTTAGTTTATTTACTTATATATGTGTCCTGATGCACGCCCATGAAAACAAAAGAAAAGAAAAAATGTGTTCTTAGGGTTTTATTCATCTCTGTATTCTCTTGTTTTTTGTTAATTATGCAGTAATACTAATTAAATCATAAGTGTTTAGGATAGATTCCTTATGTTGTTTTCTTTTCTTGTTTTGTTCTTCTTGTTCTTTCTTGTTTTGGTGTTTAGTTTGTATGCTTTAGGTTATTTAAAGTATTTTGTGTTGTTATTATTCGTTTTATTCAAATGTTCTATGCTAGTTCATCTTTCATTGTTTGTTTCTTAAATTCAATCTAATTTAGCAATATTTTTGTTTTGATTTGAGTAGTTTGTCATTAGCCATTTGAATTAGATTTCCGATTGTTTAAAGCAGAGATTCAACATGAATCTGGTTCATTTTAGGTTTATTTTTTTAGTGTTCAGATGTTTAAAATTCAATCACACTGTATAGCTTCGTTGTTTGATTTGTCCATTGACATTGGCCTGCTCGTTCATCGCTCAAAATTGACAACCAGTCATACAGAATTTCATTAAGCAATTTTCTCTATTGGGTTAAGGGCAAGATATACATGGGGATCTATATAATAATTCAGAGAAAATAAAGAATTAGAAAGTTAGACAAAACAAAAAGGTTTCAAAATAGAATCAATTAGTTTCAATGAGTTCTTAACTTTCACTAATTTCACTAAAGATTTTTAGATACGTTCTTCTATAGATATGGAAATAGAATGGAAATATAGAATTTTTTTTTAATGGAATTCTGCAAATAGGTCGATGGGGAAAATGAAACTCCCCACCTTGGAATAGAAATGATGTTTATTCTTTTGTCAACAAAAAAGTTATTATTCAGTAAATAGAGGATTTCCTAATTCTATTATTTTATCTATCAATCAGAAAAGCGAAGCGAGTTCCATTACGTATTGATTGGTGAGCTAATCAATATCAAATATGAAAGGGAAATCGTTAAAATATTCAATTAGATAATAATTGAATAATTGAATTCTTTTTTCAAGTTGATTCAAATTATTCAAACGTTTTATTACTTATTTATTTTTGTTTGGCATACAAAAAAACTTTTTGAATTCCCGGTAGAAAGAGATTTCGCTAACGAAAAAGCCTTTAATGCTATCGAATATCCCTTCCTTTTCCAAATATTTTTACGAATACGCTATCCCTAGTTTGTAAATCAGTAAACACTTCTAGGGGTCAAATGAACAAAAGAAAACTTACGGGGTCATGTGAGGGGTGGACAAATATGAAAATAGGATAGGATCGTGTTAGAAGGTTCTAGAATATGGGCAACTGGCCCTATTTGGCCAGCACAAAATGCTAAAGCCAATGAGGGACAACCAGCTGACCAATTATTTTAAAAGATGCCTTTTGTGGCTGAAGTGAATAATTCCCTTATCCTTACAGAACATGGCATTTTTTGATTCCCATAAATAGTACACTTCTCATTCATTTTAGATAGAGATTCAGAATACTAAAAAGCACCAAAAAGATCTAGATACTATTCCATTGGTGGCTGGTTCTACTTTCCTTTGATTTTTAGCAAAAACATAGAAAACTTTTCCCTGAAGTTTCTAGTTTGAGTGTTGATTAAGTTAAAGCTGCTACTACTGTTGACTGAATTTTCGCCTATTCATTCTTTGCTGAAGTTCTTATTTCATTTTTCTTTTCTATATACAGGTATTTTCGTGAGCCTTGAAGTGATAAAATTGAATTGTAGCATGTTGGTTTGGAATACGACTCCAGATTTTTCTTTGCTAAATGTTTTCTGTTGTTCTTCCACTCCTGGATTTGTAATTTCTTTTCAGTTTTTATTAAGTATTGCTGACACCGATGTTCTACTTTATAGTGTAGCCAGGATGTTTAGATGTTTGAGTTAGTTTAGTTGATCCATGTGTGGTTTAAAAGTTTATAATACCTAATAGTTGTAATTTATTGGGACTTTGTTAAAAATTGTTGAACGTATATTGTATTATGTGTTTGAATTGCTAAGTATTCTTAGCTGAATCACCTTGAATTTGAATGTTGTTAGATTAATGGCATGTTTAGATCTAAGGTAATTCATGAACGAGTTTAGGACTTGATCCTTTGTTGATTGATATTAGCAACATGTTGATAAATTAACTTATAGTGGTTGATTAGTATTCTGCATTTTCAGTAGTTAGGTAGTGTAGTTTTGTGCACAAATGAAATCAGGCCCAATGAGCTCCTGGCACCAAAGGCCCTTTGGTTGAGATAATTAGGCATGGTGTTTGGCCCATGTGAGGTGGCCTGCTTAAAACCAGGCTCAAAGGCGATCACATCTTGGCTCCTCTCGCTTTTGGGGCTCCATTCCGAACCCAAGTATCTTCAGCTTTTTGTTAAAATTTTCTGTTAATGTAATAAAAGTGGAATTTAATGTTGAGGTTAGTTTTTCTGTTAGACTGCTGGCCGTGATCTTAGCCCACAATAAGACAGCCCTAGTCAGATTAGGCCCAGCAAGGTCTTTGAAGCCTCGTTACTTCTGGGCTCAGTTTCGATCCCAAGCAACATCAATATTGTATTTCTTTCATCAAATAACCCAGTGGGCTTACAGCTGGCCCATATTCTTTTAAATAATTAAGGTCCTGGTTTATATTACTAAGCATTCTCATAATTCGTATCCCTTTGAATTGAATTCCAAACTTAGTTTAAACATGAATATTCGTAACTGCTTTACGCACGTTTAATATATCATCGTGGTTGTGTACACGTTCCCTTGACATAATTACGATATTAAAAACAAAAGCGGAGTATGCATTCGCGAAACTTCGACTAAACTTTCTTAATACTAATAAAGCATCATTAACTGTGGTCACGTACGCGTGACATGATTCTTGACGCACCAAACAAATGGGTACACGTGCGCGTGACCTGTTTTAAGATAATTTCTTAAATAAAAAGAGGTAAATGCATATAGGTTCTAAAATAAGTAATTAAACAATTTAATTAAGCGAGGTATGATTAAAGCGACCGTGCTAAAAACACGGAATCCGGGAATGCCTAACACCTTCTCCGGGGTTAACATAATTCCTTACCGGAATTTCTATGTTCCACAGACTGTAAAATAGAGTCAAACTTCCTCGATTCGGGATTTTAAACCGGTGACTTGGGACACCATAAATTATCCCAAATGGCGACTCTGAATTTAATAAATAATCCCGTTTCGATTATTGTCACCTTAATTGAATAAACTCCCTTATATCGCCTTTTCGGATAAAAAGGAGGTGTGACACTACTTAGACTATTTCCATGCATTAATCGAAATGGCATATTATGTTCTAAATTCTCATAGTCAAATTATCCTTAGTTGTGTTAGACTATCCTTAAATGTCGTAGTTTACTTGTTTAGTATTTGTCCTACATCGTACTTGCTAAATTGCTCCCATGCTTAGTTGAAGCTGTTGTCTCCTTTATTGTTACATGCTTTCTCTTCAGTTTTAATTATCATTCTTTGAATTAATTGTTCATGTTATTCCTTTACTTGTTGAATTCCTTTATTTGGGACTCATTGTTGAATATTATTTCTTATATTGTGAGTTAGTCTTATTTAACATTGTGATTATACATTATTTCTCCCGTTCTTGTGAAAGTCGTTAATAAGTTGAGGAAATATTGGTTGTTGTTGAAACATCTATCTTATTGAGTATTTTTCATCCAATATTGTTGTTGATATTCTTGTGTATGCTGTGGTGGAGCCGTGGGCTTGGGTTGCTATGCATGCAGCTGTCACGATCCCGATTTCCCACCCTCGGGAGTCGTGATGGTGCCTACTCATGAAAGATAGGCAAGCCGAGTATTACAGATTTTATTACCCTCTTTCCTTAACCTTTTAACATTTACGAATTAACCTGTGATCAACAGCAAAATAATCACAATAAATAGAAATGCAGAAGACGAAATCTAATAGTTTAACTAAATACTAGTACGAAAATCCAAAATACAACTCTACCCAGAATTGGTGTCACAATGTCACGGACCATCTACAAATAATACAAATAGTGGTCTGAATGGAAAAATACAAGTCTGTCTCTAAAATACATTAAAAAAACAGAATGGAAAAGATAGAAGGGGTCGCCAAGGCCTGCTGACGTCTGCAGGACTACCTCGGGTCTCCGCTGGACCAAAGGCAGCAACTTCTCTATGGTCCAAATGCTCCAGTACCGGGATCTGCACACAGTGCAGAGTGTAGTATCAGCACAACCGACCCCATGTGCTGGTAAGTGTCGAGCCTAACCTCGGCAAAGTAGTGATGAGCCTAGGACAAGACTACCAAATAAACCTGTGCAGTTAACTCATATACGGCAAGTAATAATAACAGATACTGGCAGTTAAAGGTGGGAAGGGAATCATGTTGCGGGGAATATCAAGTACAAACAGAATTTCATTAAAGAAGCATAAACAACACCATAATTCAACTATAAGCAAGAATAAGGAGAACAATAACAAGTGCACGGCATCACCCTTCGTGCTTTTACTCTCGTTCTCACCATAAGAATCAATAGATTCGGTACGGCATCACCCTTCGTGCTTTTACCTCACATAATCATGGCACGACATTAACCTTCGTGCATTATAACTCATATCATGGAACGGCATCAACCTTCATCCTTTTACATTCACGATATCAACACGGCATCACCCTTCAATCATTAACACTCCCTCACAAATATCACGCACGTCATCACTCTTCGTGCTTTCCACTCTTCCTTGCCCAAGCAACAATCACAAGCAATTCGGGCAAGGGAATCAATAAAGTCACAATAGAATTCCGGTAAGGGAACAATGGTATAACAATAATGTTTCACCAAAGAAATAATATTTTGGATAAAGTTAGAATTTGAGATGAAAAATCGGGTTACTGATAATCAAGAGACCAAAAAATAGTAATAGGCTTTATGAGGATAATAATAAAGCAGTAAACAAGTTTTTATTTCAAATTCTAGCTTTATCCAAAATATTATTTCTTTGGTGAAACAAATTGGTTCCGTTACCGGGAACTCAAGCAAATTTGCTATTCATCCGAAGATAGTAATAATTTTTGTTAATATTTGCTTGTTTTCAGTTTAAACCTTCATCATGGCNCTCAACAGGCACGGGATTGACTCATCAGTTACGGAATTAACTCATCAGTTATGGAATTAACTCATCAGTTACGAAATTAACTCATCAGTTACGGAATTCCAGCATTTACACAGCTGTTACAAGTCTTCCAAAAGTAATGGATGAATTGAGTAAATGCTCATAATGGACACATAATTCAAGGAGAATGGTTGCTTAGATTTAGTCCTATAAATAGACATATTTTTACCACCATGGGGGGAATCTAATTCTCTTCTCTACAATTCTATACATTGTAATTTATAGCATATTGCTCTCAAGTTAGCCAAAGTTCGGCCCTTCAAGCTCTGTTCGGCTCATTATCCTATCAAGGATCATTCAATAAGAATTCTTTCTTCTCTGCTTTATTTTTATTATATTATCTGTCATTGAATTTATTTTTCACTTCTCCATCACGTTGTATAAACAAAATTTTATATCTTTCGGATTGAATCGGTTGCTTGTGGCCCGTCATATAATTTGAAAACTATTTTTTGGGTTAAACAGTTTGGTTCCGTTACCGGGAACTCAAGCAAATTTGCTATTCATCCAAAGATAGTAACAATTTTTGTTAATAGCTTGTTTTCAGTTTAAACCTTCATGATGGCTAAAAATTTTTCAACCAATACAGTTGAGGACAACCAAGCTGGAGATGGTTTTACCATGCAAAATAAAAAGGAAATAATAGCCATGATGATGATATGTAAGCAACAAGCAGAGAAAAATAGAGAATGTACATCGATATATTGGTACCACAACTATCAGTACCAGAACTGATTATAACAAATCTGTACGAAACAGTTCCGGAACAGGAGGTTCAAATACACCAGGTAATTTTAATTTGCAAAATTTAGTTCTAACCTTACAGAAACAGATCAAGGAACAAAACGAGCGGGTAGAACACCTCTGGGAATTCCTATCTATCCTACAAGAATGATATGCATAACCGTTGCAGCACCGGGATTTAAACAGAAGAAGACACGGTCCGAGCAAAGAGATATGATATTTTCTTAACGGGCTGGAAAAGATCCGAATCTATCCAAACAGGTAAGGAATTACCTTGCTAAATTGTAAAATTTCATAGGAGAAGAATGAAGATTAGGAGGAACATGGGTAAAACACCCACGGAATTGCTTACAAAGATACCACACCTAACAACTGAAAAAGTGGATATAGCTGCGGGATGGAATAGACCACGAGGAAGGAAGGTTCATTAATAACCTTGGACAATTATACAAATATTTTTCGAAGCAATCATTGAACCGAAAGCATCAGAAGCCACGAGGTCAAATGCTGAAGAACTAGAAATTATCATTGACTTCCCAAATAGGAAGGTTTACGTTGGTCGTGACTCGACACCAAATTTAAAGGTAATTTTTACATGTTAAAAAAAATTGCTCTGCTTGCCTCCATGCTAACATAACAGGTGTACCACCGGAGGTAAAGGTTTATATGCTCAATATTGACCCGTGGAATAATCCGGTCAACCAAAAGAAGAAACTAGAGTCAAATAATAAAAGATAAAGTTACAGAACTCTGAAAGATCGGTTTAGTCCGAAAAGTCGAATCATTCGAACTCGCTATCTAACAACAACGCATCATCACTTTCAAAATTCCGAGGAGAAAGATGATTGCCGCTACACCAAATTGTCTCGGATGTCTCGGTAAATGCAATTTTAATTCAAGAAGATAAAGGTACACATTCTCCTATCTATTATAAAATGCTCTTAGATACGGAAACTACATATCTACATTTTGATAAATTGGCATTAATTGTAGTTGCCCTAAATCTAAGGCTTTATTTTCAATGTCATTCAATTCCCATAGTCACTATATTTTCATTGCGCAATATTTTGCATAAACATTAACTGTCAGGAAGGCTAGCTAAATGAGTAGTCGAACTAAGTGAATATGATATTGTTTATCAGTCACGTACAGCTATAAAATCACAAATTTAGCATATTTCATGATTAATCTTAGCTCAGACATATTACCCGAACATGTTATTTCTTGGATAATTCTCGGGATTTGAACCTTCTACACAAATAGGTCCACAAGTACTAAACTTCCCGAGTTAGGGACAATGCTTAATGCCTATCAGGAAGTAGTCAGATAATTCATAAAAGTTATTTTATTACTAACAACAAAGCCGAGTATGAAGCATATACTACAGGGCTTAAATTAGCTTGGGGACTCAGAGCAAAAGTATTGATTTAACGATTGATCAAATCCAAGAAAACTATGCAGCCCAAGAAAATAGAGCCGGATGTGCTAGTCTCGGATATACTGCTGATATCACTAACTCCGAAGGCAACTCCGGGCTCTTATTGAGAAATATTATTTCCGAATCAAACATCTCGGGATTGAGCCATCACTTATTTAAGCGATCCCTGATCTATCATCAATTAGAATGAAAATGAGGTAAGCCTGACTTATTTAATTTGGAATTGGCATAATAAATTCATTTATTACTTGCAGAATGTGACTTTACCCAAAGATAAGCATGCTCTCGATAACTCTGAGTGTGTCTCATCCCGTACTACCTGCCTTGTTGAAGGAGAATTATATTTGAGAATATTTAAGGCTCCAAAAGCTAAAATGCCACATGGACCAAACAAAGCAGTGAAAATTACTCTGGTAATAAGGCTTTAAATCAAAACTCATCAAAGTCAGTATGAATAGCTCAAATCAAGATATGGCATGATCCTCGACAACATTTTGGAACCTCTGTAGTTCCCGACCAGAGTACAAAATATTTGATAAAAAGAGCTTCAGTACCGTCCCTATGTTGGAACTGGACCATTTGAAAGTCCATCAATATCAAAACTAACTATCCTACTGGGGAGTATTAAACTCCGGATTGTCAAATTATGATTCCAGTGTTTGAGTTCTCATACCTCAAAACTCAAATGCTAGGAAGGTTACTTACTTGAAGATTAGTCAATTTGACCTGACATTATAAGAAGTGATACAAACAATTGATTGCCTTGGGAGATAGAATTCCTAAGAGTATTCCGATATAATTTACCAGCTCAACTCAGTTAGTTGTATTACTCATATCAAGCATAAACACTTCAAACAATGTTGAATGAGTTCTTCAAAAATACGTATACTACATGTACACAAAAAGGATCGAGAACTCCATGTCAGAGTCAAGAATCCCACGATACAAAATGAGAATTTTACATCTAAGTCAAGATAAAGGTATGCAAATATGCCACCAGAATAAAGTTCACTTTGAACAAACACGCAACTTATATTCGGTCCAACAACGACCATTCAAGCTAAATATATAAGCCTTTTTTAATGGCTAATTGTATTATGACTCGGATCGATTATCCCGTAAATCTCAAATATTATTTCGGACATGTGTCCCTCTCTACTTGGAAGTATGTTCATATACTCCAATTTAGATTCAAAATCCAATCAGATTAAATGTCTCTTCAGGACAAATCTACTAAGATATATCTATTTAGGATCAATACTCCCTCAAATTCAATGTCTTACCAGGATCAATACTCCCGTAAATTTTAATGGGGTCAATACTCTTGTAAATCCTACCCGGTTTAATAATCCCTCAGACTAAAAGTCTACTCGGATCACTCGATCTTATTTTACGCCCGAATGAAAAGGAGACGTCCTATTCATAGCGTTTAAAGTATATAAAAGAGCTCTCTTTTATTTAAAAGTTAGACACCCAAAGGTGCAACTTTAGACCTCGCACAAGTAACGATGCATCCAAATATATATTTTAAGTCTAAAAGACTAAGTATGAGCACTCAAATAATTTTCTAAAGTGCCAAGAAAAACTTGTACTCGGATAAATTCCCTAAAATGCCAAATGATGATATTAGACCCGAAAGACACGAGGAACACTAGATTATTCCCGGTCTAGGTTACAACCCTTTTGATAAAAAAAGGGTTAAACAATCATCATCTAATTATATGCCTCCGAGTCCCGTATGTTTTTCCTTTTCAGGAAATGGACCACATAGAAGGAATAATCAAATGCTCGAGATTTTATACTTCAAAGCTCTAACACTTGGGGGACTATATATATGGAAGGCAAAGAAGACTAGAAAAATCAATCGAAAGTTAAGAGCAAAGTCATGAGCCAAAAATACAAGCCTGACTCGAAAACCTTTGAAAACATATTCGTAAATATAAACGAATGTTTCAAAAAAGGTTAAAGCCAGAATATTAGTTACGGGTAACAATGCACACCTTTGTACTTACTCAAAAACTGTTGTAACTGAAAACAGTTACGGATAAAAAAGCATTACCCTTATATTCATTTGAAAACTGTTATCAATAAAAATAGTTATGGGTTAAAATTTATACCCTTATATTTAAAACTGTTGTAAAGAAAAATAGTTATTCCCTTGTACTAATTCAAAAAAAAAAACTATTGCAAAAGAAAAACAGTTACGAGTGCAAGCTTATATCGAATCTGTTAAAAGAAAAAACAGTTGCAAAATGAGTTATAGACGATACACAAACACATGTGAAATGTTATGAAAGTTCAATGTAAAAACTTTCTTCAAAACATTGTTAAAGAAAAACATGTGGAAATTCCTATCTCTCTTTTGTATATTTACACCATTATGAAGTTGAGACGTCTTCTTCATTAAGTGTCGTTCATAAAAGGGCCCTCTTTTATAATTCGTGCTTATTCAAAAAAGTCACGGAGCATTAAGCATTTTTAATGCAAAGTTAAAGGGTAAAACAAAAACCCAAACATTAAAATAGGCAGAAAATAAAGCTGAAATTTATATATCAAACTTTGCAAACATAAGGCAAAGATTTACAAACCCCGAAACAAGTCATGGGTAAACCAACCGGATATTGACGAAAGGAACATAAGCGGTGGAGTTATCATCTGAATCTCTAAGTTCTGCACTCTTTTTTCCTTCGTCCAGTTTTTGTCCCTATTGGGTTTTTCTGGCAAGGTTTTTAATGAGGCAGAGGCAAGGATGAAAAGGATAAAATCTTCCACTTCCCGGTCACATCATAGTGAGTAACCGGAAAGTGGGGGGGCTATCTGTATTAGTAAAAATTAGACTCGCCATGTGGGTCTATTAGATGGCGACACGTGTCAGCAAAGCTTGAAGAAAAGTGAAGAATGACATGTAAAGATGATATGTGAAACACCCCCGGGACCGAACATACCGTGCCTGTTAGCCTCGGAACTGATCCTCATGAAATAGCCCAGATCAGGTGCGAGAGAATATCTCATAATTACAAATGAGGAAGGAATCAACTAATCCCGGATTATATGGGATTTACCATCAGTTACAAATGAATTATCAATAAATGCAATAAATGATTGTAACGGTCAGAACAAGGCAATCAATTCAAGATTGACTCAACATGCACGGGATTGACTCAATAGGCACGAGATTGACTCAACAGGCACGGGGTTGACTCAATAGGCACGAGATTGACTCAACAGGCACGAGATTTGACTTAACAGGCACGAGATTGACTCAACGGGCACGGGATTGACTCAACAGGCACGGGATTGACTCATCAGTTACGGAATTAACTCATCAGTTATGGAATTAACTCATCAGTTACGAAATTAACTCATCAGTTACGGAATTCCAGCATTTACACAGCTGTTACAAGTCTTCCAAAAGTAATGGATGAATTGAGTAAATGCTCATAATGGACACATAATTCAAGGAGAATGGTTGCTTAGATTTAGTCCTATAAATAGACATATTTTTACCACCATGGGGGGGGGGGGATCTAATTTTCTTCTCTACAATTCTACACATTGTAATTGATAGCATATTGCTCTCAAGTTAGCCATAGTTCGGCTCTTCAAGCTCTGTTCGGCTCATTATCCTATCAAGGATCATTCAATAAGAATTCTTTCTTCTCTGCTTTATTTTTATTATATTATCTGTCATTGAATTTATTTCCCACTTCTTTATCACGTTGTATTAACGAAATTTTATATCTTTCGGATTGAATCGGTTGCTTGTGGCCCGTCATATAAAATTATTGCTTTGACCTTGAAAACTATTTTTTGGGTTAAACAAATAATATCCTGGCAAGGGAAACAATATCATAAGCAATAACATCCCGACAAGGGAAACAATATCATAAAACCTCTCCTCATTTCCACAATCACTTCACAACATAAATCTCAACTTGACCCAATGCTCTACAATGTTCAATTACCAAGAATACTTCCATAAGCCTTGTTACACATTGATAATCATCATATTAAGCATGGACAATACATAATGGAGTCACAACAATCATAGTATAAGAGTCACGGGCATACTTGACACCAATGTATAGATACTCGTCACCACACCTATACGTCGTACTCAACAATTAACACATAGAAAATAAGACCACAACTCTTATTCCCTCAAGCTAAGGTTAGACCAAACACTTACCTCAATGGAACGAACACAACCATGCCTCAACTACCGCTTTACCTCTTGATTCCACCACCAATTCGCTTGTATCTAGTCACAATTTACTTAACGATATCAATAAATGCTAAATAAACCAATTCTAATGCATGAAAATAGGTTTTCTAATGATTTTCCCAAAAAGTCAAAAATCGACCACGGGCCTGCTTGGTCAAAATCCAAGGTTCGAACCAAAACCAGATCACACATTCCCCCACGAACTCAACTATATAATTTGTTTTGAAATCGCACCTCAAATCGAGGTCAAAATCTCTAAAATTTGAAAATCCTAAGTTCTACCCCAAATCACCCAATTTCCCATGCAAAACCCTTTATTTTGAAATGAAATCATGTAAAAAAAGAAGTATTAGATTGACAGAAATGAGTCAGAAATGACTTACTAATGTTTTGGAAGAGTATGTGCCTTTGAAAAATCGGCCAAACATGTTTTAGGGTTTGAAAAGTTGTAAAAATGAATGAAATCTCGTATCAAATAAAGGTCTCTGATGTCGCAATTGCGACGAGGGGTTCGCAATTGCGAATCCTTGAGAAACCTATCATCTTCCCATTTGTGATCAGGGGTTCGCACTTGCCAACACTGGGAATTTCTACAATTGCGAAGAAATAGTCGCATTTGCGACCCTGCCACTTTCGCATTTGCGACAAAAATGTCGCATTTGCGATCATGGACTGCCCAGGCTTGGTTCGCATTTGCGACGCCTGGGTCGCATTTCCCAAACCTGAGAACTTCGCATTTTTTAAGCCTGATCTCGCAATAGGCCTGGGAAAAAATACCAAATACTAGCAATTTTTCCTAAGTCCAATTTCACTCTGTGGCCTATCCAAAACTTACTCGATCCCTCGGAGCTCCAAACCAAACTTTCACGCAAGTCCAAAAACATCATACGGACTTGCTCGTGCGATCAAATCATCAAAATAACATCAACAACTATGAATTAAACCTCAAATTCATGAATTCACTCAAGAACATTGAAATTTCAATTTTCTATAGGTCCGTTTTATACCAAACAAACTCCGATTCTTACCAAATTCCACAAATTCAACCAAATTATTATTTTCAACTTGTACCGGGCTCCGGAACCAAGATACGGGCCCGATACAATCAAGAAATTACATCAATTCACTTCTAAAAACCTTTATATTTTCCAGCCAACAATTTTCTTTAAAAATTCTTTTCTCGGGCTTGGGACCTCGGAATTCGATTCCGGGCGTATGCCCAAGTCCCATATTTTACTACGAACCCTACGAGACCATCGAATCACGGTTCTAGGTCTGTTTACCAAGAATGTCGACCAATGTCAACTTTAATCCATTTTAAAGGTCAATTTCCTTATTTTACTTAGATTTCACAAAAAAGCTTTCCGGCAATGCGCCCGGATTGCGCACATATATCGAGGTGAGACAAAAAGGGGTTTTAAAGGCCTTGGAACATAGAATTTACTTTCAAAATGAGTGATGACCTTTTTGGTCATCACATTCTCCACCTCTAAAACAACTGTTCGTCCTCGAACGGACATAAGAAAAGTACCTGAGTCGGAGAAAAGATGTGGATATTGGCTCTGCATATCGGACTCGGACTCCCAGGTCGCTGCCTCAACAGGCTGGCCCCTCCAATGAACACGAACCGAAGGAAAACTCTTCGATCTCAACTGACGAAACTGCCGGTCTAGAATAGCTACCGGCTCCTCCTCATAGGACAAGTCCTCATCCAACTGGACAGTGCTGACGTCTAACACGTGGGATGGATCATCGTGATACTTTCGAAGCATGGACACATGAAACACTGGATGCACGACTGATAAACTCGGTGGCAACGCAAGTCTGTAAGCCACCTCTCCCACTCGATCAAGAATCTCAAAAGGACCAATGAATCTAGGGCTTAGCATGCCTTTCTTTCCAAATCTCATCACGCCCTTCACAGGCGACACCCGAAGCAACACACGCTCGCCGACCATGAATGCCACATCCGAACCTTACGGTCGGCATAACTCTTTTGCCTAGACTGAGCTGTACGAAGCCTATTCTGAACGATCTTATCCTTGTCCAAGGCATCCTGTACTAGATCCGTACCCAACAACCGAGCCTCTCCCGGCTCAAACCACCAACCGGCGACCGACACCGCCTACCATATAATTCCTCATAGGGAGCCATTTGGATGCTCGACTGGTAACTGTTGTTATAGGCAAACTCCGCTAAAGGCAAGAACTGATCCCTCGAGCCTCCAAAGTCAATAACACAAGCTCGGAGCATATCCTCCAAAATCTAAATAGTACGCTCGAACTGCCCGTCCGTCTGAGGATGAAATACTGGGCTCAACTCCACCAGTGTGCCCAACTCACACTGAACTGCTCTCCGGAAATGTGAGGTAAACTGCGTACCTCGGTCAGAAATGATAGACACGGGCACACCATGAAGACGAACGATCTCCCGGATGTAGATCTATGCCAACCGCTCAAAAGAATAGGAAACTGCCACAGGAATGAAATGCGCTGACTTGGTCAGCCTATCAAAAATGACCCACACTGCGTCGAACTTCCTTTGAGTCCGTGGGAGTCCAACAACGAAGTCCATAGTGATACGCTCCCACTTCCACTCAGGAATTTCAATCCTCTAAAACAAACCACCAGCTCTCTGATGCTCATACTTTACCTGCTGACAATTCAAACACCGAGCCACATATGCAACAATATCCTTCTTCATCCTCCTCCACCAGTAATGCTGCCGCAAGTCCTGATACATCTTAGCGGCGCCCGGATGAATAGAGTACCGGGAACTATGAGCCTCCTCTAGAATCAACTCTCGAAGTCCATCCACATTAGGTACACAAAGTCGACTCTGCATCCTCAAAACTCCATCATCTTCTACCGTAACCTGCTTGGCACCACCGTGCCGCACTGTGTCTCTAAGGACACACAAATGAGGGTCATCATACTGCCGATCTCTAATACGCTCAAATAATGAAGAACGAGCGACTGTATAAGCTAACACATGGCTGGGCTCAGAAACATCCAACCTCACGAACTGATTGGCTAAAGCTTTAACATCCAAAGCAAGCGGTCTCTCACCGACCGGAATATACGCAAGACTGCCCATGCTAACTGACTTTCTACTCAAAACATCGGTCACTACATTGGCCTTCCCCGGATGATATAAGATGGTGATATCATAGTCTTTCAATAGCTCTAACCACTTTCTCTGCCTCAAATTTAGCTCCTTCTGCTTGAATAAGTACTGCAGACTCTTGTGATCCGTGAACACCTCACATGACACGCCATGTGAGCATGTGATTTTTGCCCTATACCAAATACTCCTATAAAATACCAAGAAAATAGATTTTTGTTAATTATTTGCCATATTTAGGAATTTTTGTAGAATTTTATTAATTGTTTGCATTTTTTTATGCATGTTTAATTTTTATTTAAATCATGAAAAAATACCAAAATATACCATGCATTGCATTTAGGTTGTGTTTTTACATTTTAAGGATTAATTGGTTAATTATTTGTTCATTAAAATGAAAATCACAAAAAATGACTCATTTTTACACTTTTTCCATTGATTTTTTTAGATTATTGATTTTCCCTTTTTAATTTGGGATTAAGTAGCTTTTATAATTATTGTAATTAGGTAATTATTTTAATTTTTTTCAATTTAGATAACTTAGGAGTTTTAATTTTAGGATTTCAATAATTAAAAAAAAAGGAAGAGAGAAATTGAATTGAAAAGGTCTAATACATTTTTGGGCTGAAATTCAAATTGTTCTAATTCCCCGGCGCAGACATGTCTCAAAATCGACCCAGAACCCAGGCCCAAAGGTCATGCTCGGTCAGCCCCCCCCCCCTCCCCCCACTCCAAAACGACGTAGTTGCATGGCAAAACTACGTCGTTTCAATTAATTCACCCCATAAAACGACCCAAATTTCTTGTTTTCATTAATTCCGCCCCAATTGAGTTTAAAACCTAAGTCGTCTTCTCTCTGAAAACGCCGCCCACCTCCGCCGCCCAAAAATCATCTCACGGCAGCGGAGCAACTCCAATAGCCTCAAAATTTTGACCATCCAACCTCCATCATCCCCTCATTCATGTCCCCGCCATTAGTTTCCCCAAAAGATCACCCGTTTTATCCGAATTTGAAATCTAAGAAATAAAAATTTGAACTTTTCACTTCTGTTCGATTTTTCTTGATTTAGCCCTCCATTCATTATAAAACCCTTGTGAATTCCCCCCAGTTTTTCAACAAAGGGAGTTCGTTTGATGTCAAGAACGCCCTATCTTATAGGGTTGACAAGATTTTGGACAAATAGCTTTGAACAAATCGAATTCTTCGAGCCTCTATTTCGTTTCGTTTGAGGCATGTTGTGAAAATTGTTGCATGAAGCATTAGCCATGGACGAAAGTCCAGCTAGTATTCATGTAACAATTCCCACCATTGGCCGAGTATCATGGTTCATCGGAGTTTGAATGGATTCGCTACTCGAGTTGTCGAAGCTCTTGGCGATCTAATCGGTATAATTCTTCTCCCTTTTCTTCACATTCATCTACTGGGATACCTTTCTTCTGTCTAAAAGTTTAATTAGTATTATTTTAGGGCATAATTGTTTAAACAGTGGTCAATAGCTGAGTAATTAGGTTTAATTGTTTTCTTAATATATAGTTTTCTTTAAAAAGATGCATCATTAGTTTTTGTTTAATCAAATATTTGTTTTATTTCTGCATAAGTTGGTCTGGTTTTGAGTTAGAATCCAAACTTGGTTTCTGTTAGTACGAAAGCCCAAGTATTTACTGGGCTTAATGTTTTAAAATGGCCCAAGTCCAGTACCAGTGAGTTTAAACCGATAAAACAGTGAAAAACAAAAAGAAAGAGGGGTAAATACAGGGGTGCTGGGGTTTGGAATTGGATAAGGTTTGAAGGAACTTCATAGGAAGCTTCTAGAAAAGCCGACAAGGATATGTTTAGAGATAAATGAGGGAGAAAATGCTGGGGCAGGGGGGCTAAGTTAATAAAATTAGAAATCAAAGGGCATTTTTAAAATTGCAAATTAGATTTTGTTGCCCTAGAATTCCTTCTATAAAAGGACCTCTTCCCAATGATGAGGGTACATAAAAAAGGGAGAAAAGGAACAAACGGCTGAAAAAACCAGATTTCCAAAAAGATTTCTTAAGAATTTTTAGTTTCTTTCTATTTTCTAGGGTCTTGGCTGAGGGTTTCAGGGATTAGAACAAGTTTTCTGGTATGATTCACTGCTGGTCCTGCTTGAGTTGAGCTAGAAGCTGCAGTTTATTTGGTTCTCTAGGCTTTTTCTGCTGCTGACCTGCTGTTGAGCTTATTCAGCAGCTGGTTTCTTTGATCTTTATTTGGCAAAGGTTCGGTTTTGTTTTTCAAGCTTAGGTACACATTTATCACTTGTACTCTATTTTGGATTTGTATTGAAATATAAACTGTCTGCTGCATTTTGTTAAGCCTGCTGCTTGTTGGTTTTGGAACATAACTTGAATGTTTGGTTTTGACCTAGCAATTACATGAAGTTTAGTTATAGATAGAATGTGTTTTAGCAGTGATTTATGGCAAGAATGTTTTACATTTCACCTATTTCCACTAGAAATCAACATGTGTATTATGCATATAATCATATGTTGCTTAGTTTGAGTATTAATTACTGAAGCTCAGGTATTTTCTTTGGTTTCTGATAAATTAGAGTCTAATTCTAGATTTGAGAGTCAGTAACTGTGGATCTGGCCACAAGTTGGCTTGAGTTGCAGTTTTAATGGCTTGGTCTCACATGTTATTTCTTAATTCTAATCAAAAACATTCTCCTATAATAAATTGTTTAAGTATGAGCTTCAAATTTGAACTAGTTACGCATGAATGATGGCTAAGCTATTGTCTAGTGTTGAAGCACACAGGGTTGCTGTTTTAGTCAATAGTTTAGCAGTTAGCTTTATTAATAAATTGCTTTTGAGAGCACTTGATTGTTGTAAAAATTAAAATGGCCGCTGATTCTTTTTCTAAACCATGATTAATGAGATTTGAGATTAAAGTTGTATTTAATTATTTTTGTAAGAATTTCCTTTTTGAGCAATTGCTAGTCGTTGCTCAGTTACTAGAGTGTTCTTTCAGAGCCTATGGAATTTTGGACTCGACCCTCAGTAACTCCAATGAGCTTTGTTACAGTGATGCAGGAAAGCCCATTTAGCTGGGTTGTTTGGTTTCAATTCTTAACCCAGATAAACGTGCCTATAGTTTTAAATAGTTGTGTATGTCTTTGCTTGCTATTAATATACGAGAAGTAATGTGTATTTGTTACTTAACAAAAATNNGGGGGTACTCGTAACCACGTTTTTAAGTTTGAAGATACAACGCTACGGAGAGAACATAAACTAAAGTACCTTGGTTTTACAGTTTTTCGGAACCCCGCTCACAACGTGTTTTCATTTCTCGGATATTGAACTCACGCCCACGTTTTGGAAGAGATGGCCCGGGTATAGTTGGGAGTACTGAAGCTCTGAGACATAAATACTTGGTCGCTCCAAGAGCTGTCATTCCACACAAGTTTCTAGATTTGCTAAAGATAAGCAGGGGGTCCAATACGCAGATTTGGCAGCTGGGTTTTCCACTCCACAGTTCATATACCAGCGATACGGACATATACGGGGGGTTTAACAATCCAGAAAGCAAAATTTGCACTAAGGGGAATCGACTGAAATGGGAAGAGCATAGGTGTGTCGCTTTCATGGTGGTATATTTGGGTCTGCTAGTGTTTCCCAGAAAGGACGGGAATATTGATATACGGATAGCCGGGGTCGTCAACACCTTGCTTACCAATGCCAAAAGCACCCTTGCAACCATGATAGTGTCTGAAATATTTCGAGCTCTCACTGCCTGCAAAGCCGGAGTTGACTTTTTCGAGGGGTGCAACTTGTTGTTACAAATGTGGATGATCGAGCATCTATGTCATCGTCCTCAGTACATGTAGGTCGACAGGGAAAATCTGCATAGAGGAATTCTATACAAGGGCCGACGGTTTCAAAATGCCAGAAGGGGTCGCAGAATGGATATCTTGCCTCCGCTCTATCACTGCAAACCAGATTGAATGCACGTTAGGGCGGCTTCCTGTTGGTCAAATCATATACATGCCAGCCACCGGTCCCCACTTCCTCCTGATGGGTCTCAGAAGTATCCAGCCTTATGCCCCGTATCGGGTTTTGAGGCAACTAGGGAGATGTCAAATAGTTCCCCNTTGTCTAGTGTTGAAGCACACTAGGGTTGCTGTTTAGTCTAATAGTTTAGCAGTTTAGCTTTATTATAAATTGCTTTTGAGAGCACTTGATTGTTGTAAAATTAAATGCCGCTGATTCTTTTCTAAACCATGATTAATGTAGATTTGAGATTAAAGTTGTATTTATATTTTTGTAGAATTTCCTTTTTGAGCAATTGCTAGTCGTTGCTCAGTTACTAGAGTGTTCTTTCAGAGCCTATGGAATTTTGGACTCGACCCTCAGTAACTCCAATGAGCTTTGTTACAGTGATGCAGGAAAGCCCATTTAGCTGGGTTGTTTGGTTTCAATTCTTAACCCAGATAAACGTGCCTATAGTTTTAAAATAGTTTGTGTATGTCTTTGCTTGCATTAATATACGAGAAGAATGTGATTTGTTCTTACAAAATATCAATCAATCTTATAAATTCCCCTATGAATCAAAGTTACACGCATATAGGTTTCCCCACTCCAAGTGGCACAGTTTACCTCGCATTTGTATATAAGAGCAATTGTTGAATATTTAGACAATCAAGTCTTTAGCCTTATATTACTGCATCTATTCATATGCAAAGACCTTGCAATAATCCCGAATATAGAATAGCAATTAATGAATATTTCGTAGCTTGCTTTAGATACGTGATTAAATTATTACAACTACGGGTACGACTCCCGGGACGTGGTTGTGATACATAATTCTAAATTATATAAAAATAGGAGCACCTTTATTTTGCCTTTAAAATATATATAACCCTTTTCTTAAAATAAATTGAGGCGTGCCATGCTTAAAACCTATAATTCATGGCCCTTGTAAATTAGATTAAGAGACTAATCCTTATTGAAAAGGTTTGAGGTGTGCCATAAACAAATTAAATCATCCATGGACCTCACAAACGGTGATATTAAAAGTTGAACCTTCGTAGCTGCTTTAGGCGCGTTTATAATTAAACCATCACGACTACGGGTAAGGTTCCCGTGACGTATTTGTGATACCTAATTTCCAAATCCGGGGGTACATTTATGTGACCCGGCCATAACAACTAATAATGTTAATAAAATACGCGTGTTGTGGATTGTGGGTACGGTTGCCGTGACACGATTTGCAACATGTATAAAAACAAACAAGTGTACGACAATCGTAACTTGTTCCAGATTAATTCCATAAAAGCAATTAAAAGCGGTTACAAAATTTAAAAATGCACAATAGGTTTAAAACGTGTAGTAAATTAGATAATAGGCCATTTGACAATAGTTAAAGCGACCGTGCTAGAACCACGGAACCCGGGAATGCCTAACACATTCTCCCGGGTTAACAAAATTCCATACTTAGAATTTCTGGTTCGCAGGCTTTTAAAATAAAGTAGAAATTTCCTCGATTTGGGATTTTAAAATAAACTGGTGACTTGGGACACTAAATAAATTATCCCAAGTGGCGACTCCGAAAAATTAAATAAAATAATCCCATTTCGATTAATGTCACTTTAATTGGAAAAACTCCCTTTTAATATACCTTTCGGGGTATGTAAAAAATGAGGTGTGACAGCTCTGGTGACTCTGCTGGGGATCCAAACCCAGAACTTCGGTTCAAGGTTCAAGAATTCGAGCTTAGAATAACGGTTATACTTGGCTTTTATTTATTATCTAATTTTATTACATGTTTGAGCCTAATGTCTAAATGTCGCTTTTTACCGCTTTGATATTATTTGAACTATATATAAACTATTACGAAACCATTCTCTTCTCATCTTTGGGGATGTGCACGCTGGCGTGACTCCCTTTTCTTTTAGTGTCATACCTTAAATAAGAAAGAGTCTCGGACAAGTTTCAAAGTCGGATGGCCTTTTGGTTCCCGGTATGTAGCCCCCTCCTCGGCTCGAGTTGTCCGCTCGGGTACACCAAGTCTAGAACAATATACCCAGGTTTTCAACATAGAATAACTCAGCCTCATGCCGGATCCCTAGTAGGAACGTTTGTTTGCATTATGTGCATTTGACTTAGGAGACTCAACACAGGGGTTGCGTCCGTCTAGGACAGGTGGACCCCAGAATCAAAATACCATCCTGATGCATTTTTATGTGCTACTTGTACAGTTATTTGCTTCAGTTTGCATGTTGACCGGTTGCTAGAATAGGGAGGAAATTGGGAAAAATAAAATTGAGGTATGAGAGAGATAATTACCCGCCTTCGAAAGAAAAACCTGGTGTCCAAAATATGCCGAAACTCTGCCGAAATTTTGAAAAGGAAAAAAAAAAGAGAAAAAGGGGGAAAAGAAAAATGGTTTCAAAAAGTTTCATGCCTTTTTATTTGTATTATGTCAAACTGACCGAACTACGCGGGTTTGATTCTCACCGGATGTGGGATACGTAGGCCTCATCAGGTCCAGCCACGCTTTTGCAAAATAACTCAAAATTTGAAAATGTTATCATTTGCTGACAAAAATAAAATAGGAAATGCCATTTTTGTCTAAATAAGACAAACGCTCCGACGCGGCGCCGGAAGGCTGTTTTTGCAAGAATAGCCACCGAAGATTTCTTTGTGAATTTTGCTACCTAGGAAGCACAGCCCTAAAATCCTCCTTTGCGAAGTGCTGAAGGGCCATGTTTGCGAAAGTAGCCGTGTTGTCTAAATTTTGCAATATTGACCTCTTTTGGAAAAATCGTTTGTTTTAAACCAATCGCCTTAATTTAAATGTGCAGAATGAGCACAAATCAAAATTTTCCAGTGAAGGTCATGACCAAAATTCCTTTGGAGTTGTACATGTGGTTGGAAGATTTGGGAAAATCAGGACGAGATATGGTCAATTATCACTTGGGGGGTCTCACCAGTTTATTGAAGATCAAGCCTAGAGGAGACATAATAAAAGCCTTGGTTACATTTTGGGACCCCGCTCACAACGTGTTTCATTTCTCGGATATTGAACTCACGCCCACTTTGGAAGAGATGGCCGGGTATATTGGGAGTACTGAAGCTCTGAGACATAAATACTTGGTCGCTCCAAGAGCTGTCATTCCACACAAGTTTCTAGATTTGCTAAAGATAAGCAGGGGGTCCAATACGCAGATTTGGCAGCTGGGTTTTCCACTCCACAGTTCATATACCAGCGATACGGACATATAGGGGGGTTTAACAATCCAGAAAGCAAAATTTGCACTAAGGGGAATCGACTGAAATGGGAAGAGCATAGGTGTGTCGCTTTCATGGTGGTATATTTGGGTCTGCTAGTGTTTCCCAGAAAGGACGGGAATATTGATATACGGATAGCCGGGGTCGTCAACACCTTGCTTACCAATGCCAAAAGCACCCTTGCAACCATGATAGTGTCTGAAATATTTCGAGCTCTCACTGCCTGCAAAGCCGGAGTTGACTTTTTCGAGGGGTGCAACTTGTTGTTACAAATGTGGATGATCGAGCATCTATGTCATCGTCCTCAGTACATGAATTATAGGTCGACAGGGAAAATCTGCATAGAGGAATTCTATACAAGGGCCGACGGTTTCAAAATGCCAGAAGGGGTCGCAGAATGGATATCTTGCCTCCGCTCTATCACTGCAAACCAGATTGAATGCACGTTAGGGCGGCTTCCTGTTGGTCAAATCATATACATGCCAGCCACCGGTCCCCACTTCCTCCTGATGGGTCTCAGAAGTATCCAGCCTTATGCCCCGTATCGGGTTTTGAGGCAACTAGGGAGATGTCAAATAGTTCCCCAACGATGAAGACCTCAACATCTACGCAGTCGAGATCCGTTCTGATGGTCAATTCCATGAAGCAGTGGTTCGCCAGATCTAGAGTGAGTGCCAATATCTGACGGCGAATACCCGAGCACGAGATCTGTCCAAAGGTGAAGTCTCATCTGGTTACCTCGCTTGGTACATAAGGGAAGTTGAGTTCGGAAGGTCGGCTAAAAGACCCCACCTCCAAGAATTTTTTGAATCCTCACAAGAGCAGTGGGAGTGGTTGACAAAGGAAAATGAATACCAAGCCACCATAGGCAGGCTGGAAGGGCAAATCAGGGATCTCAAGTTTGATAGTGATGTGCAAGCTGCTGCAAATGAGGGTGAGAAGAAAAAGGTAACCCAAGATAATGAAGCCCTCCGAGCCCAAATTCAATAAATGAGAATAGCGGCCAAAAACCAAGTAAGAAGCAGAGCAGATGAAAGATTCATAAACGATCTTAGGAGGAAAGTATCTGAGTACGAGGATGATTTGGCAAGGGTCCAGGCACAGTTGGCGAAAAACGCAGAGGGGCGAGCAGAGTTTGTCCGGCAATTGAAAGGGAAATATGAGGGAGAAGTCACAAACTTAAAGAAAAAGCTAACTACCCTCGAGAATGAGATGGCCAAACAAGCTAAGAGCTTTAAGGCAGAAAGGGAACATTGTTATGCATTAATGTCCCAGCTAGAGGAAGATATGCAACGGTTGCAGGGTCAAAACCATCGTGAGACCCAAGTGCTAGAAGCTAGGTCTCAACAAATCGGGCGTTTTCTCCATGAAAAGGGTATCATCAGGGAAAGGGTTAGAGCAATTGCTGACTACATCGTCACGAAATTCCATGAATGTGAAGACATGACTCAAATCATCATTTTCTCTGCAGTGATGACCTTTGTTCGAAAAATAATGAATGGCCTAGATCGTCTCCAAGGAGACCTTGCACATAGGCCCCTGGCGAGACCGAATGATGTCCCGCAGGCCCCTGGATCAACTTTAGAAGCATATGTACTCTTGATTTTCATTTTTTGAGTCTGTATTTCAATTTCTAGTTCTAAAATCTATTTCGGTCTATTTTTAGTTTTTAAATTCCTAGAAAAGCATGATGGAGTCTTTTGTAACAAAGAAAATTAGAAGTTTTTATTAATGAAAATTTGGAAAACCCCAAAATTTGTTTCTTTATTTTTTTGCATTTATTCCTTGAACTACGTGATGATCAGATTCACGCGGCGTCGTGATACGTAGGCAATACTAATCGGATCCGGTCATAATTTTAAATAATTCGATAAAAGAAAATGAGAGAAAAACAAGAAAAGAGAGAAAAACGGTAAGAAGAGGGAAAAATGATGACACGGTACAAAAGAGAGCAAAAGGTGAAAGACACCAAAAGAAAGGAGATATTGGGGAGATAAACAAAAGCTGGGAAGAAACACACAACCGTTGCAAAACATGTAGAAACACATTTAACTATATAGGTGCATCACACCCAATGCACGATTTTCTATGTGTTAATTGTCTTAAACTAACCGGTTTGTTGTGTTTGCTATTGAGTAGGTTCTGTATTAAGGAAGTTGGTTTTTTTGGTAATCTAGCTTCACATCCTTACATTACAAGATCAAAGGGAAGTGTTGAAATGTCGTCAGAGAGTCATCTGCCAACAGTTCCTATCCCAGGGGATAGCCCGATCTCAGCCATCCCAACATCAGAGTCAGCGGCTGTTGTGGAAAATATGTTACTGCGTCTCCGCATGTTGGAAATGTGGACGCCTTGTCCAACGGTAGAGAGCCACCGAGTGCAATACCTGGTTTCCCTAAGCTACTTCCCAGGGCAAGTGGAACTTCCAACGTCCCAATAAATTACCCAAACACTTCACTCGGATATCCTACCATCTCAGCCCACTTTACCGGAACGCCTTCTGAGGTTCGCCCCCGGGCATTAATTTTGGGTGTGGCCTCCAACATATTCATTGCGCCACCTTCCTCGGCCACGGCACAACCCACTTTGCCCAGGCCAAACTTTCATCCATAATCTTTTACTTTTCAAGTATCGTCCTTTCCGCCAGAAACGGCCCATTTCACTACCAATTCCTATGCTCAACAACCCCGGTATGAGTTTACCGCGGGAGAGGAGAAAACTACAAAGAACCCCGAGCAAGAAGAAATTACTCGGAAGATGAGGAGCATGGAACAGAGCCTCAGGAATATACAAGGCTTAAGTGGTCAGAAGAGCGTATCCTACGCTGATTTGTGTATGTTCCCACATGTTCACCTACCCCTAGGTTTTAAAACTCCCATGTTCGAGAAGTACGACGGGCACGGGGACCCCATAGCCCACCTCAAGAGGTACTGCAATCAACTGAGAGGGGCAGGTGGGAAAGAGGAGCTTCTCATGGCTTATTTTGGAGAGAGTCTAGTGGGCATTGCATCTGAGTGGTACATGGATTAGGACATATCTCGTTGGCACATTTGGGATGATTTGGCTCGAGATTTTGTCAGGCAATTTCAGTACAACATAAACATAGCTCCCGACAGGAATTCCCTGTCAAATCTCAAAAAGAAGTCATTGGAATGTTTCCGAGAATATGCTATTAAATGGCGCGAACAAGCGGCCAGGGTCATGCCCCCGATGGATGAGACTGAAATGGTTAGTGTTTTTCTACAAGCCCAAGAGGCTGACTACTTTCAGAATATGATGTCTGCAATGGGAAAGCCGTTCGCCGAGGCTATCAAAATTGGTGAAATGGTCGAGAATGGTCTGAAAACAGGGCGCATATTGAGCCAATCTGCCATAAGAGCTATGTCCCAAGCAATCCAATGCGGGTCCGGAGGCGTAGCAAACAGAAAGAAGAAGGAAGAAGTGGCGATGGCGGTTTCAGGTCTGAGAAACCCCCGTCCACCCAGAGGTTACTTCCCTCCAAGCACCCCACAACACTATTATCCTCACTAGGATGTGGGTTATGCTATGGCTCCTCAACCTTACGCGGTGATGAACGTCCAGCCATACGCTCGACCACAACAACAATTTAACCAAAACCGAGCTCCACTTCCTAAAAATAACCCTCCCCACCAAGCTCCATATAATCCCCGACCTCCACAAAATAATTTTCCATAAAATGCCCGTGCTCGGGAGCCACCCAGAAGAACAAACTTCACGCCTATTGCTGAATAATACTCTAGCCTTTTCCCTAAACTGGTCCAGTTGGGTTTGTTGCAACCCGTACCCCAAACCAAGCAAAACCCGTAATCACCCTCCTACCAACATGGTGTTCGATGTGCTTACCACACAGGAGCGAAGAGGCATGACACTGAAGACTGTTGGACTCTAAAAAGGGTGGTTCAAAATCTAATAGAGCAAAAACGGATAGTGCTGAAAGATTAAGAGATTCCTAATTTGACCAATAACCTATCACCGGCTCATAACAACGGGCCAGTTATTGGGATGATTTGCGAAGATAAGGAGTTTGATCCCGCCTTGAAAGCCATCATTGCCATCGTTGATTTTAAAAAGAAGCCAAGGGCTGCTGCAAAACAAGATAAGGGGGAGAAGAAAAGTAAATCCACCCCACAAGGTGCAGAAAAGACAGTGGAAACAAAAACAGAGGCAGTACACCCTAAATATGCCATTCTTTATGTTTCCCGGGGTCACAGGAAAGAACAAATGACATTGAGTCTTCCAAAAAGGTTCGAGCTGAACAAGGAACCTAAGATGTATGTGCCTAAAGGGACCTAGGGGCGAGTAATTTCACCAAGGCTAAATGAGCCTGTGGTTATTGGATGCGCACCACAGAAGCCCATGACAGACCCCACTGTCGCCCCATGGAAATACAACAAAACGGCCGTGACATACAAGGGAAAAGAGGTCCCAGGGGAAGCAAATGAAACTATCCCAGTTGAGAAATACCTTAACTTCGAGGATTTGAACAAAGCCAAAAAGAAACGTTTCCCACTCAAGAAGTCCGTCTGTGCTGAGGAGGCCGAAGAATTCTTCCGGATAATGAAAACTGTGGACTACGAGGTAATAGACCAACCCCGAAAGTCTCCTTCACAGGTCTCACTCCTGTCTCTACTGGTGAGCTCAACTGAGCATCAGAAAGTGTTGATAAAGACCCTCAATGAAGCTTATGTTCCGATTGAAACCACTGTTGAACAATTGGAAAGGATGGCAGAAAGATTCTTCGTAGTCAACCAGATTTCATTTAGTAAGAATGATTTGCCCCCGGAAGGGGCTGCCCACAACAAAGCCCTTCGTTTGACAGTTAAATGTGAGGGGTACTATGTGAAAAGAGTCATGCTGGATGGCGGATCCGGAGTTGATATCTGCCCTCTCTCAACTTTGCAAAGAATGGAGATTGGGACTGAGAGAATCAGGCCTAACAATGTCTGTGTGCGTGCCTTCGATGGCATCAAGAGAGATAGATTTGATTTTGACTATCGGTCCTGTGGATTTCGAGGTGACATTTTAGGTCTTAGACATGGACACTTTTATAATTTCCTCTTGGGAAGGCCTTGGATTCACGTGACAGGGGCCGTACCTTCCACTCTCCACCAGATGGTGAAATTTGAATATCAAGATCAGGAGATCGTGGTCCACGGAGAGGTTGAGCAATCAATTTATTGGGACCCGTCAGTCCCATGTCTTGAAGCTAAGGAAGGTAGAGAACATATAGTCTATCAAGCTTTCGAGGTTGTGGTCGCAGATCAATGCGAAGAAGGAAGCTCGTGTCCTCAACCCTTTCTCTCAAATGCATCAATTATGGTCGCTAATGAAATGATTAGGCATGGTTATAAACCCGAGAAGGGGCTCTGGACATCATTGCAAGGTATCACAGAACCTATCACTCTGGCTGCTAGCGAGAAGTTCTTCGGTGTGGGTTTTCCCGCCACGCCAGCGGATGTGACATGGGCAAATGACCGAAAGAACAATGGTTGGGTCTTGCCTCAGCCAATCCCACATCTTTTTGAAACATTCGTCAAGCCCAAGTACACCAAAGAGGAAGATGAGGCCTTCACGGCCGAGGAAATTGAAGAGATCTGTGGAGCCATGAGGCAGATGTTGTATGAAATTCACATGGTCTAGCCGGGAGAAGGCACAAGCACCGCTGAGGTACAATATATGGGACCCAATGCCATGATGCAAAACTGGAAGGCTACTCCGTTCCTAGTCAGGCGAGAATCCCGGTAGTCCAATCTTGCCACCTTTCTACATCACGAGTTATTCCAGGGTGTAACTCGGATGTTTCTTTTAGTTTATTGTCGTTAAAATTCCAATTTAAACCCTACTATCTTCAAATTCAATGAAATGAAATCAATATTTCATCGTTCATGAATCTCTTTCTTTACTCTTTCTGATTTTTGTTACTTTTTCTTATTTCTTCTTTCAGTTCTAATAATGCGGCTTTAAATAACATGACATGCTTGCGGACTTCATGCCCAGCTCCAAACACGCTGTCTAATTGTGAAATAATGAATCAAGAACTTGAATACGATGAAGATGAGGCTTTTAGGGAAATAAATCGAGAATTGGAACAATTTGAGAATAAGCCTAAGCCAAATCTATATGAAATCGAGCCAGTGAATTTGGGTAGTTCAGAAGAGGTCCAAGAAATCATGATAAGCATTCACACAGATGAAAGAACTAGGGATGCACTGATCCAACTTTTGTTTGAATTCAAAGATGTGTTTGCTTGGTCCTACGATGATATGCAAGGATTAAGTGTTGATCTAGTGGTGCACAAATTGCCAACTTACCCCGATTGTCCCCTGTCCGGCAAAATCAAAGAAAGTTTAAAACTGACATTAGTGACAAGATCAAAGAAGAGGTCACCAAACAGTTAAAAGCGTGTGTGATACGAGTTGTCCGATACACCACATGGTTGGCTAATGTGGTCCCAGTGCCGAAGAAAGATGGGAAAACCCGGGTGTGTGTTGATTATCAGGATCTGAACAAAGCAAGTCCCAAGGACAACTTCTCTTTGCCAAACATCCACACCCTCGTTGACAACTGTGCCAAACATGAGATACAGTCTTGCGTGGATTGTTATGCGTGATATCATCAGGTCTTGATGGATGAAGAAGATGCGGAAAAGACAGCCTTCACCACACCTTGGGGCACCTATTGTTACAGGGTCATGACTTTTCGTTTGAAGAACGCAGAGGCATCCTACATGAGAGCTATGATACTATCTTTCATGACATGATGAACCAATAAATTGAGGTGTATGTGGACGATGTGATCATTTAGTCCAAGATGCAAGATGACCATGTTCGGGACCTGAGAAAGTTCTTTGAGCGTCTGCGCAAGTATGACTTGAAGCTAAACCCAACTAAATGTGCATTTGGAGTTCCGTTTTGGAAAATTTTGGGATTTATAGTCAGTCGGAGAGGCATCGAGTTAGATCCAGCAAAGATAAAGTCTATTCGGGATTTGCCTCCTCCGAGAACCAAGAAAGAGGTCATGAGTTTGTTGGGAAGGCTGAATTACATCAGTCGGTTCATTGCCCAATTGACTTCCACATGTAAGCCCATATTCAAGCTGTTGAAGAAAGATGCAGCGACAAAATAGACAGATGAGTGTCAAGAAGCCTTCGACAAAATCAAAGAGTATCTGTCAAATCCGCTAGTTTTGGTCCCACCCGAACCTAGGAGGCCTTTGTTTTGTATTTGACAGTGTTGGAGAATTCCTTCAGCTGTGTCCTCGGGCAACATGATGTGACCGGGAAGAAAGAGCAGGCAATCTACTAGTTGAGCAAGAAGTTCACTAGTTACGAAGCCAAATACACTCTGTAGGAAAAGACTTGCTGCGCCCTGACTTGGGTCGCTCAAAAGATTAGGCATTACTTGTTGGCCTACACCACCTAACTCCTCACCAGGTTGGATCCTTTAAAGTACATATTCCATAAGCCGATGCCCACAGGAAGGTTGGTAAAATGGCAAATTCTGCTCACCTAGTTCGACATAGTCTATGTCACTCGCACGGCAATGAAAGCTCAAGCTCTAGCGGATCACCTAGCTGAAAACCCTGTTGATGATGAATATCAGCCTTTGAGTACTTACTTTCCGGAAGAGGAAGTGAACTCTGTTGAGGTAATTTCAGAAGACGCCAATGCTTGGAAAAAGTTCTTCGATGGAGCTGTAAACGCAAAAGGTGTCGGGATTTGGGCAATCTTGATTTCACCCACAAGTCAGCACTATCCGGCCACAGCCCGGCTTCAATTTTTCTGCACAAACAATACTGCCGGGTATGAAGCCTGCATCATGGGTATGAACATGGCAATAGACCAAAATGTGGAAGAATTGTTAATCATGGGAGATTCAGATCTGAATATCCGACAGGCTTAGGGAGAATGGGAAACTCAGGATATCAAACTTATTCCATACAGGCAGCATGTGGAAGATCATAGCAAACAGTTCAAAATTGTTGATTTCAGATACGTCCCACGGTTTCACAATGAGTTAGCCGATGCACTCACTACTTTGACATCGATGTTGTCGTATCAAGGCAATGTCCACATTGACCCGTTGGAAATCCAAATCCGAGAAAGGCATGGTTATTACAATACAGTTGAGGTAGAACCAAATGTCCAGCCATGGTATCACGATGTCAAGATGTTTCTGAAAACAAAGGAATATCCCGAGAAAGCCAGTGGAGATCAAAAGAGAACCATTAGAAGGCTTGCCGGTGGTTTCTTTTTGAGTGGAGAAGTTTTGTATAAAAGGACTCCATATTTGAACCTTTTGAGATGTGTGGATGCCCAAGAGGCTGGAAGAATTATGAATGAAGTACACGCAGGAGTATGCGGACCTCATATGAATGGATACGTTCTTGCAAAGAAGATCCTTCGAGCAGGGTATTACTGGATCACCATGGAAAAGGACTACTTCAGTTTCGTCCGGAAATGTCATCAGTGTTAGGTACGCGGTGACCTGATTCATGCACGTCCCTCAAAACTGCATCCTATGTCGGCACCATGGTCGTTCGTCGCTTGGGGTATGGATGTCATTTGACCAATCGAGCCAAAAGCTTCAAATGGGCACAGATTCATATTTGTTGCCATCGATTACTTCATAAAATGGGTTGAAGAAGTCACTCTCAAAGATGTCACTAAGATAGCAGTGGTAGACTTCATGCACTCCAACATCATTTGCCCTTTTGGTATCCCTACAACTATCATTACGGATAATGCTGCAAACTTGAATAGTCATATGATGAGGGAGATATGCGAACAATTTAAGATCACGCATCAGAATTCTACCCCTTATCGGCCCAAAGCAAATGGTGTCGCTGAAGCAGCAAATAAGAACATCAAGAAGATTCTTAGAAAGATGATCCAGAGCTCTAGACAATGGCATGAGAAGTTGCAGTTTGCGCTATTGGGATATCGCACAACTGTGCGCACATCGATTGGAGCAACACCCTATCTATTGGTTTACAGCACTGAAGCCGTAATATCCGCGAAAGTTTAAATTCCATCTCTCCGGATCATTGTTGAAGCTGAGATTGAGGATAGTGAGTGGGTCAAAACCCGTCTAGAACAGTTAACCTTGATTGATGAAAAGCGACTGGCCGCAGTCTGCCACGGGCAGTTGTATCAACAAAGAATGGCTCGTGCCTATAACAAGAAAGTGCAGCCTAGGAACTTTGAAGTGGGGCAACTCGTTTTGAGACGTATTCTCCCTCACCACCAGGAAGCAAAAGGAAAGTTTGCTCCAAACTGGAAAGGTCCATACATTATAAGAAAATTGTTGCCAAAAGGGGCATTGTACTTGGGAGACATCAAAGGAAATGATCCAGAAATAGCTGTAAATGCAGACGCAGTCAAAAGGTATTACGTTTTATCCTTCTGCAGCACCGATATTACCCGATTGGGATGACGAATGCTTTCATTCTCGCTACCCCAAACACTTCAACCCTTTGCTAACCCTTTGAGCTGGTTACCTTTCTTTGATTACCCTCTTTGGAACCCGAAAACGTTTGTAAAAAAATCAAATAAAAAACATAGTTCCCTGAACTACGTTCAACATAATTCCGAAAGGATACGTAGGCAGCCTCTCTCTGGGGTTCAGTCACACCAAAACAAAAATTCAAATTTCCCCAAAAAGTGAAATAGGGGCAGATGTTATAACGGTTCGGCGATGATCCCGCCTGAATGGTTCCAAAGTTATAATTCAATCCAAATTCTTTTTACCCTAAATCCATGTTCAAGTCCTTCTGATCAATCGGTGAGACTGTTCACGAATCGGAGAATGTGGTTGCTTGGATCTGATGCAACAAGATGAGAAAAATAAAATGAGAGACTCTTATTGGCGAAAACCCACACGGGCACCGTAAGGCGATGGTGAGCAGAAAAACTGAAAATGAGAGAGTCTTGTAGTGAAAACTCGCAAAGAGCACTATAAGGCAATGGTGAGAAGAGAAATGAGAGAGGTCAATTGGCGAAAACCCGCAAAGGGCGCCATTGATCGAAAAGAAGGAATTCCTTACAACCATTGGCACGGATAGAGTCCTGGCAAGGTTTCTCGATTTTGAGATACAAGTTATGATGGGTTTATGAGAAGCATGTCATGTCTAATGAAGTCTGTATACACTACAGATAAGTCCTTCTTTCTTCCCCCGAAAGGGACACTTCTTGTTAAATTCATTATCCTATCTTTTGTTTACTTTTCTTTGAATCCCTTTCGATTTAATTCTTCCCCGAAACTAATACAAATAAAAGGTGGCAAGATTGGTTTTACAGGGTTTTGCTTAACAAAAGCCAAATTCAAGGAAAAGCACCCAGCCTCAGCAGGTGCATCAAGTCGATCTCGACTGGCCATGATGGCCGATGCTTCAAAGTTAAAATTCTGGAAAAAGAAAGAAACCCAAAGTCAAGTGCCCATAAAGGCAAATAAGATTAAAAGGCCAAAGCCCCCAAACGGGTGAACCATCATATGAACGTTTGGAAAGTCAAAATCCCTTGTTCCAAAAGAGAGATCGGCCTCCAGAAAGCCAATGAGCAGCAAAGGTTTTCATCAAAAGAGTTAGGCCAAGATCAAAACAATCAAGGCCACAAAACCAACCACCGTTTCAAACTAACAATTGTTCTTTAATTGAAAACAGGAAACAAGTGTAATTATAAGAAACCTTGCAAGAAGAAGGTGCAACCAAAAAAGAAACTGCGCAAGGGCTAGAAACAGCTTTACAGCAGCAATCCAAAAAATGGAAATCTCTTCCAAATTTCTTTCCCGCATTCATTCATTCCATAAATAAATAAAATAAAATAAAAAGAGAGCAGAAGAATTCAAAATCATGGTAGCCTAGGGTCCCCAATCTCTAGCTACGATTTTCTTTTACACATAGGGTCTCCACTCCCTAGTCGCTTTTCCAACATAGGGTCTCCACTCCCTAGTTGATTTATTTTAGACATAGGGTCTCCACTCCCTAGTCGTTTTCCTAACATACTAGGGTCTACGACTCCCTACGTTCGATTTANGGGTCTCCACTCCCTAGTTGAAGTTATTTTAGACATAGGGTCTCCACTCCCTAGTCGTTTTTCCAACATAGGGTCTACACTCCCTAGTTGATTTATTGTAGACATAGGGTCTCCACTCCCTAGTCGTTTTTCCAACATAGGGTCTCCACTCCCTAGTTGATTTATTTTAGACATAGGGTCTCCACTCCCTAATCGCTTTTCCAACATAGGGTCTCCACTCCCTAGTTGAGTTTATTTTAGACATAGGGTCTTCACTCCCTAGTCTCTTTTCCAACATAGGGTCTTCACTCCCTAGTTGAGTTTATTTTTGATATAGGGCCTCCAGTCCCTAGCCGCTTTTCCAACCTAGGGTCTCCATTCCCTAGTTGAGTTTATTTTGGACATAGGGTCTCCACTCCCTAGTCGCTTTTCCAACATAGGGTCTCCACTCCCTAGTTGAGTTTATTTTGGACATAGGGTCTCCACTCCCCAATTGATTTATTTTAGACATAGGGTCTCCACTCCCTAGTCGTTTTTCCAACATAGGGTCTCCACTCCCTAGTTGAGTTTATTTTAGACATAGGGTCTCCACTCCCTAGTCGCTTTTCCAACACAGGGTCTCAACTCCCTAGTTGAGTTTATTTTAGACGTAGGGTCTCCACTCCCTAGTCTCTTTTCCAACATAGGGTCTCCACTCCCTAGTTGAGGTTATTTTGGACATAGGGTCTCCACTCCCTGGTCGCTTTTCCAACATAGGGTCTCTACTCCCTAGTTGAGTTTATTTTGGACATAGGGTCTCCACTCCCTAGTTGCTTTTCCAACATAGGGTCTCCACTCCCTAGTTGTTTTTATGATAGACATAGGGTCTCCACTCCCTAGTCGCTTTTCCAACATAGGGTCTCTCCCAACATAGGTTCTCCACTCCCTAGTTGATTTTATTTTAGACATAGGGTCTCCACTCCCTAGTTTGCTTTTCCTAGTAAAAACTGGGCCAGAAAATTTCGTTCGTTTGTTTGCTTTAGTGCCTGAACACGTTTCCACTATGAGGCACAAGGTGTGAGATGAACAAAAGAAGAAGTCTCAACCCAAATAAAGAAAAGAAAAAAAAGAAAATCAGTTGAATTCAAAGAATTGAAGCTGAGAAAAGGTGCGAACTACCCGAGCTATGATTGAAGTCACAAGCTTTGCTTGTCCCGTCTTGATCCAAAAAGTTGAAGAAGAATGGACCAATGGTTGCAACTAACAAGCATCAAGATTCAGATCAGAGTTTATAGGAAGAGCCATCCAGGACTCAAGATCAAGCTGCTGAAGGTTTATAGATTGGAATCTTGTAATAGTTTAGCTTTTCGTCTTTCATTTTTGTGTAATAAGGAGCTCAACAACCAGAAACAACAACAACAACAGTGAAACCACAGTTTCCCGGTAGTCCCAGCTACCAAAACTTCCAGAACTACACTGACCTGATTCCTTTATAGCCAGGGATATGTAGGAAATCTCTGAAGCAAGGTTTGGTCAGACTCTTTCAAAAGACACTTCTCATGGAGTTTCAAACGGGAAAAAATACCTCATAATTGCTCATTTTATTTTGCCCGAAAATCCGTCGTGTTTTCGAGCAAAGAGGGGCAGCTACGAGCATGTGATTTTTGCCCTATACAAAATACTCCTATAAAATACCAAGAAAATAGATTTTTTGTTAATTATTTGCCATTTTTTCGGAATTTTTGTAGAATTTTATTAATTGTTTGCATTTTTTTATGCATGTTTAATTTTTATTTAAATCATAAAAAATTACCAAAAAATACCATGTATTTCATTTAGGTTGTATTTTTGCATTTTTTTGATTGAATTGGTTAATTATTTGTTCATTAAAATGAAAATCAGAAAAAATGGTTCATTTTTACACTTTTTCCTTTTATTTTTTTTAGATTATTGATTTTTCACTTTTTAATTTAGGATTAAGTATCTTTTATAATTACTGTTATTAGGTAATTGTTTTAATTTTTTGCAATTTAGATAACTTAGGATTTTTTATTTTAGGATTTCATTAATTAAAAAGAAGGAAGAGAGAAATTGAATTGAAAAGGTCTAATACATTTTTGGGCTGAAATTCAAATTGTTCTAATTCCCCGGCCCAGACTAGTCTCAAAATCGACCCAGAACCCAGGCCCAAAGGTCATACCCGGTTAGCCCTACCCCCCCCCCCTCACTCCAAAACGACGTAGTTGGCTGGTTGAGTTTAAAACCTAAGTCGTCTTCTCTCTGAAATCGGCACCCACCTCCCCGTCTCTCCGCTGCCCGGAAATCGTCTCACGGTGGCGGAGCAACTCCAATAGCCTCCAAATTTTGACCATCAAACCTCCATCATCCCCTCATTCATGTCCCGCCATTAGTTTCCCCAAAAGATCACCCGTTTTCTCCGAATTTGAAATCTAAGAAATAAAAATTCCAACTTTTCGCTTTTGTTCGATTATTCTTGATTTAGCCCTCAATTCATGATAAAACCCTTGTGAATCCCCCAGTTTTTCAACAAAGGGAGTTCGTTTGATGTCAAGAATGCCCTATCTCATAGGGTTGACCAGATTTCGGACAAATAGCTTTGAACAAATTGAATTCTTCGAGCCTTTGTTTCGTCTCGTTTGAGGCATGTGGTGAAAATTGTTGCATGAAGCATTAGCCATGGACGAAAGACCTGCTAGTATTCAGGTAACATTTCCCACCATTGGCCGAGTTTCATGGTTCATCGGAGTTCGAATGGATTCGTAACTCGAGTTGTCAAAGCTCTTGGCGATCTAATCGGTATAATTCTTCTCCCTTTTCTTCACATTCATCTACTGGGATCCCTTTCTTCTGTGTAAAAGTTTAATTAGTATTATTTTAGGGCATAATTATTTAATCAGTGGTTAATAGCTCATTAATTAGGTTTAATCATTTCCCTAATATATAGTTTTCTTAAAAAAGATGCATCATTATTTTTTGTTTAATCAAATATTTGTTTTATTTATGTATAAGTTGGTTTGGAATTGGGTTAGAATTCAGACTTGGTTTCTGTTGGTACGAAAGCGCAAGTATTTACTGGGCTTAAAGTTTTAAAATGGCCCAATTCCCGTACCACTTGGTTTAAACCGATAGAACAGTGAAAATATAAAAAGAAAAGAGGGGTAAATACAGGGGTGCTGGGGTTTGGAATTGGATAAGGTTTGAAGGAAGTTCATAAGAATCTTCTAGAAAAGCTGACAAGGATATGTTTAGAGATAAATGAGGGTTAAAATGCTAGGGCAGGGGGGCTAAGTTAAAAAAATTAGAAATTAAAGGGGCATTTTTAAAATTGCAAATCAGATTTTGTTGCCCTAGAATTTCTTATATAAAAGGACCCTCTTGCCAATGATGAGGGCACATAAAAAAGGGAGAAAAGGCACAAACGACTGAAAAAAACATGATTTCCAAAAAGATTTCTTAAGATATCACGACCCTAAACCCAAACCCGGTCGTGATGGCGCCTCTCGTGAAGACAAGGCCAGCCGACTCACTTCTAATTCACTTTAAGCAGTTAATATAATAAATACCAAGTCATTAATAGAAATAAAATCCCAAAATAACAGTATAAGTTGTGGAATTAAAAACCAACACAGCCTGACATCGGGGTGTCACCAGTCATGATCATCTAAAACAATACTATAAGTCTGAAGTCTAATCCACTACTACATAACTGAATCAAAAAAAATAACTAAGATAGGGGGAGAATGCACTGGGCTGTGAATCGACAAGAAGCTACCTAGTAATATCTCCGAAGACCTGCTGGAGCTATCAATCTTCAAGAGCAGGACCTGTAGTGCCCGAATCTGCACGAAGGAGTGTAGGGAGTAAAGTGAGTACTCCAACTTAGTGAGTAATAAAAATAAATGAAGACTGAGTAATATAAAACCACGTAAGGCACAACATTAAGCTAAAAGAGGTATAGCAAAATCCGTAAATATAATTAAGCAGTGAAATCTCATAAACATCTTTTAAACAGTTAAACAATATACAGGGAAAACAGCTAAAAAGTAAACACATAATAACTGCCCCTCGGGCTCAATAACAATAATAGAATCAGCCCCTCGGGCAATATCACAGAACAATATCAGCCCCTCAGGCTATATCTCATATCACAATGGGTACCCGCGCTCACTGGGATGTACAGACTCCGGGAGGAGCCCTTTATGGCCCAAACGCAATAAAAAGCCATCTCGTTGCATAACCAATCCGGCTGTCGGCCTTACATAATAAACAAAATAATCACACTGGGTACCCGCGCTCACTGGGGTGTACAGACTCCTGGGGGGCCCCTTACAGCCCAAGCGCAATATCAAGCCATCTCGTGGCATCATAAACAGGCTCTCGGCCTCATATCAATATCAAGCCACCTTGTGGCGCATAATCTCCGGCCCTCGACCTCATTATCATAATCAGTATATCACTGCTGCAGCGTGCAGCCCGACTCAAAAGTATCCTCACAATATAGGTCCTCGGCCTTACTAAGTCAGAATCTCATAAGCCCCTCGGGCATCAGTAAAATATGAAGCTCAGCTCAAATATCTTTGAAAATATTAATTAATGTGTTTAAAACGGAATAACATATCTGGGTTGTTAAAATAGTGAAAATATAGCATGACTGAGCTCAAGTATGAAATCAAACAGTGAGGAAAATATCATTAACAATCCCCTAAGGGTTCAAACGGTTGGCACGAAGCCCAAATATGGCATTTAGCCCAAAGTATAATAATATCAAACAATTAGCTGTCCATTATACAGAAAAATAGTCATTCGGGATGGACTAAGTCACAATCCCCAACGGTGCATGACCCCACGCTCGTCATCTAGCGTGTGTTTTACCTCAATATAGCACGACGCTGTGCAATCCGGGGGTTCATACCCTCAGAACAACATTTAAAATCATTACTTACCTCGATCTAGCCCAAAAAGCTACTCTGCAACACGCTTGCCTCTCTACCAACTTCCGAGTGCTCCAAATCTACCAAGTTCAGATTTTTATCATCAAATTATTCTAAAAGAGTGAATTCCAATTGAAAAATATCGATTTTAAGCACAAAACCCGAAATCAATCAAAACCCGAAATCACGAGTCCGTACATATAAAGAACTCGAAAATCGGACTTTGTTTGACCCCTCAAATCATCCCTAGAATGTCTCATAATCTCAAGCCCTAGCTCCACCTTTGTCTACTGATTTTCATGAATTAAACACTTATATTTTGTTCCTTAATCACAAATAATAGAGTTTTTGGGTCCAAAAATCCTTACCTCAATGAAGAACAATGATTTCCTTTCTTCAAAATCGCCCAAAGCTCCAAAATTCAAGTTAAAAAGTGAAGAAACCCTCTGAAAATCGCGAAGGAGGAATTAATATATTCACCCAGGCATTTCCGCATTTGCAGTGCTTCTACCGCATCTGCGGTACCGCATTTGCGGTCATTGAGCCGCTTTTGCGGCTTTCACTTAACTCAGCCAAACCGCATATGCGATGCCAATTCCGCATCTGCGCCTTCGCAGGTGCGGTCCCCACAACTTCATTTGTGGTTCCTGCCTTCCTAGGAATTTTTCCGCTTCTGCAATCATCTTTCCGCATTTGCGGCATCTCACCTGCGGTCCCCAATCCGCAGGTGCGGAAACACCAGAAGCAACAAAAATCTGCAACTTCTAAAAACCTCAAACTCTTCCGTCAGCCATCCGAAATCACCCCGAGGCCCCCGGGACTTCAACCAAACGTACAAATCTATCTTGTATCCTTATTCAAACTTGTACCAATGTTCAAAACACCTCAAACAACATCAAAATCACCAAAATTCATCGAATTTAAGCCTAAGGTTCTAAATTCTTCCGCATTCAGCTTTTGATCAAAAACCCAACCAAACAACGTCCAAATGACCTAAAATTTTGCACACATATCCCAAATGACATAATGAAGCTACTGCAACTCTCAGAATTCCTTTCCGACCCATATATCAAAATCTCACCTATCATCCGGAAAACGCCAAAACTCATTTCGCCAATTCAAGCCTAAATCTACTCCGGACCTCCAAAACGCATTCCGATCACGCTCCTTCCGGACCTCCAAAACACATTCCGATCACGCTCCTAAGTCCCAAATCACCTAACGGAGCTAACCAAATCATCAAAATTCCAATCCGAAATCATATGCTAACAAGTCAGATCTTGGTCAAACCTTTCAAAATTTCAAGCTTCAAACTGAGAACTGTTCTTCCAAATTCATTCTAATCACCCTGAAAACAAAAACCAACGATTTACATAAGTCATAATACACTACACGGGGCAAGTCATGCCCGAGAACTGGCGAGCAAAGTGCATAAGCTCAAAACGACCGGTCGGGTCGTTACATCCTCCCCCACTTAAACATACGTTCATCCTCGAACGTGCCCAGAGTTGTTCCAAAAGCCAATTAATCGCCGAATAACCTTACCACGCATATACCCGGGGTCGATCCCACGTCTCCCTATATCCCATAGGTGCGATAATACGATATAACTGAAATTTCACAATCCAACCTAGCCCTTAAACCTTAGAACCACATTTCCACCTCTAAAATCTTCAATATGATCAGAATCTCACATTTATACTGTGAATAAGTCCGAACAAGCTGTCACAAACAATATCTGTAACCTTAGGTGCAATCACATGATATACCACATAACTCAAACACTGGTAGAAATAACTTCTAATCACAACAGCTGCACACAACAACTGAATATCGATAGAAAACCTCTTATCAACTAAAGTCTCATTCCGTCACTTTCATATACTGCCAATGATAAATGAAACATGAAATAAGCCATAACCATTTCTCAGATCAACCATTCATGAAGCCCCTTCTCCGTTGGCAAAGACCATAACAAATTTCTGAGCCAAACCTCGATATTATCCTTCCAACATGTTGAAATCGAATCAGTTTGTACTTATTTCATATCCCAACGATCTCATCTAATCCAACACAACTACTCTGGGGACATGACACACCAATACAATCTACAGCCACAACTCGTGCAATCCGCGCACCAACAAGCAACAACCCGAACGTACTCAAATCATGAAAAATGACTCAAATGAGAGAGCTGTACCGCAAGCTCACCAGTACCACCACACACAATGCTGGGAACCCGTCACACATCGTAGAAACAGAACACATGAATCTAACTCGAAGGGTCATACCTCCACATAACTTCGCTGCAATGCGCGACCCTATCAAAACACTGGCCCACATAAGACACCTCCAGTCACTATGCTCAAAATCGACAACCAAGCGCAATTTGATGCCTAGAACCCAAAAGTGAAAAAGCATACCCATGGAGAAGCAAATGATGCAATGCGACACTAGTTTGAAGGAACACATCCAATGTGCAACAAATCATGCAACACCCAAATACCCGTCTCATTCAAATCCCGCTATAAATCCCAAACGAAACCGCACCATGTGTGCATATAACCACCAAATCTTAACTCCTCGTAACATAGGAGAGTAACTCATTGATCACGAATAAGCTCAACAATAATCGAATGGCACATCTCTCAACAATAGTAGTTTGGAGTAAACAAAACTTACCAGGTGCAGAACACACATCCGTGTTGGACCTTCCAATGAACCCCAAGTCAACTCTGGTTACCCACAATAGATAATTAACTCTTTGAAGGTTCACAATGACTGAATCATAGCATATACTACCCCCTGACCAACCTTAGCTATTTTCTCACAGTCCATAACCACAAATCCATCTAATCACGGAAACTCTCAGTGTCCCAATCCATAAAGCACACTAATCACCATATTTTATCCCAGCTACACTGCCCGAACATCAAACACACATCCGATACTCGATCATTCCACGAGGGATGTTGATACCCAATTTTTCCCTAGGTATTTTTTATTCTCAAAATACTTTCAAAATGACATATATATGCATATATGAGCATACCCAAGTGCTTGGTATTTTTCCAAGTTTTTTTTTTAAAAAAAAGGATTTTTTAAAACCAATTTATTATTTATTTTAATACTACAAAATTCAATAATTACTCCAAAATTATCATTTTGGTGAATTATTCATTTTTATTTCTCATGTTTATACTAAAATATAGTTTAAATAAATTTTGCATATTCTTTACACATTTGTTTGGAATTTTTAAAGCTAAATTGCATATAATTGCAATTATAGCCTATTTTACAATTAATTGCATTTTATAATAATAAAACCATTTCCAGTATTTTTAGATTAATTTTTATTCATTATTAATTAGTTCAATGTTATTAATTTGTTTTTAAAATCACTTTAACTAATTTTATAAAATAAAAAGGGAGAACTAGGCTATTTAACATGTAGCCTCATCTCATTACAATTATGGCCCATTAAGATTTCAATTCTAACCCCCAAATTTCCCAGCCCAATTTCAACTTAGACCCGACCCACACCCAATTCAATTACCCGGTCCAGCTCCGATCTAATCTGAGTCGTTGATCAAATTAGATCAACGGCCCAGATTTTATTTCCTAAATTAAATCCCAACTACCCTCCCCCGACCCCTCATTTTTCACGAGACTCTCTCTCTCTCTCTCTCTTGGTCTCTTGCTCTCCCTTCTCTCTAGAACCTTCTGGTTCTCTCTTCTTCTCCGATGAATCCACCGCCTCTCCGGCCACCTCCATCCTCACCTCTCTCGACCACCAGCCGCCGTGAAACCTTGTTTTGTTGATTCCCTCTATCTTCGAGACCCCAGAAGCCCCACCATACAAGATGGTCACTGGAAGTTTTGCCTGGTTCATCTCCGGGCATTCTCCGATGGGTTTTGGTCCAATGGTGCTACGAACGCCATTATTAACGAGTTTAATAGCCAGGTTTCTTACCTATCACTGGTTTCTTACGAAACCCTAATTTCTACCTAGACCTCTTAAATCTCTGTCTTTTTAACGATTATTAACTTACTCTTTTGTGTTTTACACTACTCACTACTCGATCTTTACGATTGCTCAAGTTTTCGACGTTTTGTTCTTCTTTTTAAAACTAGGGTTTCTAAACCTCTTTCGAAATCACTATATCTTCTGATTTTTTTCTAGTACTATATGTTTGTGTTTGTATTTCTGCTTGTTTGTGTGATCTTCTGGGTTATTCCCCAATTTCTATGCTTTAATTTTGTTCTAACGTTCCACTTATTCTGTGATCTCTTACTTAGGGTTCTTTGGTTTTGTGCCTATTGTGTTTAAATAGGTCTAATTGTTTTCTATTTACTAAATGTTCTGCTGATTCTGTGCATCTCTTCGAATCCCTGATTTTTGTATATGATTTCTTTGGAGGTTTTCCACTGATTTGAGTCACTTCCTTGTTTGTGAGATGCTTTCCTTACTTGGTGCTGATTCCCTGTGATTTTCAATCTCGTCTGTGACTTCCTGAACCAATTTTTTCAAAAATCAGTCTGTAATCCGTCTGTTTATGTGCACAATATACTTTTATTTTTACATTCCTTACTTTTAATTATTTTGTACTTAGTCCCTATTACATGCATCATGCTATTCCTGTAAGAAATTATCAGTCTTGCAAAAAATCTTCCTTATTTGATGCAATTTGTACTGTTTGAGGTATGACTCCCTAATTAAGGGAAATCCGAGTCTTTAATTGATTCTAATAGGTACTCTTTCCATAATTGTAATCAGTCTATACGTATTACCTTATTTTCCACTTATTTTCAAAACTATAAATGCCTACCCTCTCTTTAGCAGAGACACACGAACAAAAATTCATTGTTCTGAACTCTCTCTTACACACATAAGCATACTCAGTGTTCTCTCTTGTTTTCTACACATCCTCTCTCACTTTCCCTGTTGACTACTGATTACTCAGTCGGCTGAAAGCGAAGACTGAGTGATTTTGGGGCTGCTCTACTATTCTACTGCTCTATACATTGCTACTTGCTTGGTCTGCATACTACTGCCGACTTCCCTGCACACTACTGCTCTATATTGTCTCATCCTCGACTGGTATGCCCTTTATTTGATCTACAGCTTCCAAAATAATATGTTTTTATACAAACTGCACTTTATTTTGTTTCTTCTATGCTTTTACTTATGGTTCTGCTGTTCTTATTGCAACTAACATGCCCCTGTGTTAGTTCATTAATGTGACTATCCTTCTTTTAATTCAGAATGCCTACTAATTTGCTTAATGCATGTTCTCCCCTACCCCTAGCCCCAGTACATTGTCAGCATGTAATCCTGAGCCCTTTTGGTTGAAACCTGGTGTGACTGTCTAAGTGCCCTCAAATGCTGTCTGTGTTCCTACATGTGAACTATTTGTCCCCATTCCCCTTTTTCCCTATTTGTGTTTACTTCTCTGAACTATATGTGGTATTTTGGTTCTGAGGTTGTCAGAATTGTCACATTGTTTCTTTCAAAACTGGCTCTATATGGATCATTTTAAAACTGTTTTTAACTCAATTTCTTTAAAAACTTTATCACACACTCTCACTACTCCTAGAGTTTAGGTTTTACCCCCTTCGTGTAAGCATTGCATTAGGTACCTTTGAGTACCCATTGAACTTTGATGCACAAGGCTGGTAATTCCACACTGCACTTTTTCAACATTTTGGTAGTATTTGGGTGCTGGTATTGGCCAAGGACCCCAATGGGCCCTTAGGGAGCTTTGCCGCACCCAAACCATGGCCAAGGCTGTGAAACTCGAAAGAAGTGAGGTTGGAAGATTGGGCCTGGTTGAAGGCTCCCTATAGAGTAACTTCTTATTTTATTTTTCATTATGTAATTCAGCTATCACGATTTTATAATAACTTGTAAACAACTGATTGGGGCTATAGTGAAATTGGGTGGGATTATGCATGTTTAGTTTTATTAATGGGTAGAGAGCATGTCTATAGGGCTTTACTTACCTGTTTGTGCATTAGAAACCACGTGTAGGACATGCATCTTACATCTAGATATCGTGTTTTAGGCTCTTTACTTTCATATTGTCATACTTACTCTGTAATCAGTTAGTAATCGGCAAAACAACTGTCATAAAATTACTACTGCATTTAGAGACCCTGCTTTAGGAGCTTTATGTGCATTAGATATCATGTTACTTAGGATTTTATTTCATCTGAGTTGCAATTGTTGAACGCCTCGCCAATTTGTTTAATTTAATAACACAAGTCTGGGCTAAAACTGCGGCTTCTCTTTAAAACTGGAACTAATATGCATGTTCACCTTTTCAAATAGGCAATACATACGACGCCTAGGCAAGCCTTAGGCTAATCATAATAAAAGAAAAACTGATTGATCTTGTTTTACCAGTTTCAGACTACTCAGCCTTTTTAAACTTTCCCAATTCTATTTTTTATCTGTCTCTCTGAAGTTGCCTTTTTACTGAAAATCTCTCTACCTGGAAACCAGTTCCGTATTTATATACTCTCACTAATTTTCCGATTCTTGCTCTATTAAGCTTTCAAACTACTGGGTTATCCCTCTGCCCAGGAACGCATTATTTTGATACTAGTCTAATTAAACTACTGTATTTTCCAATCTCTGCTTTCTTCAAAATGGTGTTTTAATAGTTCCCTTACCTTTACTTATTCGACTGTTTTTTAGATGTATTCCTGAAAAATCAAACCCTTCGAGTCATTCAGTTTTGATTAAACCTTCTGCTTTTACTGAAACTTATCTTTTTCCGGCACCCCTGCTTTTAAGCTCTCATTTTTTTTCTTAAGACCTTAAATGTGTTTGAGACGTGCTAATTACATGTTTACTTGTGGAGGGATTTGTGAGCCTCTTATTTGCTTTTGTATGTTCCCCTTATGTGTAGTCCTACTTGTTATGAATGTCGCCTAGCATTTTGTCCTTTAAACCTAGTTGTTCAGCCTAGTCCTTACCTTGTAGGAATAGTGGTCCTAAATACCCTCTAAGACTTATAGGATGGGACGGGTAATAGCACGCAATAAGCATTCGTAACCAATCATGCGTTTAAATAACCTTTACGGGGTGGGAAGGGTAGAATATGGAGATGATGACCGATGCGCTAATATCACATGCGACCCCTCTTCCGAGGAGTGATTGCTGGATATTGAATTGACGTGATCCATATCAATCATAAACGTTGGACCCCTCTTCCTTTATTTGCTTTTCATCCTTTCTTGTAAAACTCTTTAAATCTTTCTTTTCATAAAATTCTGCCCTCTCTACTTATCTTCACAAGTTTTCAACTTATTGCAATATGATATGCAAATCCTTATTTGAGCCTTACTTGTAAAGTCACAATTGTAACATGGCCGGGACCACACTAGTGGATCTTGAGGGGTGCCTAACAGCTTCCCCTCGAGATAATTTCTAGCCCTTACCCTAATCTCTGGTTTCTTCAATTCAAACCCTTCTTAAAGTGTCCTAATGCACTATAATCATTAGGTGGCGACTCTCCAATTCCAAAACCCAATTCTCGCAAGGGAATAGAGTTGTCCTCCCAAATGTCGTAAACCCGATTTTGCCTTAGAAAAATGGGGCGTCGACAGCGTGGCAACTCCGCTGGGGAATTTCTTTAGGCTTTTACCATTGCATGTTATTTGTGACTTTATTGCTTTATTATTGCTTTATCTCTTCTTCTTCTATGAAACTGACTTGTTTCATTGTTTCTTTTCTTAAATGCTTTGTTTTACCGCTTTACTTCAATATTTTGTAATTACGAGCAATTATTGTAATCATTATCTTATGAACGTGAAAATACGTGGAAATCTGTTTCATTCTTGTGATTGCATCTTCAACATCATATTCCACTCGTGCCAAACAAAATACCATAGCAACGCTTATAATGAGTGGTTATGCTCTTACAATATTATCACCCCTAAATTTGGCAAAGGCATATTTGCGGTAAAACCAGTCGATCAGCGGTGCAGCCGACGGTTCCGTGCCTTTCCCTCTTGAGTTGTCCGCTCAAGGGTACCGGTCTAATACCCCATAAAAACCTTACTCTGTTCAACTATACATGCATCATGGTCAAATCTAGCCGAGTCGGTTATGTTGTCCAACTAATGACTCATTAAGATAGCCTTGTCCAAAGTCTACCGGGTTTCCTTGAAACCCAAACGGACACCACCATATTCTGTGCATTTGTTTGGGGAACTAAATGCTTTTTATGCTAATTATTCGTTTAAATAGTCGAGTCCGGTAGGGTAAGGGCATAACATTTTGTTTTGCAGAAAATGAGGCACGAAGTCCCCAGATTCGGCATGGTAACCAGCATTGACCCAAGGCTGCTAAGCTGGTGGAAAGACCTTCACTCCAGTGATCAGACGCACGTCCACAAGTATTTAGGGAATTTTCCTTCACTTCTGGAGATCCAGCCCGACAGCAAAATCATAGAGGCTGTAACTCTGTTCTGGGATAGTGACAGATCCGTGTTTCGCTTCGGGGACCTTGAAATGACTCATTTGCTCGAGGAAATAGGAGGGTTAGCTGGTATTCCTTGGGAGACGCCGGGTTTGCTTATGCCAGAAAATCGCAAGGGTAGGGGTTTCCTCAGGATGATGGGATTAAAGAAAAACCCAGACTTAACCTGTTTGAAGGACTCTTACATTCCATTCGACTATCTGTACGAGAGGTATGGCCATAGCAAGGCATACCGCACTTACCCAGATGAATTTGCCCTTACCTCATTGGAGCATATCCACAGGAGGTCTTCGTCTTTATGTTCTGCTTTTTGGGAATGATAGTGTTCCCCATGAATAAGGCTAGGATCCATACCAGACTAGCCATGGTAACCAAGACTTTGATGGAAGGAATTGGCGGACAGCCTTTCAACATAGTACCTATGATCATTGCTGAGATATACCGAGCCCTGGACAACTGTCAGCGATGGGCCAATCATTTTGAGGTTTGCAACTTATTACTCCAGCTCTGGCTCATGGAGCACTTCCATAAGGGTGAATACCGACAAGAGATTCTGCGCAGAGACTGGGATGATCACATCGCCTTCCATCAGCCAAGGCGAATGAATTATATGCCTTACATGTTCGCTCAGCCAGAGGACGCTGGAGGATGGGTAGAGTTGTTTGAAAATCTGAAAGAAGACCAGGTGCAATGGATGTTTGAGTGGTTCCCTATGGAAGAGTTCATTGTTCAATCCCGAGACGCACCATTTCTCACACTCATTGGTCTGAGGGGAACTTATCCCTATGTCCCTCTCCAAGTCATGAGGCAGGCATGAAGAAAGCAAGTCATACCAAGGGTCGACAAGACGAGTCACTTCAGGGCAGACTTCCAGGACGATGATAGCCCTCACAAGTGCCAAGCTCAGCACATGTGGCACTGCAAAATCATCTTGGGGAAAGATTCTATTGAGCCAAACAGATATCATGCCGGTTACACCCCATACTATCCAGGTTGGCTGGAAGAGGATCATGCCGGGTTAGGACAGGCCGGGTCTGTTCGAGGTCACAGGGTCATCGACGAGAGGGCTGAAATACAAGTTAAATACAACCAGCTGCGCAAGAGGATCAAGGAGTGCGAGACTGAACATCAGGAAATTTAGAAGCAAATCAAAAGTTGATCGAGGAATGGAAGGATACGGCTGTCAGCGCCAACAAGCGTCTAGGGCATTTGGAGCGGGGGTTGGTAGAGCTGGAAGGGAAATTCATCCGGAGGATCGAGAATTGCCAAAATGCTGAGGGAAATGAAGGAGGACATTTGGCTAGGGCTTATCTACTGCTGGGGCTGTGTGAGCTGGTGAAGCTGTTCGATAGAGCTAAAGATGCCGAATCTGGGGAAGGTCCTTCTGGGGCCAAATAGTTATGAGTCTTTTCCTTTTTACTTTAAAATGTAATAAGGCCAATGGCCATTAGTGACATTTTTACCTTATGCAATTTTAGTGTCGTTTTGAGATTCGTCTTATTTTTATCAATAAAATGAGGCATTTAGCATTATAAGTTCTCCAAATTAACTTGTCGCTAGGCCAACCGCGGGCACAACGAGGCACCCAATTTAGGACACGATTTATGTTTTTATACTATGTGTTTAAATATTGCAATATTTTTCTCAGAATCCGTACTAACTTGTTACCTTTTTGTTCTTACTTTTATTTTTTTATTTCCCCTCCCCAAAAGGCTAGTTCGTGCACTCTGGCATCGTCATCCTACTCCACAAGATCTAAGGGCCCTCCACCTCCTCCTCCTCCAAGTTCTATCAAAAACAAGAACAAAGCAAAAAATGGAAGACTTCAGCAACATCAGAAAGGAGAACTCAGCTGAAAGGGTAGAGGTTCCTCAGGGTATTCAGGTGTCCAAAGAAAGTGCCGCCCAGCTCGAACAGAAGCTACTAAAATTCCAAGAAGAACTAGACCAGGTCCGGAACTTGGCAAGCTTGTCATTCTCCCTCACTACTCCAGACGTCAACTTTCCCAATGCTCAACACCTTATACCTCCACAGAACATCCCGAAGCCGCAGAAACAACCCACTCATACTCAACATTGCCACTCTTCGAACAACACTCCATTACTCATCCCTAAACCGCTAAGCACCATAAATGATCCTCCCCACAACACTCCCATCTATGTGGAAACCCTACCACAATACACTCAGCCTATTACAAACACACCGGAGTCTAACGACAAAGACTCCCTCATCAAGAACCTAGCCACCGAGCTCAAGAAATTGACTAGCCGAGTCCAGGGTGTTGAAGGAAACAACGGTATTAAAGGGATGAATTATAAGGATCTTTGTATTCAGCCAGACGTCGAACTTCCCGAGGGGCACAAACCTCCCAAGTTTGAAATGTTTAATGGCATAGGAGATCCCAGGGTCCATTTGAGGACATACTGCGATAAGCTGGTTTCTGAGTCGGAAGAGATGAAAAGATTCGCATGAAGCTCTTTATGAGAAGTTTTAAAGGTGACGCTCTATCTTGGTACATTAGCCAAGACCCCAAGAAGTGGACAAGCTGGGTAGGAATGGCATCCGATTTCATGGACAGGTTCAAATTCAATACAGAAAATGCACCAGATGTCTTCTATATCCAGAATCTGAAAAAAGAAAACTACTGAGACATTGCGTGAGTATGCTACTCGATGGAGATCCGAGGCTGCTAAGGTCAGGCCGGCCTTGGAAGAAGAACAAATGAACAGGTTTTTCGTCCGAGCTCAGGATCCACAGTATTATGAGAGGTTGATGCTGATCGAAGGCCAGAAATTCTCCGACATCATCAAACTAGGAGAAAGGATTGAGGAAGGCATTAAAAGCGGTATGGTCACTAATTTCGAGGCACTGCAGGCTACCAACAAAGCCCTACAATCTGGTGACACGTCCAAGAAAAAGGATGTGAGTGCCGTGATGGTTGCACAGAGAACGAAATCCCCAATAAAATACCAAGCCTGCCCGATACCTCCTCTCACATATCAACCTATCCCTAATTACCAAGCACCTCCGCCTTCCTACCAAGCTCCACCACCTACTTACCAATCATCTCCGCCTCCCACATATCAACCTACCTCACCAAGATATTCCCAACCCGCACCCGTCTACCAAGCCTATAATGCTCAGCCCTCTCACTATCAATCACCTCCCACCCGCCAAAACTTCCCTAGACCACGTCCTAACTTCGACCGTAGACCCCCCAAGCAATACACCGCCATCGCCGAACCAATCGACCAGCTATATGAAAGACTCAAAGCAGCCGGTTACGTCACCCCAGTCCCTGCCATAACTCCAGAAAATCCTTCCCAATGGGTCAATCCGAACAAAACCTGTGCATACCATTCCGGCATGAAAGGGCATACCATTGATGAGTGCCGATCTCTGAAGGATAAAATTCAAGCTTTAATTGACAACAAGATCATCGTGGCAAAGGAGCCTGCTCCTAATGTTCGCAACAATCCCTTGCCTGATCATAAGGGTGGAGGTGTGCATATGATCGAGGTAGAAGATGATTGGGACCCCAAAGGGTCGATTGGATTAATTGCCGAAGGTGACGAGCCCAAGAAATCAACGGTCACAGTAAATCCGATTGTAGTCCAGATCCAGCCCTCTGGGGATGCTGAAGTAAACATGTCCGTGCCTCTCGAGTTTGAAACACCGTCATCCACAAAGACCGCAGAGCCAATTGAGGTGGAGTTTGGGTCTCCAAAGGCACCTGCACCATTTGAAGTTGCTGTATTACCTCCCAAAACAAGGGTGCCCATTCCTGTAGCAATGTCAGCCATAACGCCATTCCATACACAGGCCATTCCTTGGGATTACACCGCCGAGGCAAGAAGGAAGGGGAAAACTAGGTCTGGAGAAGCAATTGCAGCACAGGGTATGACCAGAACCGGCAGGATTTATACTCCGGAGCACTTAGTTGAATCAAATAAGCAGGCCTCTGGACGGCCTATTGAAACTGGGCCCGATGATCTCTGGCGGAAGATACAGGCGAAAGAATACTCAGTTGTTGATCAATTAAATAAAACACCAGCGCAGATCTCCATTCTAGCTCTACTGCAGAGCTCCGAGACACATAAGAATGCCCTGATGAAGATACTGAGCGAGGCGTATGTACCCAGTAACATAACTGGAGGAGAGATGGCAAACATGGTCGGGCAGATATTGGAGAGTCATAAGATCACTTTCCACGAGGATGAGTTGCCCCCTGAAGGTTTAGGCCACAACAAAGCGTTGCACATCACTGTGCAATGCGAAGACTATTTCATCACCAGGACTTTGATTGATGGAGGGTCCAGCCTCAACATTTGTCCATTGGTGACCCTCAGAACATTGGGGAAGAGTCTACATGAAATCAAGGATGGGGCTATCAACGTCAAAGCTTTTGATGGTTCCCAAAGGTCCACTATTGGGGAGATCAGTTTATGTCTGCAAATGGGACCAACTTGGTTCGATGTTGATTTTCAAGTAATAGACATCCCAGCATCATACAACTTATTACTGGGACGACCTTGGATCCACGCCGCTGGAGCTGTAGCATCAACCCTGCACCAGGCAGTGAAATTCGAGTGGAATCACCAAGAGGTGATTATTCATGGTGACGGGAGTAACCCCATATACAGTCGCCAAACCATCCCAGCGATTGAAGGAAGAAGGAAGCTAGGAGGAGAAACCTACCACCAGATTGAGCGAGTCAACGCCGTGGACAAAGATAAGTGGTGGGATAACAAGATAGAAAGTATACTGAATTGGAGCGGGTATGAACCTGGCAAAGGGCTCGGCAAGAACCTCCAAGGAATCACCAAGCCTATCAAACTGAAGAAACATGGCACCACTTTCGGGTTAGGGTATGGATATACTTGGCAAGAATTCAGGAACTGGTCGCCACCATGGCGCGGCCCTTACTACCCGCTGGAGCACCCAATACCCCGCCTGGAGCAAACTTTCCAGCCAGCAGACATCATATATGGGTCAGAGGAAGATGAAACATTGGCAGCAATGAAGAACCTGTTCTTGGAAGATGACAATATGGACTGTCATGTCATTCTCGAGGAGGAAGGGGAGGAAGGCCCTTCCATACAAGCTGTGAGCCGAGGAGCGCGCCTCAACAATTGGTCCATCAGAACCACCAAGGCCCGGAAAGCTTCGGGGTAGCAAGGCTGAACAAAGCACTATGCATTATCTTTTACTTTTTTGCTAGTTGATTTCCCTTCAGTATTATCTTTAAAATTTTGAAAAGAGCTCCGATGTTCAAAACGATTTTGGAATTTATCAAAGTATTTCAGTTTCTTATAAGTCTCGCTCTTATTATTTTTCTCTATCATTTATTTTATTTTACACAGCATTACTATTACTTATCTTGATGAACCGACGAGTGTGACATGCGACGAGGTAACGCAACAAACGGATATAGACTCAGAAGAGGATGAGATACCAGAAGAGATCGTTAAAGAGGTCGAGGACTTTGAGAATAGACCTAAGTCTAACCTGGACGAAACTGAGGTCGTCAACCTGGGGAATACAGAGAATGTCAAGGAAACGCGCATCAGTGTTCACCTGTCACCGTCAGAAAAGGAAGAGTACACGGAGTTCTTAAAAGAATATGAGGACATATTTGCCTGGTCGTATGATGATATGACCGGTCTCAGTACATCTATTGTAGCTCACAAACTGCCAACAGATCCAACATGTCCGCCGGTAAAGCAGAAACTCAGAAAGTTCAAGCCAGATATGAGTTTGAAAATCAAGGAAGAAGTTACCAAACAAGTCAAAGCCAAGGTCCTCAGGGTAGTGGAGTACCCAACATGGTTAGCCAACATTGTGCCAGTGCCAAAGAAGGACGGGAAGGTCAGAGTCTGTGTCGACTACCGGGACCTCAACCGGGCCAGTCCGAAAGACGACTTCCCCTTACCGAACATACACATCCTGATCGACAACTGCGCCAAGCACGAGCTGCAGTCATTCGTCGATTGTTTTGCCGGATATCATCAGATATGGATGGACGAAGAAGACGCGGAGAAAACGGCTTTCATCACGCCGTGGGGAATGTATTGTTACAAGATGATGCCGTTTGGATTGAAGAATGCTGGGGCCATCTATATGAGGGCCATGACTACTATTTTCCCTGACATGATACACAAAGAGATCGAGGTGTATGTAGACGATGTCATCATCAAATCCAAGAGAGCCATTAATCACATAGAAGATCTGAGGAAGTTCTTCAACAGACTGAGAAGGTACAACTTGAAACTGAATCCCGCCAAATGTGCATTCGGGGTTCCCGCCGGAAAACTGCTTGGGTTCATCGTAAGTCGCCGAGGAATAGAACTGGATCCGTCAAAGGTTAAAGCCATTCAGGAATTGCCGCCGCCAAAGAACAAGAAAGAGGTTATGAGTTTCTTGGGGAGACTCAACTACATCAGCCGGTTCATAGCCCAGTCCACTGTCATTTGTGAACCAATCTTTAAGATGTTGAAAAAGGACGCCGCCACTAAATGGACTAATGATTGTCAAAAGGCCTTCGACAGAATCAAGGAATACCTGTCAACGCCGCCAGTCCTGGTTCCGCCCGAACCGGGTAGACCGCTATTGCTCTACCTTGCAGTACTGGATGGGGCATTCGGCTGTGTTTTGGGACAACATGATGAAACAGGGAGAAAGGAGCAAGCCATCTACTATCTCAGCAAGAAGTTCACCCCGTATGAGGCCCGGTATTCCCTGCTAGAGCGCACGTGTTGTGCTCTGACTTGGGTAGCTTAGAAGTTGAGGCATTATTTCTGTGCCTATACCACTTATCTCATATCAAGGATGGATCCGCTAAAGTACATCTTTCAGAAGCCCATGCCCATGGGCAAGCTAGCCAAATGGCAAATCCTGCTGAGTGAATTCGATATTGTCTACGTGACCCAGAAAGCGATCAAAGGGCAAGCACTGGCCGATCATCTTGCCGAAAACCCCGTGGGTGGAGAATACGAGCCTCTAAAGACGTATTTTCCTGACGAGGAGGTCTCTTTCATAGGAGAAGACATTGCAGAATCCTATGATGGCTGGAGAATGTTCTTCGACGGAGCAGCAAACTTTAAAGGAGTTGGCATAGGAGCAGTTCTAGTATCAGAAACAGGTCAGCATTATCCGGTGTCCGCCAAACTCAGGTTCCCGTGCACCAACAACATGGCCGAGTACGAAGCCTGCATCTTGGGGCTCAAGCTGGCCATTGACATGAACGTTCAGGAGTTACTAGTGATCGGGGATTCCGACTTGCTCATACATCAGGTTCGAGAAGAGTGGGCAACCAAGAACTCCAAGATACTCCCATACTTGCATCACGTACAGGAGTTGAGGAAGAGGTTTACAAAGACAGAATTCCGGCATGTCCCCAGAGTCCAGAATGAGTTCGCCGATGCATTGGCCACTCTATCATCCATGATTCAGCATCCAGATAAGAACTTCATTGATCCTATCCCGGTAAAAATCCAGGATCAACCAGCTTACTGTGCTCATGTCGAGGAAGAAGCAGATGGAAAACCATGGTTTCATGACATTAAGAAGTATCTGTCAACAGGAGAGTATCCAGAACTCGCAAACACTACTCAAAAGCGCACACTGCGGAGGCTATCCAATCACTTCTTTCACAGCGGAGGAATCCTGTATAGGAGGACTCCCGATTTGGGATTACTAAGATGTGTCGAAGCAAAGGAAGCATCCAGGTTGTTGGAAGAAGTTCATGCAGGGACCTGTGGTCCGCATATGAATGGTTTTGTCTTAGCCAAGAAAATACTCCGAGCTGGTTATTTCTGGATGACTATGGAGACAGACTGCATCCAGTATGTTCGGAAATGTCATCGTTGCCAAATCCATGCAGACATGATAAAGGTGCCTCCTAACGAGCTCAATGCAACAAGCTCACCATGGCCGTTCGCCGCTTGGGGAATGGATGTCATCGGACCTATCGAGCCTGCCGCATCAAACGGGCACAGGTTCATTCTAGTGGCAATTGATTACTTCACCAAATGGGTTGAAGCAGCATCGTATAAGGCAGTGACCAAGAAGGTCGTGGCAGACTTTGTCCGCGATCGTATCATTTGCCGATTCGGCGTCCCAGAGTCAATCATCACTGATAATGGTTCCAATCTCAACAGCGACCTGATGAAAGCAATGTGTGAAACCTTCAAGATCAAGCACAAGAATTCTACAGCCTACAGACCTCAGATGAATGGAGCTGTAGAAGCAGCCAATAAGAACATCAAGAAGATACTAAGGAAAATGATAGAAAAACACAAGCAGTGGCACGAAAAGCTATCATTTGCTCTATTGGGATACCGTACCACAGTCCGCACATCAACTGGGGCAACTCCTTATATGCTGGTTTACGGTACCGAGGCAGTCATCCCAGCCGAAGTAGAGATTCCCTCCCTGAGGATTATACAGGAAGCGGAACTTGAAGATGCAGAATGGGTAAAAAGTCGCTATGAGCAGTTAGCCCTCATAGACGGGAAAAGACTGAACGCAGTTTGTCATGGTCAATTGTATCAGAACAGGATGTCCAGAGCCTTCAACAAAAGGGTCAGACCGAGACAATTCACGCCAGGACAGCTAGTACTGAAGAAAATTTTTCCGCATCAGGATGAAGCCAAAGGAAAGTTCTCTCCTAACTGGCAAGGCCCGTACATGGTTCATCGGGTCCTAACAGGAGGGGCCCTCATACTCGCAGAGATGGATGGAGAAGTCTGGCCAAAGCCAATTAATTCAGATGCAGTCAAACGCTATTATGTGTAATCATTATGATTTCTGTATGATGTAATTTGAACTACGCCTGACCTGATTCCCGTTTAAGAGGGGATACGTAGGCAGCCCTATGGGTTCGGTCACAATTCAATAAAATTTTCATTTCCCCCGACATTGGAAACTGGGGCAGAATTTTGAGGAGGACCCTCAAAATTCCGAAGTTGATCTTCAGCCATTCACCAACGCGCAGCCGTCAGAAGCACCAGCCCAGTAAACTGGGGCAGAATTTTGAGGAGGACCCTCAAAATTCCGGAGCAAGAGAGGTTGCAATGTCTTGAACCGCGTCGCAGTCGTCGGTTCATCTAAAAAGAAAACTATTATTTTCAATTATGTATTTACGTTACATTATTTTACTAAATCATGCATGACTATTATCCGAATTGTTGTGTTTAGCAACGCTACCCCAATGATACACAACGTCAAGCAGGACGAGCAAAGGCCACGGAAGACGAACTAACCTTCCCCCTTTTACAAAACTCACGATTTTTCTTTGGATGCAGGCACTCAATACGCAAAGTCATTAGATATATTTATACACTCATACTTTCTCAAGAATGCAACTTCTCAGAATCATCACCTATTTACAATTGCTATCCGTTCACAACATCCCCAGCAGCCACAATGATGCAATCAGCTATCAGCTATCATCTACCAGCTAAGAGATTTCATTACTATTCGCCCTTTTAATTCCTGCATTTTGCATAAGGCTACTTTTCTACCTTTTGAGACTAAGCATTGTCTCCGTCTGCATTCCTGCATTTTCGCATAAGGCTACTTTTCTGCCTTTCGAGACTAAGCATTGTCTCCATCTGCATTATACGCATTTTGCATAAGGCTACCTTTCTGCCTTCCGAGGTTAAGCTCTACCTCCTTCCTGCATTTCTCTGCATTGCATAAGGCTACTATTCTGCCTTCCGAGACTAAGTGCTGTCTCCATACTACATTTTCCTGCATTGCATAAGGCTACTTTTCTGCTTTCCGAGGTTAAGCTCTACCTCCATCTGCATTTTTTTTGCATCGAATAAGGCTACTATTCTGCCTTCCGAGGTTAAGCTCTACCTCCATTTGCATTTCCTGCATCGCATAAGGCTACTATTCTGCCTTCCGAGACCAAGCTCTGTTTCCATCTGCATGGCTGAAATATCGCCACTTCATTTAAATCTAGCATCGGCTGAAAGATCGCCATTCTACTTATATTATTTTTGCATGGCCGAAATATCGCCACTTTATTTAAATCCTGCATCGGCTGAAAGATCGCCAACTTTATTTAATTCTGTGTATCGGCTGAAAAATGCCATCTTTGTTTAAATTCCTGTCGGTTGAAATATCGCCATTTGTATTTATACTTCATATCGGCTGAAATATCGCCATTTATATTTATTGCTTTACATCGGCTGAAATATCGCCAAATTGTCCAAGGGCGTTATTGTTCGGAGGCATCATTTTCATAGCCCGAGAACGCCATGCCATGGCCTGAGGACCCCTNCCCCCCCCGCTTTATATTTTGCACATCGTTATTCAAAGGCATCATGGTTCGGAGGCACCATTATCATAGCCCGAGAACGTCATTTCATAGCTGACGAATCCTTTAAAATACGCTTCATGGCCCAGGACGTCATGGTCTGAGGACGTCATCCTGCCCGTCCGAAGACAGCATTCATGGTCCAATAGGANNTTAACATCGCGTCCGCCTTTCAAATATCCATCGGCATATTCCGTCAATGGATCCTGAACTACATATGGTCTGATTTGTGTAAGACCAGGGATATGTAAGCAGCTCTGGGACCAGAGCTCGGTCAAAAAATTCTTTGCAAATTGGCTCTCTCGGTCAAAATTGGCCATCATGTCTTTACCCGACAACTCTTTCATCCTTCCCGGGTAAAGAGGGGCAGCTGTTGATACCCAATTTTTCCGTAGGTATTCTTTTATACTCAAAATACTTTCAAAATGACATATATATGCATATATGAGCATACCCAAGTGTTTGGTATTTTTCCAAATTAAAAAAAAAAGATTCTTTAAAACCAATTTATTATCCATTTTAATACTATAAATTCAATAATTATTCCCAAAATTATTATTTTGGTGAATAATTCATTTTTATTTCTCATGTTTATACTAAAATATAGTTTAAATAAATTTTGCATATTTTTTACACATTGGTTTGGAATTTTTAAAACTAAATTGCATATAATTGGAATTATAGCCTGTTTTACTATTAATTGCATTTTATAATTATAAAATCATTTCCAGTATTTTTAGATTAATATGTATACATTATTAATTAGTTCAGTGTTTTTAATTTATTTTTAAAATCATTTTAACTATTTTTATAAAATAAAAAGGGAGAACTAGGCTATTTAACATGTATCCTCATCTCATTACAATTATGGCCCATTGAGATTTCAATTCTAACCCCCAAATTTCCCAGCCCAATTTCAACTTAGACCCGACCCACACCCAATTCAATTACCCGGTCCAGCTCCGATCTAATCTGAGCCGTTGATCAAATGAGATCAATGGCCCAGATTTTATTTCCTAAATTAAATCCCAACTACCCTCCCCCGACCCCTCATTTTTCACGAGACTCTCTCTCTCTCTTGGTCTCTTGCTCTCCCTTCTCTCTAGAACCTTCTGGTTCTCTCTTCTTCTCCGATGAATCCACCGCCTCTCTGGCCACCTCCAGCCTCACCTCTCTCGATCACCAGCCGCCGTGAAACCTTGTTTTGTTGATTCCCTCTATCTTCGAGACCCCAGAAGCCCCACCATACAAGATGGTCACCGGAAGCTTTCCCTGGTTCATCTCCGGCCATTCTCCGATGGGTTTTGGTCCGATGGTGCTACGAACACCATTATTAACGAGTTTCACAGCCAGGTTTCTTACCACTCACTGGTTTCTTACGAAACCCTAATTTCTACCTAGACCTCTTAAATCTCTGTCTTTTTAACGATTTTTAACTTACTCTTTTTTTTTACACTACTCTCTACTCGATCTTTACGATTGCTCAAGTTTTCAACGTTTTGTTCTTCTGTTTAAAACTATGGTTTCTGAACCTCTTTCAAAATCACTATATCTTCTGATTTTTTTCTACTACTATATGTTTGTGTTTGTGTTTCTGCTTGTTTGTGTGATCTTCTGGGTTATTCCCCAATTTCTATGCTTTAATTTTGTTCTAATGTTCCACTGATTCTGTGATCTCTTACTTAGGGTTATTTGGTTTTGTGCCTATTGTGTTTAAATAGGTCTAATTGTTTTCTATTTAATAAATGTTCTGCTGATTCTGTGCATCTCTTCGAATCCCTGATTTTTGTATGTGATTTCTTTGGAGGTTTTCCACTGATTTGAGTCACTTCCTTGTTTGTGAGATGCTTTCCTTACTTGGTGCTGATTCCCTGTGACTTTCAGTCTCATCCGTGACTTCCTGAACCAATTTTTTCAAAAATCAGTGTGTAATCCGTCTGTTTATGTGCACAATATACTTTTATTTTTACTTTCCTTACTTGTAATTATTTTGTACTTAGTCCCTATTACATGCATCATGCTATTTCTATAAGAAAATATTAGTCTTGCAAAAAATCTTCCTTATTTAATGCAATTTGTACCGTTTGAGCTATGACTCCCTAATTAAGGGAAATCCGAGTCTTTAATTGATTCTAATAGGCACTCTTTCCATAATTGTAATCAGTCTATACGTATTACCTTATTTTCCACTTATTTTCAAAAATATAAATGCCCTACCCTCTCTTTAGCAGAGACACACAAACAAAAATTCATTGTTCTGAACTCTCTCTTACACACATAAGCATACTCAGTGTTCTCTCTTGTTTTCTACACATCCTCTCTCACTTTCCCTGTTGACTACTGATTACTCAGTCGGCTGAAAGCCAAGACTGAGTGATTTTGGGGCTGCTCTACTATTCTACTGCTCTATACATTGCTACTTGTTTGGTCTGCATACTACTGCTCACTTCCCTGTACACTACTGCTCACTTCCCTGTACACTACTGCTCTATGTTATCTCATCCTCGACTGGTATGCCCTCTATTTGATCTACTGCTCACTTCCCTGTACATACTGCACTTTATTTTGTTTCTTCTATGCTTTTAATTATGGTTCTGTTGTTTTTATTGCAACTAACATGCCCCTGTGTTAGTTCAGTAATGTAACTATCCTTCTCTTAATTCAGCATGCCTACTGATTTGCTTAATGCATGTTCTCCCCTACCCCCTAGCCCCAGTACATTGTCAGCATGTAATCCTGAGCCCTTTTGGTTGAAACCTGGCGTGACTGTCTAAGTGCCCTGAAATGCTGTTTGTGTTCCTACATGTGAACTATTTGTCCCCATTCCCCTTTTTCCCTGTTTGTGTTTACTTCCCTGAACTATATGTGGTATTTTTGTTCTGAGGTTGTCAGAATTGTCACATTGTTTTCTTTCAAAACTGGTTCTATATGGATCATTACTAAACTGTTTTTCAACTCAATTTCTTTAAAAACTCTATCACACACTCTCACTACTCCTAGAGTTTAGGTTCTACCCCCTTCGTGTAAGCATTGCCTTGGGTACCTTTGAGTACCCATTGAACTTTGATGCACAAGGCTCGTAATTCCACACTGCACTTGTTCAACATTTTGGTAGTGTTTGGGTGCTGGTATTGGCCGAGGACCCCAATGGGCCCTTAGGGAGCTTTGCCGCACCCAAACTATGGCCAAGGCCGTGAAACTCGAAAGAAGTGAGGTTAGAAGATTGGGCCTGGTTGAAGGCTCCCTATAGAGTAACTTCTTATTTTATTTTTCATTAAGTAATTCAGCTATCACGGTTTGTAATAACTAGTAAACAACTGATTGGGGCAATAGTGAAATTGGGTGGGATTATTCATGTTTAGTTTAATTAATGGGTAGAGAACATGTCTATAGGGCTTTACTTACCTGTTTGTGCAATAGAAACCACGTGTAGGACATGCATCTTACATCTAGATATCCGGTTTTAGGCTCTTTACTTTCAGATTGTCATACTGACTTTGTAATCAGTTAGTAATCGGCAAACAACTGTCATAAAATTACTACTGCATTTAGAGACCCTGCTTTAGGAGCTTTATGTGCATTAGATATCATGTTACTGAGGATTTTATTTCATTTGAGTTGCAATTGTTGAACGCCTCGCCAGTTTGTTTAATTTAATAAAACAAGTCTGCGCTAAAACTGCGTCTTCGCTTTAAAACTGGAACTAATATGCATGCTCACCTTTTCAAATAGGCAATACATACGATGCCTAGGCAAGCCTTAGGCTAATCATAATAAAAAAAAACTGATTGATCTTGTTTTACCAGTTTCAGACTACTCAGCCTTTTAAACTTTCCCAACTCTCTTTTTTATCTGTCTCTCTGAAGTTCCCCTTTTACTGAAAATCTCTCTACCTGGAAACCAGTTCCGTATTTATATACTCTCACTAATTTTCCGGTTCTTGCTCTATTAAGCTTTCAAACTACTGGGTTATCTCTCTGCCCAGGAACGCGTTATTTTGATACTTTCTAATTAAACTACTGTATTTTCCAATCTCTGCTTTCTTCAAAATGATGTTTTAACAGTTCCCTTACCTTTACTTATTCAACTGTTTTTTATATGTATTCCTGAAAAATCATACCCTTCGGGTCATTCAGTTTTGATTAAACCTTCTGCTTTTACTGAAACTTATCTTTTTCCGGCACCCCTGCTTTTAAACTCTCATCTTTTTTTCTTAAGACCTTAAATGTGTTTGAGAGGTGCTAATTACAAGTTTACTTGTGGAGGGATTTGTGAGCCTCTTATTTGCTTTTGTATGTTCCCCTTATGTGTAGTCCTACTTGTTATGAATGTCGCCTAGCATTTTGTCCTTTAAACCTAGGTGTTCAGCCTAGTCCTTACCTTGTAGGAATAGTGGTCCTAAATACCCTCTAGGACTTATAGGATGGGACGGGTAATAGCACGCAATAAGCATTCGTGACCAATCATGTGCTTAAATAACCTTTACGGGGTGGGAAGGGTAGAATATGGAGATGATGACCGATGCGCTAATATCACTTGCGACCTCTCTTCTGAGGAGTGATTGCTGGATATTGCATTGACGTGATCCATATCAATCATAAACGTAGGACCCCTCTTCCTTTATTTGCTTTTCATCCTTTCTTGTAAAACTCTTTAAATCTTTCTTTTCATAAAATTCTGCCCTCTCTACTTTTCTTCACAATTTTTCAACTTTTTGCAATATGATATGCAAATCCTTATTTGAGCCTTACTTGTAAAGTCACAATTGTAACATGGTCGGGACCACACTAGTGGATCTTGAGGATTGCCTAACACCTTCCCCTCGAGATAATTTCTAGCCCTTACCCTAATCTCTAGTTTCCTCAATTCAAACCCTCATTAGGTGGCGACTCTCCAATTCCAAAACCCAATTCTCGCAAGGGAATAGAGTTGTCCTCCCAAATGTCGTAAACCCGATTTTGCCTTAGAAAAAGGTGGCGTCGACAAGGGATACTCCTATAATTCTTCTGTGCTACCAAGCCAACTTGAATATCGAGAGTCGATCCAATAAGAGAGTGCCACAATACTAATGAAGTATCCTTAATTCAAACACATTGCCCTTTTTCTGAAGTGTATACCCTTATCAAGACACACCATTTAGTAATATCATTTACCTAGTCATCTGAAACTGCCCGTGTTGTCTAAGAATTTATGACCTTCCTTTAAGAACTGAACTTCGAACTTACACATGCCAGTCTCAACCTACACAACATACCACATATACCATGCCATCCTATGATAAATATGAGAACTTCATAATCCCTTCCGAGCTACAAGCAACTACGTACTCAACCAGCCAAGAACTTTTCCATTTGATCCCATCTAGGAGAAAATCACTATACCACCCATGCTCCTCATGCCAGCAGAAATTATCCATCTCTAACCGTGGTAGAAATTATCAAGAACTCTACGAATCCCCTTTGCACAAAATCGAACAATCAGGATTGACTCCTTCTAACTCAATCGAGCTACACAAGCCATCAAAACCTAAGAGCATTGCCACGAAACACTTGTGGAAACCCACCACTTCATAAGCACCAAGAGCCGATCATAACCATTACCATGCCGATCTAGCCTACCACCAAGCTATCCCATCTATCCGAGTTTCTTTCTGATTTACCTTCAACTTGATACTCCTTCTTTCTATAACACCACAATTCCTCAACCCAGACTCACCATACGAGACCCAAGCATAAAACCACACCGCCCAAGGCTCTTAAGCTGTTGGATACTCTCTTAAATATTCCCGAAAGCACCATATTCAAAATACCTACCTGGAAGGACTTCCTGCGAATCCAAAGCCATTACCTTTACCTTCCCGATACTGATATGTATTCAAAACCATAATGAGATAGAAATACCATGAGTCTTGACTCCCTCCAATGCAAACCTCAGTTTCTAGCCAAATATACAACTTGAAAATCTCCAATTATAACATGTAAAATCTTGAACCTAATAGAACCATTCTCGAGAGGCATCCACTCTACTCAAATCACAACTAGACTGATTAAATGACCCGAACAACCTATGCCTCGTTAGCAGTCCGACACCGCAGGGTGTAACTTTACCATAATCCAACCAAACAACTTCCCGTTCTACGCACCGTACACCCTTTACCAATAACAACTCAAGTTATTCCACGATTCTCATACACCCATAAAGCATAACATAACCTTTATTAAAATTTCCTTTTCTCGAGTCATCCTCGGTCTCAATCTCCGTGAGCCATAACTGATTCACCCGTACGCCTCAAACTGGAACCAACATAGCACATAACCGTGCAACCAACTAATCAACAGCAGACTCCCCCACTTGGCTCAAAGCCATAGATCAAAACACAATCAATAACTAATAACGCATATACTCTATTGCTGCAATAATACCATAGTGATATTAAACTCAACCTTTCATAAGCTCGTACGACACAGACCATCTAGGACTTCAAATCTTCTGCAAATCTCGCATTCACTCTTGCAACAGTTAAACCCACTCTCTTAAGTGACCCAAACTTAAATTTCAACACATATATTTCACTTGTAAATGAGATCTTCTAACAGACAACATAAGGATCACACAACTTCAGAACATTCCGCACGAGATAACCCACCTGTTTTGCCTCAAACTAACATTTCTGTATACCTTCCACCGTTATAAACATTACGCAGTCGCTTGATCTTCGTGAGTGTGAACTCATACCCCAACATGAAGTTCACTTCACTCCCAACTAGGAAACATGAAAAGGTTCTTCACACACCCATAACTCGGGGCTATACCTCGAATCAAGATGGAAATCAAGCACCTAATAGTTCTTCTATCCTCCAGCAGACCTTTTTTGACGCTTTTAAATCATATGAATACATCTCGCAGTCACATTACACTCATCACATAACTATCCAGCCATCACTTCTACTAATGGGCACTACCGAATATATATGTTCGAAAACACGACTCACATAATCAGCACCTCGGTGCTCAAGCTATAGGTAAAAATCCGGCCTCAAGTCCTCCAGAAAGGACCAATGTCAAACACAGAGATCATATCTTGCCCTCGATCAAGGAATCACGAGTCATCGATGCGCATCTGATACTGAGCGCTTATACGCGCGTACGAATGCGTGGAACGAATTTCAAGAGTTACTTTTCAAGCTGAATCAAGGACGCACGATAAGAATTCAAGAATGTGAAGTTTTTCCTAGAGGTTCTGCAGCCTCTCAAGGATACATACAGACGTCTCCGTACCGATCTGCGAGACTCTACTAAACCTGCTCATGACTCGTGAGATCTATGTAACCTAGGGTCTGATACCAACTTGTCACGACCCTAAACCCAAACCCGATCGTGATGGTGCCTCTTGTGAAGACAAGGCCAACCGACTCACTTTCAATTCACTTTAAGCAGTTAAAATAATATATACCAAGTCTTTAATAGAAATAAAATCCCAAAATAACAGTATAAGTTGCGGAAATAAAAACCAACACAGCCCGACATCGGGGTGTCACCAGTCATGAGCATCTAAAACAATACTAGAAGTCTGAAGTCTAATCCACTACTACATAACTCAATCAAAAAAGTAACTAAGATCGAGGGAGAATGCACTGGGTTGCGAATCGCCAAGCAGCTACCTAATAAAATCTCCGAAGACCTGCTGGAGCTTTCAACCCTCAAGAGCAGGACCTGTAGCGCCCGAATCTGCACACAGGGTGCAGGGAGTAAAGTGAGTACTCCAACTGAGTAAGTAATAAAAATAAATGAAGACAGAGTAATATAAAACCACGTAAGGCACAACATTAAGCTAAAAGAGGCATAGCAAAAGCCATAATATAATTAATCAGTGAAATCTCATAAACATCTTTTAAACAGTTAAAGAATATACAGGGAAAAAAGTTAAAAAGTAAACACATAATAACTGCCCCTCAGGCTCAGTAACAACAACAGAATAATCCCCTCGGGCAATATCACCGAACAATATCAGCCCCTCGGGCTATATCTCATATCACAATGGATACCCGCGCTCACTGGGGGTGTACAGACTCCGGGAGGGGCACCTTACGGCCCAAGCGCAATAACAAGCCATCTCGTAGCATAACCAATCCGGCCCTCGGCCTCACATAATAGACAAAATCTGAATTCCTAAGGAAAACCAACACCACTATACGGCTTCTCCACTTCCTTAGCATTCCTAGCTCCACTGTATGGCTTTGGCTCAAGAATTTTCAGTTTTTGTGTCGCGGAAGCAGTGTTCACAGTGCCCCCGATTTGGTTTACACCTCCTCGAAGTAGGCCCTGTAAAGCAGCATTAACAACATTAAGCTTGTCTGTCAATTTGTCAATAGTTTGTTGCATCGCAGTCACCCTGTCTGCCTCTTGTGCCCTGTAGGCTAAATCCTCGGTGCGCTCTTGTTGGAGTCCCTCGAATTTTTCAAAATTTTCGGCTGCCTTTGTGGCTGCCGTCTGCCGGTCTCCCTAGGAGTCGCGACTGATATTTTCTATGTCAGCTTCGGCCTGGAGTACTCTGCAGTCCAGGTCGTCCAACCTTTGCACTAGGATGGTTCTTAGTTCAGGAACTGTATCCACGATGGGCCATAATACCTCAACCGTCTCTTCAAGGGCCGCAATGCGGTCCCCATGATTCACCATGGTCATAAATGGTGGTAATGCCAATGCGTTCCCTCGTCCGATGTCGAGTCTAGGCTCTGATACCAACTTGTCACAACCCTAAACCCAAACCCGATCGGGATGGCGCCTCTACTGAAGACAAGGCCAGCCGACACACTTCCAATTCACTTTAAGCAGTTAAACTAATATATACCAAGTCTTTAATAGAAATAAAATCCCAAAATAACAATATAAGTTGCGGAATTAAAAACCAACACAGCCCGACATCGGGGTGTCACCAGTCATGAGCATCTAAAACAATACTAGAAGTCTGAAGTCTAATCCACTACTACATAACTGAATCAATAAAATAACTAAGATAGAGGGAGAATGCACTGGGCTGCGAATCGCCAAGCAGCTACCTAATAAAATCTCCGAAGACCTGCTGGAGCTATCAACCCTCAAGAGCAGGACCTGTAGCGCCCGAATCTGCACACAGGGGTGCAGGGAGTAAAGTGAGTACTCCAACTGAGTGAGTAATAAAAATAAATGAAGACTGAGTAATATAAAACCACGTAAGGCACAACATTAAGCTAAAAGAGGCATAGCAAAATCCATTAATATAATTAAGCAGTGAAATCTCATTAATATCTTTTAAACAGTTAAACAATATACAGGGAAAATAGTTAAAAAGTAAACACATAATAACTGCTCCTCGGGCTCAGTAACAACAACTTAATAAGCCCCTCGGGTAATATCACCGAACAATATCAGCCCCTCGGGCTATATCTCATATCACAATGGGTACCCGCGCTCACTGGGGGTGTACAGACTCCGGGAGGGGCCCCTTACGGCCCAAGGGCAATAACAAGCGATCTCGTGGCATAACCAATCCGGCCTTCGGCCTCACATAATAGACAAAATCGGAATTCCTAAAGCAAACTAACACCACTATATGGCTTCTCCACTTCCTTAGCATTCCTAGCTCCACTGTATGGCTTTGGCTCAAGAATTTTCAGTTTTTGTGTCGCGGAAGCAGGGTTCACAGTGCCCCCGATTTGGTTTACACCTCCTCGAAGTAGGCCCTGTAAAGCAGCATTGACAACATTGAGCTGGTCTGTCAATTTGTCAATAGTTTGTTGCATGGCACTCACCCTGTCTGCCTCTTGTGCACTGTAGGCTAAATCCTCGGTGCGCTCTTGTTGGAGTCCCACGAATTGATCAAAAATTTCGGCTGCCTCTGTGGCTGCCGTCTGCCGGTCTCCCTCGGAGTCGTGACTGATGTTTTCTATGTCAGCTGCGGCCTGGAGTACTCTGCAGTCGAGGTCGTCCAACCTTTGCACTAGGCTGGTTCTTAGTTCAGGCACCGTATACACGATGGGCCATAATACCTCAACCGTCTCTTCGCGGGCCGCAATGCGGTCCCCATGATTCACCATGGTCAGAAATGCTGGTAATTTCAATGCGTTCCCTCGTCCGATGTCGAGTCTAGGCTCTGATACCAACTTGTCACGACCCTAAACCCAAACCCGATCGGGATGGCGCCTCTCGTGAAGACAAGGCTAGCCGACACACTTCCAATTAACTTTAGGCAGTTAAAATAATAAATACCAAGTCTTTAATAGAAATAAAATCCCAAAATAACAGTATAAGTTGCGGAATTAAAAACCAACACAGCCCGATATCGGGGTGTCACCGGTCATGAGCATCTAAAACAATACTAGAAGTCTGAAGTCTAATCCACTACTACATAACTGAATCAAAAGAACTAAGATAGAGGGAGAATGCACTGGGCTGCGAATCGCCAAGCAACTACCTAGTAAATCTCCGAAGACCTGCTGGACTATCAACCCTCAGGAGCAGGACCTGTAGCGCCCGAATCTGCACACAAGGGTGCAGGTAGTAAAGTGAATACTCCAACTCAGTGAGTAATAAAAATAAATGAAGACTGAGCGATATAAAATCACGTAAGGCACAACATTAAGCTAAAAGAGGCATAGCAAAATCCGTAAATATAATTAAGCAATGAAATCTCATAAACATCTTTTAAACAGTTAAACAATATACAGGGAAAACAGTTAAACAGTAAACACATAATAATTGCTCCTCGGGCTCAGTAACAACAACTTAATAATCCCCTCGGGTAATATCACCGAACAATATCAGCCCCACGGGGTATATCTCATATCACAATGGGTACCCGCGCTCACTGGGGGTGTACAGACTCCGGGAGGGGCCCCTTACGGCCCAAGCGCAATAACAAGGCATCTCGTGGCATCATAAGCAGGCTCTCGGCCTCATATCAATCTCAAGCCACCTCGTGGCATACAAATCTCAGGCCCTTGCCCCCATTAGCATAATCAATATTTCACTACTGCGGCGTGCAGCCCTACCCAAAGTATCCTCACACCACAGGCCCTCGGCCTTTCTCAGTCAGAATTTGATAAGCCCCTCGGGCCACAGTAAAATATGAAGCTCAGCTCAAATACCTTTGAAAATATAATTTAATGTGTTTAAAATAGAATAATACAGCTGAGTCTTTAAAATAGTAAAATATAGTATGACTGAGCACCAGTATGAAATCAATCAGTCAGGAAAATATCATTTAAAAATCCTCTAAGGGTTCAAACAGCTGGCATGAAGCCCACATATGGCATTTAGCCCAAAATATAATAATATTAAACAATTAACTATCAAATACGCAGTAAAATAATCATTTGGGATGGACTAAGTCACAATCCCCAACGGTGCTCTTCCCCACGCTTGTCAGCTAGCGTGTAAGTCACCTCAACATAGTCGTACGCTGTGAAATTCCTGGGTTTCATACCCTCAGGACAACATATAAAATCATTACTCACCTCAATCCGGCCCGTAGTTTAGCTTGCAATGCCCTTGCCCTTCGAATCGATATCCGGATGCTCCGAATCTACCAAAAATCAGAACGTAACCATTAATTTATTCTAAAGGGATGAAGCCCATTCTAAAATAATCGAAAAACATCAAAAATCCCGAAATTGCTCAAACCTGGCCCCCCAGGCCCACGTCTTGGAATCCGACAATATTAACATCAATGGAATCCACATCCTCTCACGAGTTCGTACATATCAAATTTACAAAAATCCGACCTCATATGGTCACTCAAATTCTCAAAATCCACTCTCCAATTTCAAGCCCTAATTTCCCAACTCTTCCTCTAATTGTTACACTCATTTTCATGATTAAACAATGGAATAATCACCATAAACACAAGGTATAAGGCCCAAGTAGCTTACCTCTACGGAAACACTTGATCCCCACTTGAAATCACAGCTTGGAGCTCCAAAATTGCGCAAACATGGTGAACAAATGACTAAAAATCACGAAGGGGCATTTTCATACATTCTGCCCAGCACATCCGCACCTGCGATCCCATAAGCGCACCTGCTCTTCCGCTTCTACGGAAAAACACCCGCTTCTGCAGATTTCACTTACTCCTTCAGATTCCAAATCTGCGACCCAGGTATCGCACCTGCGGTCCTGCAGATGCGGTCAAAGTCTCCGCTTCTGCGGCCAACACCGCTTTTGCGGTCTCCTTTACGCACCAGCGGCATGGCACCTACGGTCCCCAATCTGCAGGTGCGGAAACACCAGAAGCAGCAAAATCTGCAACTTCTCAAAATCTCAAACTCTTCCGTCAACCATCCGAAATCACCCCAAGGCCCCCGTGACCTCAACCAAGAGCACAAACATATCCCATAACCTTATTCAAACTTGTCAATCTTCAAAACACTTCAAACAACATCAAAATCACCAAAACTCATTGAATTCAAGTCTAAGGTTCTAAATTCTTCCGCATTCCGCTTTTGATAAAAAACCAAACCAAACCACGTCCAAATTACCTGAAATTTTGCACACACATCCCAATTGCCATAACGAAGCTACTGCAACTTCCGGAATTCCATTCCGACCCATATATCAAAATCTCACCTATCAACCGGAAAACGCCAAAAACTCAATTTCACCAGTTCAAGCCTAAATCTACTCCGGACCTCCAAAACACATTCCGATCATGCTGCTAAGTCCCAAATCACCTAACGGACCTAACCAAATCATAAAAATTCCAATCCGGGATCATATACTAACAAGTCAAATCTTGGTCAATCCTTTCAAACTTCAAGCTTCAAACTGAGAATTGTTCTCCCAAATTCATTTTGATCACCCTGAAAACCAAAACCAACGATTTACATAAGTCATAATACACTACACGGGGCAAGTCATGCCCGAGAACTGGCGAGCAAAGTGCAAAAGCGCAAAACAACCGGTCGGCTCGTTACATCCTCCCCCACTTAAACATACGTTCGTCCTCGAACGTGCCCAGCGTTGTTCCAAAAGCCAACCAATCGCCGAATAACCTTACCACGCATATACCCGAGGGTGATCCCACGTCACCCTATATCACATAGGTCCGATAATATGATATATCTGAAATTTCACAATCCAACCTAGCCCTTAAACCTTAGAAACACATTTCCACTTCTGAAATCTTCAATGCAGTCAGAATCTCACATTTATACTGTGAATAAGTCCAAACAAGCTGTAACAAACCATATCTGTAACCTTAGGTGCAATTTAATGATATACCACATAACTCAAACACTGGTGGCGATAACTTCTAAACACAGCAGTTGCATCCAACAACCGAATATCGATAGACAACCTTTTATCAACTAAAGTCTCATTCTGTCACTTTCATATACTGCCAATGATAAATGAAACACGCAATAAGCCATAACCATTTCTCATATCAACTATTCATGAAGCCACTTCTTCGTTGGCAAAGACCATAGCAAATTTCTGAGCCAAACCTCGATATTGTCCTTCCAACATGCTGAAATCGAATCAGCTTGTACTCATTTTAGATACCCACAATCTCATCTAGTTCCAATACAACTACTCTGGTGACATGACATGTCAATACAATCTAAAGCCACAACTCGCACAATCCGCGCACCAATAAGCAACAATTTGAACGTACTCAAATCATGAAAATGACTCAAATGAGAGAGTTGTACCGCAAGTTCACTGGTACCACCACACCAAATGCTGAGAACCCGTCACACCTCGAAGAAATAGAATACACAAATATAGCCCGAAGGATCATAACTTTGCTGAAATGCGCGACCCCCCTCCAAACACCGGTCCGCATGAAACATCTAAAGTCACTATGCTCAAAATCGACCACCACACGGAATTTGATGTCTAGAACCAACGCAGATCATCATAACCACGGCGAAGCAATTGACATAACATTACACAGACCCGAAAGGACACAACCGATACGCCATCCGCCGAGCAATACCCAATACTCTTCCCACTCGAATTCCACTGAGAGGCCCCAATAAAACCGTGCCATATGTGCCTATAACCGACAAATCCTAACGCCTCGCATTACGAAAAGATAACTCCTAGATCTCCCCAGATCACTAACAAGCTCAATAACAATCAAATCAACACATCCCTCACCAATAGCAACTCAAGTACACAAAACCGTCTCGATGCAGAACGCACATCCATATAGGTCTACTAATGAACCCGTTATCAAGGAAACCCTGAAGCTGCTCCTTCAACTCCTTTAACTCTGGCGGTGCCATACAATACGGTGCCCGGCACCAAATCAATATCGAAATCAACAACCTCGTCCGGCGACATGCCCGGCCACACGAAACACATCCGAAAAGTCCCTCACCACCGGCACTGAATCAATGGTAGGAGTCTTTGTACTGACATCCATCCCGAAGGCCCAAATAAGGAAGACAATCCTTCCCAGCCATCTGCTGGGTCTTCGAAATACAAAACCACCCTACTAAGAACATAATCTGCCGAACCTCGCCACTCAATCCGTGGCATTCCTGGCATAGCCAACATCGCCACCTTAGTGCAATAGCCCAGAGTAACACAAAACTGAGAGAACCAGTCCATTTCCAATATCACATCCATAATCTAACATACCAAGCAACAAAGGATCGACTCGGGTCTCCAAACCTCCAATAGTTACCACACAAGACGGATATACGCGGTCCACAACTACAACATAACCTGCATATAAGAACTCTCAATCCCCAACTGCATATAGCAAACGAATCTCTATATCCTAACTCAATTTCGTCGTTCGAATATACAACACACCTCTAATACCCAATCATTCCACGGGAGGTACTCCTAAAATTCTTCTGTGCCAACAAGCAAACACGACAAGAGAATGCCGCAATGCTAATGAAGTATCATCAATCTCAATCACATTGCCCTTTTCTGAAACGTATACCCCCGTCAAGTCACACCAATTAGTAATGACATTTCCTTAATCATCGAAAACTGCCTATGCCGCCTGAGAATTTTATGGCTTTCCTTTCAGAACTGAACCTTAACCTTACACATGCAAGTCGCAATCCTACACAACATACCGCATATACCATACCATCCTATGATAAATATGTGAACTTCATAATCCACTCCGAGCTACAAGAACCTACGTACTCCATAGCCAAGAACTTTTCCATTTGATCCCATCTAGGAGAAAATCACTATACATCCCATGCTCCTCATGCCAGTAGAAAATATACATCTCCAACCGTGGTAGAAATTATCAAGAACTCTATGAATTCCCTTTGCACAAAACTGAACCATCAGGACTGACTCCTTCTAACTCAGCCAAGCTACACAAGCCATCAAAACCTAAGAGCATTGCCACGAAACACCTGTGGAACCCACCACTTCATAAGCACCCAAGAGCCGATCATATCCATTACTATGTCGATCCGGCCTACCACCAAGCTATCCCATCTATCCGAGCTTCCTTCTGATTTACCTTCAACTTGATACTCCTTCTTGATATAATACCAGAATTCCTCAACCCAGACTCACCATACGAGACCCAAGCATAAAACCACACTGCCCAAGGCTCTTAAGCCACTGGATACTCTCTTAAATATTCCCAATAAACACCATATTCAAAACGCCTACTCTGAAGAGACTTCCTGCGAATTCGGAATCATTACCTTCCTACTACTATATATATAGAATCCCATAATTGATATAGAATGACACAAGTCTTCACACCCTCCAATGCAAACCTCAGTTTCTAGCCAAATTATACACTTGCAAATTCCCAATTTTTACATGTGAAATCTTGAACTCATTAGGACCATTCTCGAGAGTCATCCACTCTGCTCAAACCTCAATTAGATTGATCAAATAAACTGGACAACCTGTGCCTCATTAGCGCTCCGACACCACCGAATGTAACCTCATCTATGACCAATCAACTTCATGTTCTATGCACCGATCATCCTTCACTAAAAACCACTCAAGACATTGTCGACGCCCCCTTTTTCCTCGCGGAATCGGGTTCACGACTTTTGGGAAGACAACTCTTTTCCCACTTTGGGAATTGGGTTTTTTTGAGAGTTTGGAGAGTCCCTACCTAATGATTATAGTGCATTAGGACACTTTTAGAAGAATTAAAGATGCAGACCAGAGTTTTGGGTAAGGGCTTGAAATTATCTCGAGGGGAAGGTGTTAGGCACCCCTCAAGATCCACTAGTGTGGTTCTCGGCCATGCTACAATTGTGACTTTAGATATAGATGTAAATAAACAAGTACAAGAAGCACAAAAGGTGAAAAGAAGTGCTGAATTTTAAAGGAGCAATTTTTGTAAAAAAACGTGCAAGTAGAGGAAAAGGTCAAGTACTTAGTGCAAATAATCCGAAAGATCATGCGAGAAGCAGAAATTGAAAATGCAATAGCTTTAAAGATTCAGAAAATTTTGTTAAACTAATAAAGAAGGAGAAAGGGGTCCTAGGTTTCTACATTACATGGATCATTCGCACAACACTGGTACTCAGTTGTACGCGGAGTGTTATCGTGTAACCATCATCTCCATGTCTACCCTTCCCACCTCGTTAAGGTATTAAAGCGCGGAACGGTATCGTTTACTTATTGCATGCTACTACCCGTCCCAATCCTATTAGTCCCGGGGTATTAGGACTTCTAATCCGAAAGGGGAAGAAAGGGATGGGGGCCCTTGTGGAGTTTAAAGGATAAAATTCTACGACATTCAAAACAAGTATCAAGTAAAAGGGGAGGACAAGCAAGCATACAAGGCTCAAATTAACCCCAGAAGTCAAACAATCATTTAGTTTAGCATGCCTTGACAAATACTGATTTGGTCTTAGATTAAATTAAGCAGCGAGCGGACTGGTTCAACACATGTATTTAAACAGAGAGTCTGCATTAGGCAACTCGGATACAGTTGTCAGGGACTGACCCAATTCATTAATTAGCCAACCTTTGTTTATGAGTTGAAATAAAAACCTAGGCGTAAGATCTATTAATTTTAGGAAAAAGACGCAAAGAGTTACCAGTAGTTTCAGAAAAGATGCAAGTTGATTTTAGAAAAAAGAATTATCAGTTTAAACAAAGAGAAAAGATGCAAACCAATTTTAGAAAAGAGTTACCAGTTGTTTCAGAAAAGATGTAGACTGATTAAAAGGTTTACGAGTTTCGGGGGAGTGTAGATTCGTTATAGGAAAAAGGTTTACCAATTTTAGCGGGTTTCAGAAGTAGAAAATTACCAGTTTTAGTAAAGACACTAGTTCCAGCAATTGATACTGCTTAAGAACGAATGATGCTATTAAAGACGAGGTTTCCTATAGGCATGCTTTCTATACGTTTACCGATTTTAACACCCTTTCATGACATTAATAGGAGTCTTATACACATGATGTCTATATGCAACTTTGTTATTGAGCCTATAAACGGTTTGCCTAATGACATTTGTATATGTAGAAATGCAAGAGCCTATAGATATGATCTCTATATGTGTCATTACAGAACATGAATGTTAAATCCATAGACATGCTTTCTAGGTGATTGAATCAGTATTAAAGACCCTATAGGTAGGATTTCTAGTTTGAACAAAAATCCTAACTCATGATTTCTACCCCTTGGATGCAAGAAAAGTAAAGATCCCTCCCACACCCTTTTACTATACTCCCCGAGTTTCATACAAAATTATTACAACCAATGAATCAAATGGAAATTAAAAGATACATCAAAAGCTAACAGCTAGATCCGAGTAGCCTAATTCATCCTTAATGTCTAATAACATGCGACTGAGCCACTTCCGGGATCTAGATTTCCAAAGCCTTCTCTTTGTCCAAGGTGTTTCAAAGTTCCAAGGAATCTCAGGGATTCCAGGCATTGCTTACACCCAGGATACTATTAGAATTAGAATAGTGCAGTGTGGAAGAGCCAACTCTCATGCATCCAAGTTCAGAGGGAGCTCAGGGGTCCCAAAGCATGGCTTGCAAGAGAGAGGCAGAACTTATAGCTAAGAGTAAGTGCAAAGTGAAAGGGGAATTGGGGAGCCATGACATGTGGTGGTCATACCTAGCTACAAAGTAGGCTGGCACACCCCTGAGCACTTGTTTGGTTGAACAAGTTAGGAGCAGACCTTTTGAAGGTCAGACCAAAGTCTAGATAGTGATTAGGACACTATC
>NC_032000.1:13722127-13722799 GCF_001879085.1 Nicotiana attenuata | reverse complement strand
AGTAGTTTCAGAAAGATGACAGTTAGATTTTAGAAAAAGAATTATCAGTTTAAACAAAGAGAAAAGATGCAAACCAATTTTAGAAAAGAGTTACCAGTTGTTTCAGAAAAGATGTAGACTGATTAAAAGGTTTACGAGTTTCGGGGGAGTGTAGATTCGTTATAGGAAAAAGGTTTACCAATTTTAGCGGGTTTCAGAAGTAGAAAATTACCAGTTTTAGTAAAGACACTAGTTCCAGCAATTGATACTGCTTAAGAACGAATGATGCTATTAAAGACGAGGTTTCATATAGGCATGCTTTCTATACGTTTACTGATTTTAACACCCTTTCATGACATTAATAGGAGTCTTATGCACATGATGTCTATATGGAAACTTTGTTATTAAGCCTATAAACGGTTTGCCTAATGACATTTGTATATGCGGAAAAGCAAGAGCCTATAGACATGATCTCTATATGTGTCATTACAGAACATGAATGTTAAATCCTATAGACATGCTTTCTAGGTGATTTTGCGGTAAAGTTAAGCATTAAATCCTATAGGCATGGTCTCTATGTGATTGAATCAGTATTAAAGACCTTATAGGCAGGATTTCTAGTTTGAATAAAAATCCTAACTCATGATTTCTAACCCTTGGATGCAAGAAAAGTAAAGACCCCTCCCACACCCT
>NC_032000.1:13721492-13721768 GCF_001879085.1 Nicotiana attenuata | reverse complement strand
AGGCTTGTAGACAGATGTCAGGTGTATGGATACTTGTATGGCCTTTTCGGCTTATGTTTTGAGTTTACAAATGGCCATGTCGGCCTTATAGGCCCGTATGTCACATGTATAAGTTTGCATATCATGGTGGGTCGTTAGATGTTGAGTATTCCCCTATGTTTCATTCTTGTTATCTCACGATGAGTTTTCTAGCTCATTTACCATGATAGTATGATAAGAAAGATATGTTATGTTGGTACTCGGTTGAGTAAGGCACCGAGTACCAACATAACATAT
>NC_032000.1:13717565-13721070 GCF_001879085.1 Nicotiana attenuata | reverse complement strand
AAAATGCAAATATCTCTCTACTCCAATATCGTATCGACGAACGGTTTAATGAGTTGGAAACTAGACTCGTAGATCTTCAATTTGATATGTAGATCATCCCCTAATTCCAAGTATATTGGGAGAAAAGCTCAGTTACATTTGACCTAATTTTCAGCACATTTATGAATGGAACTTGTGATGACCTTTTTCCAACTTTTGTTCCACAACTCGCTTGACTTCAAAACATAACACACGACTATCATACGACTACAATAACTCATAACTTAACCTCCTCATCATGTTAATCGCCCTAGTCTCTCCCCAAAAGAATATGTTATTACATTCCAAACTTGTCGATTTTCGACGAAACCTATTTTCTTCAATTCGTTTAGCGACTAAGCTTTCCAACCCTTTTGGTACTTGTTATTCATGATCTTAAATATTTGTAACCTCCAAGGTAACATGATTAACTTACTTTATTTTCTTCCAAATATAATCTCATTTTCGAGCTTACATCAATGACCTACGACGTACTCTCACGTATGAAAACTTGGGGTGTAACATCGTTCCCCCCTTTGGAACATTCGTCCTCGAATGTTGACAAATGCACTTATCACTCTCATAACCTGTAGCTCTTACGAATACGTTAATATTGTCCTTGACATCTAGGAAACTATTCTGTAAATAAATCCAAAGGCCAGGGTATTCCCCCCTTTAGGCCTCTTTCTCACACCACGACCTGTGGTCGGAATTCTTCCAATCTCGTAACTGTTGTTACCTTCTGACATGCATCATGTACAACCATGTACTTGTATGTGTGCCTATGCGACTCTTCTCTCCTTTTTCCTCCAGCTTTTAGCCAATCTCTAGGTCTCACTTTGTGAACATATACAGAACTATGACAAGATGTCTCTCTAGGCATCTATAGGTGTACTAAAGTTCTTCGCTTGGTACTTTGTCGAACTTACGACTATGGTTTTACTATATCTAGGTAGGTCATGCTATATCCTAACTCTTACTTCGGTTTATTATTACCGAGGTCTGCCACCCAGCTCTGGGTTATTCTTTCACTGCTTGTCCTATATGTATAAATCTAAGTCCTTTAATGCTTCCTCATTACTGTTAATCTTAATAATGACGGTTTAATCTCATCTCATACTTTGCAAATTTTATCCATCCATTGGTGATTCACCTTAATGTTAATCCAAAATCTACCACTGATAACTTGAAACCTCTTACGTAATACATTGTCACTAGGGCTCACGTCTCATCGGGGAACATCTGAAGTGATTTGCCCGATCCACCTTGGGACAATACTATACCTCAATAACCGTATTTCATAGCATCCTAACATGATTCATCTTATGGGGGTATTCCAATCCCGTGCAATTCATAAAATCCCTTTTCTTTAAATCATTCCTCAATCAAAGGCCTAAATGCCATCCTTTTATCTATCACAATTACACCCTTATTCTACTAACGGGGCAGCATTTCCTCTCTGCTAATTGCTCCTAGTCTTAGACTCCTCCGTGTTCATTCAGGCTGTACCGAGCTTTTTATTATATATGGAAATCATCATTCCCTTGTTTTGATGGGTTTAATCCCAAGGACATACATATTCTCGTCACCTTCTCACTCACCTTTTCACATCCTTACTCCTATCTACCTAAAACCTTGTTGCTCTGCGATACTTTACCTTACGACCTACACTTATCTATTTATACTACTCGCAACCTTCCTTTAACTTGCTAGTACCATAAATTTCCTTTCGTGCCTTCTCAGTTGTCCTTAAATGTAAGCATTAACTTTTCCTGGTCGTTCTATCACTTGTTGCATGAATACTTGGCTTGTCTTATTGCCCACGAATACTATAATTTCCTATACCTCGTATGATCTCAAACATCACCTTTGATGAGTTTTTTTTTTATTTTTTTTTTATTCATTAGCCATGATAGGTGCCACTTTCTTATGGAGTGTATACAACATTGTAGTGAGACTGTTGTTATAAGATCATTTACTGTTTAGCTCACTATGCTTAGGTGGAAACCTTCTTCCTTATTTCCTCAGCTAGTCTTTTATTGTAGTACTTAGGGAGACCTTCTGGCTCTTGTAAAGTTGCGAGCTTGATATGTCGTACACTCGAAGGAAATTTTCGTTGTTCTTACTTGCCTACAATAATCCTTAGTTACATAACTTCATGCCCTTGTGCTCGTAGGGTTACTTTTAATCTCAAATTTTGACTGTCTTCTTATTGGCACTCTCTCTTATTTTCATAAAACATAAATGGTACCTTTAACGGTCTCAACTCCTATCTGAAAATTTTCAGATGATTGTAATCTCGTATCTACGAGACTGAATTCCCTATGCTGCGGTTCACTACATTTATCTTGCATGATCTATTCAGTTATCTGTGACTTCTTGTCTAGCCATAACCAGGCTCTTCCTGAATCAACTACTAATTACTCGTTGTTCCATTCTCATATATATTCTGCATAATCTCTCTTGGGTTATTTTCTTTGTCTTAACTTACCACTCGTACTGGCTCCTTATGTATCAAGTGTTCATTCACACTTATTTATCAATAACATCTGGTGTGGGAACCCTTACTGCCTCTCTCCGATGACGTGCTTGTGTAATGTTCTGGAGTCGCAACATATCTGTAGGAACTGAACAAATGCAACATCATCTCTTTCTTCTTTTTACCACATTCTTCCTTTACCATTCCATAGTTACCTGAACCGCTTAACTCCGACTTAATACCATATCACACCATATTCCCCCTTTAGGGGAGTACTAAGATTTAGTACTACGACGATCTACCTATAGATGTTTCACCTCTTCATCTTTGGCGTCTTTTCACACTATCAATGAACCTTAATCACCTTATGGTAACCTTCTATACCAGGGATAACTAAATTTCTTACGCACGAAGGTGACACCTAGTGTAACTCACACTTAGTCCCTTAAGATTAGCTCTGCTCAGACTGCTTGCTTTAGGTAAGCGACTTCCTAAATGACCTTTAAAGGTTATTCGTCTATTGTCTACTCTATTACTGTTGGAACACGATCTCTGAAATTCTCACGATGTCGACTATTACCAAATCCTCCGGTCCCTAATTCATGTTTGATTTTATCTTGTTCTCCAACCCATACTGATTTTTATTACTCCGGGGGTCTAATTTAGCCTTTTGGTAATCACATTCTGGTCATTAACTTATTTCTCGAAATGAGGATATGACTTTATGGCTTATACTCTTTTATTGCGTCAAGGCCTGTGACCTCTTGTCTTTCCCTTCACTTGGCTGTAGACTCTGTCCTCCTGTCATATTTTGATTTACTATTATCACCGATTTATCACATCTTACTCATAATATTTCATTTACTCTCTTCTTATCCTCCGACTAATATTTCTATCTATCACTTTATTCTGAAAACTTCAACAAAACGTCCTTTCACTTTTAGCTCCCCTTGCTTCATCTCACTGGCTCTTCGGGATGCCTAAAATTCTCTCTCTCTCTCCTCTCTC
>NC_032000.1:13633757-13714808 GCF_001879085.1 Nicotiana attenuata | reverse complement strand
TCTAAATGCATTTATCGGGGAAAAGTAATCTAGGTTATCTAGTCACAGAGACAAGCAGAACAGGTAAATGGCGGTTAGAAGAACATCTACAAGGAATACCAGCAATATTTATTTATTCTAACAAAAGGAATATGTCCCCATCCTTAATGCTACAAGACTTCCTCTTTGATGCCATCAAACATAAATGAATTTTACAATGAGAGTTATCAGATGAAATAGATAGTAGGGTAGCAAAACTAATGAGCACCACTTGGAACCAACAAGCTTAAACTAAGTCGAAGACATTAGAAGTCTATAGTAAAGGGGGATTTACCTACTTTCAGTGTCCTTTTAGAAAAGGGGTACTTGTAGAGTACATAAAAATGAGGTGAATTTAATCGAATCGTATAGTGTGATAACTAGTCGAGACATTGAGATAGTATCGCATTGAAGATGACGGGTAAACAACACACGATGCAAGACAAATGAAAAGAAAGTGAAAGAGCCTTATGGAAGTAACCTTTACATTGTAACCACTAGGAAGGGTGGTAATATAAAGCGATTACGAGAAGCTACATTTTTGAAAGAAGATCTCTGTATGAAGTCACGTGATGTATAACTCCAGAATTCTAAAACCCAATTATGTTTAGCAACTCTACTTCATAATGAAGCACTACAACACACTTCTACACAACCAGCTATTACAAACCACATTGGGAGATGCTATAAGACTTGACTGAGAGAAAGGCTTTGACATATGAATGTGTTACTAGGTGTATTCCTCCTTGGTCAACCCAAAACCTAAAGGCGAGAGTTAGACTGATAAGCAGATCGTTGGACTAGCACAAGTGTAGATAATCCATTATCGAAAGGAGATCATTCAATCTCAGCAATTGCGACATGCTATCAACCCTTGATGAACTTGAAGTGATATTGGAACCCAATGAGATAGTATAGAATAATCATGGAGGGTTTGCAGATGTTCATAATGAGTTCTTCATGGATTTTGACTTGAGAACTACCCAGATGCTAATGAAATACAGAAAAACAAGAGAAATAGACGTTGTGCTATAATAACCCCCAAAGGTGTACTTGGTCTTGACAGAGAGCCTAGTAGGGGTCCTTACGAGAAAGGAAGTGTTACAATGATTCATAGAATGATATGTTCTCTCATGGTTATCGAACAAGTGTGGGGAAACTAGCACAATGAATTCACTAACTAAAGAACACAATTAACACATGTTATGGAGGTGTAAAGAGAAAATAAACATTTCTTATGAGCTGGACATGCTTCTGCTATATTAACTCCCAACTGCAATATAAGACCATGCCACAAGCAACCATAATACTAGGACAAAGAGAGCTACCTACTGCGGGATGTCCCAAGTGGACACGAAAGTAATGGCAACATAGTATCTTCCTATGATGGGGATGTGAGGATCCCAATTTTCAGAGAAACTTTATGCACACGGTGACCATTTCGATTGACATGCACTCATGTGATAGGTGTTAAGATATGCTCTTATGTTACTAGGCAGTGAGAAGCTTTCATGTTGATATTTTCAAGAGAGTAGATTGAATGTTCAAACCATATAAGCCATATACACAACTGAGTAAAAGAGTGACTCGAGAAGGATCGCAACACTGGGATGCTTTACATGGAACTCGACACCACACAGGTAAACTTTACGACGGTTCATGCATAGGCACAAGTGGGCAGATGTTGTCCAATTCAATAAAATATTCTGTAAGAAATTCATCAGGTATAGTCCCTCGTTAAGAATTTAGGAAAAGAAAGTGGGAAGTATTAATCCTAGAGTTATAACTCCATTCAAGGACGTATTTATAGAACTTAATTCAACAAGGGGATGTAAATAAGAGGATTTATAATAGAGTGGATTCACGAACAATACGACCCCTTCAAGGAGTAGGTACACACAAGTCTTTGTGACTCACATCTTATCAAGACCATGTTTATGAGAATTCTTCAATATGGATGTAAATATACAATGAGTAGACATTTTGATTTGACTCACTTAATGACTTTAGGTTGGTAGGGAAATAGCTTAATCAATACACCTCGACTCAACATGCCTAACGTACGTAGGTAACATACTGATATACTACATGATCTGGTGGTGCAGAGACATTAATAGAAACAAGGGTACTGCCCTCAGCAAGAAGTTCTACCAATCCCTCTATGGCTCCATACATTCTCCTAACAAACGTTTGGGCAATCTCCCTCATATTCAATGGTGGGGGCATTCCCTCCTTACTGCTTCCAAAATCATGAATTAATCATCTTAAGATTAAGACACAGAATGGAAATTAGCTCCCTATCTTGAGCTCTACTGCACGATCTTGGAGTATCAAAGAAGGGTGAAATTCCTAAATGTCCGAATAGCCTCCAACTTATAGAGGTGGTCTACTACACACCGATAAAAAAGAGTCTACTAGATACGGCTCCGAGACATCCTAGGACACTTTAAAACCTTAGGCTTTAATACCAAGTTTGTCACGCCCCAAAAACCGAGGAGCGCGACCGGCGCTCAACCGAGAGAACCCGACTGAGCAAGCCTGCTAAGTTTCATTCTACCCAAACCGATTCATGAATAAATAGGAGATGGACTCCATTAATCATACTTAGTAAGTGTTTTACTAACAACTTCCGTTTCATTTCCATTAGCAGCTTAAATCATAAATATCAAAATATTACAAGTGTTATAAATCTTTGCCAAAAATCAATATTCTTACTTTAATTCCAAATACCCGATACTACCCACAACATGTCTACGGAGCCTCTAAACATAACTGAAGAGTAATGTAATATAGAAATGCCGGTAACAAGGCTCCGGCTATACCTCAAATACAAAGTACATGATAAACAAATGAAACAGGACCCCGAAACGAAGTGGGGCTCACCAAGTCAGCTGAAAGGTTGATGCGGCACTAGCTACGACCAACACTTCCTGCTATAGAAACACCTACATCCATTTAAAGACGTAGCGCCCCCGACAAAAAGGACGTTAGTGCCATCGAATAGCACTAGTATGTATAACTAAACACCATCTAGTTAGGATGAACTTCCATACAATAATAATGAAATCACAAGTACAATTCAAACACGCTAAGTGATCACAACATTATTAAATAAAAGAGTCATGTCATTTTCACATCCTTCTCCCATAGCTTTTAGTTTGCGCATTTCATTCATATGTTCATCACTGTTATCAATACCACCGCTATCTTGCGCGAAGTCCGATCACGACTTGATCGACTAGGTTGCCTCATTTGAGACATATATCTCAATCACCATTTCATTTACCTTCTCCGGAGTTCAATATTAGCACATTACCGCCATGTATGCGGCATGGTGTCCGATCACGGCCCGATCGGCTAGGCCGCCTTACCTAGGCGTGGTCTCGTTCTCATTAATCATCTCATTTGAATCTTTATTTCACATTTATCCTATCAATTCATTGGCACTTGGGGCCACAATTATCACATCTTTTCCATTTACAATGTCCACCTTGCAATTTGTGATCATAGGCACATACAAAGGCAATTCAAGTTTCAAGCATAAGTAAGATTTCACATAGCTAGCACAATATATGCAGCTCCAATCTCAATTTAAGGTCTTAACATTTCAATACATGATTCATATTCCTTGCACCCTTTTTAAGTTATCAAGAATAGCACATTGATCATATTGGAATGCATCTTTCACAAATATAGGGTCACAACACCAATTCATGTAAAGTATCAATCAAACCATGAATCCAAAATTCAGCATTACCCCATTTACGCAAGCATCGATAGTGCTCAATTTCTAAAAGACGGGGTTTTAGCCATACATACATCAAAGGGCTTTCCCTTAAATTTTTAGAATACACCAACACCTCTAGCAATGACAATCTATAAGGAAATAGCCGAAATCGACTAATAATTAGAAAGATTACCCATGGTGTAACCCTCTTAGGAATTTCATCAAACACCTAACAAGTGAAGTAGACTACAAGGTCCTACAATGAAAATTCCTTCTTTCTTTATCCAATTTCATCAAGAACTACCCAAAATAGTTCATCAATCCCACATACTATAGCTTAGTGTCACATGCATGGCCTATTTCTAACCCCACAATATATTTTTGAACTCATAATCTCATATATGAAATATTAGAAGTAGGACATACCCGGAAGATAGTGAGCTTGAGATTGGCATGCTTGATTCTTGAGGGTTTGTGCAAGATTGATGATTAGGAGGCTAGGTTCCTCTTTCTCTCTCTAAGATGCTCTCACCTCTCTCTAGATTTAGTGTAAAAGTAGTCCCAAATAAAGCCCCAAAGCTTATTTATCAAAGTGGGTTCGGATATAAAAATTTCCAAAAATGACCCCCGAAGTCAAAAGTGTGGTTCAATTATGCTATAGCATAATTGAAATGTGAGCAGAATTCTTCCAGCGTAATCGAAATGCGATAGCATAATCGACAGCAGAATTGATTATGCTACAGCATAATCAACATGCGACAGCATAATTTTTTGCCCGACACTGCTTCACTATGCGACTCATATGCGGTCCGCATGGTTGTTTTGCGATCGCAAATTGGTCGCAAATCCAGCCTTTGGTAATTTGATCATAACTTTATGCAGGAATGTCCAAATGACGAACGTTTTGAAGCGTTGGAAACTAGGCTCAAAGACCATTCATTTGATATGTTATTCATCACATAAAACCTTATAAATATTTAGATGAGCTCGTTCAAATTATGGACTAGTGCAAGTACATTTGGAATCTTAGCCTATTATGAAATTTTCCCCATTTGGCTTACACTTAGACCTCTCCTTGGACCCCACCTTACTTACTATATGACTCACACACTTGTTTACCAACTCCAATTGATGCCCACAATGTTAATAGCACATCAAATATTAAAATTAGCCTACGTGGCATCACGAAATCCTAGATTACTTAGTAAAATTTTTCGGGGCCTTACAACGTAGTCCCGCACTGATTTGGTCTGGCGTAGCTCCCGTAGCTTCCTTCTTGCATTGTATTCAACATTTTTGGGTAAGAACTGTAGGCGTATGGTTGCCTTCAGTTCTGTGCATGTCTCGAGAGCATCTTCACCGGCCCTGATGGCTTTGTACTTCACCCGCCACCAGAGTTTAGCATCACCCAGAAGATACATGGCAGCGGTTGCTGTTCTTAGCTTCCTCTAGGCCCCCAACAGCATCGAAAGACTGTTCGACGTCAAAGATGAAGTTCTCCACTTCCTTGGCATTCCTAGCTCCACTGTATGGCTTTGGCTAAGGAATTTTCAGTTTTTGCATCGCGGAAGCGGGTTTCACAGCGCCCCCGATTTGGTTTCCACCTCCTCGAAGTAGGCCCTGTAAAGCAGCATTGCCAGCATTGAGCTAGTCTGTCAATTTGTCAATAGTTTGTTGCATGGCAGTCACCCTGTCAGCCTCTTGTGCCCTGTAGGCTAAATCCTCGGTGCGCTCTTGTTGGAGTCCCTCGAATTTATTAAAAATTTCGGCTGCCTCTATGGCTGCCGTCTGTCGGTCACACTCCAAGTCGCGATTGATGTTTTCTATGTCAGCTTTGGCCTGGAGTACTCTGCGGTCCAGGTCTTCCAACCTTTGCACTAGGCTGGTTCTTAGTTCAGGCACAGTATCCACGATGGGCCGTAATACCTCAACCATCACTTCAAGGGCCGCAAATGGTGGTAATGTCAATGCGTTCCCTCGCCTGATGTCGAGCCTAGGCTCTGATACCAATTGTTACGCGGTGCCTTCCTGAGATTCCTTGGAAGGGCGACGTAAGGCTAAGCAACTGATGTCAGTGCAATTACTGTCCGCCAACTGAGGTCCCCTCCGTACGCTAGACTAGATTGTCAGTGTCGTACGGGAAAACCAATGTCAAGAGCAATTGAGAGAATAGAAATGAGAATTTAGAATGAAAGAAAGCCTTATTGCATTAATGAAAGCTATTACAGAAAAGCAACACGGTGTCGAGGGGGAGAGACACCTGTACAGAGAATTGATTGCTTGCTAGAAAGTTTGATTGCTTGATCCCCCCTAATAATGCTTAAAAAAAATAATCCAAAGCTGCAAGACTAGACTTGACTAATCTAGAGAAACATAATGGAAGTACATGAAATAAACTACTCTATATTTACAATAAAAATGACTTAGTTTTCTATAAGGCAGCAGCAGGTCCGTTGTCAGCAGCAGTGTCATTGGCATCACGATCTGCGCGCGCGGCGTTGAGAATGAAAGAGCTTCCATTTGGTATCAGACAGGGTTGAAACCTTCCTGGAAGGGTTGAAACCTTATGCCCGTGTGGAGCTACAAAGACAATGGGTAAATACCCTGCCCAAGGCGATCCAAGCAGCTGAATGCCTTGGGGACTATCAAATGGAAGCTCGGAAGGATAGGCCTCAGCCGCCTGCCCGAGCGGGATTCAAAGGGCGCCAACCTAGGAATTTTGGCCCTAGCAGAAGTGGGGGAGATCGGTTCAGGCACAGTATCCACGATGGGCCATAATACCTCAACCGTCTCTTCAAGGGCCGCAATGCGGTCCCCATGATTCACCATGGTCAGAAATGATGGTAATGTCAATACGTTCCCTCGTCTGATGTCGAGCCTAGGATCTGATACCAACTGTTACGCGGCACCTTCCTGAGATTCCGTAGAAGGGCGACGTAAGGCTAAGCAACTGATGTTAGTGCAGTTATTGTCCGCCAACTGAGGTCCCCTCCGTACGCTAGACTAGATTGTCAGTGCCGTACGGGAAAACCAATGTCAAGAGCAATTGAGTTCGATTTTCGATTTTCAAAATTTCAAGCTTCAAACTGAGAACTGCTTTTCCAAGTTCATTCTAATCATCCTGAAAACCAAAACCAACGATTTACATAAGTCATAATACACTACATGGGGCAAGTCATGCCCGAGAACTGGCGAGCAAAGTGCAAAAGCTCAAAACGACCGGTCGGATCGTTACATAATAATTTTTTAGTTTCTTTCTATTTTCTGGGGTCTTGGCTAAGGGTTTCAGGGATTACAACAAGTTTTCTGGTTTGATTCACTGCTTGTCCTGCTTGGGTTGAGCTAGAAGCTGCAATTTATTTGGTTCTCTAGGCTTTTTCTGCTGCTGACCTGCTGTTAAGCTTATTCAGCAGCTGATTTCTTTGATCTTTATTCGGCAAAGGTTAAGTTTTGTTTTTCAAGCTGCAGTTTACTTGTACTCTATTTTGGATTTGTATTGAAATATAAACTGCATGCTGCATTTTGTTAAGCCTGCTGCTTGTTGGTTTTGGAACATAACTTGAATGTTTGGTTTTGACCTAGCAACTACATGTAGTTTGGTTATAGATGGAATGTGTTTTAGCAGTGATTTATGGCCAGAATGTTTTACAATTCACCTATTTCCACTAGAATTCAACATGTGTATTATACATATAATCATATGTTTCTTAGTTTTAGTATTAATTACTGAAGCTCAAGTCTTTTCTTTGGTTTCTGATAAATTAGAGTCTAATGCTGGATTTGAGAGTCAGTTACTGTGGATCTGGCTACAAGTTGGCTTGAGTTGCAGTTTTAATGGCTTGGCTCACATGTTATTTCTTAATTCTAATCATAAACATTCTCCTATAATATTTGGTTTAAGTATGAGCTTCAAATTTTAACAGGTTACACCTGAATGATGGCTAAACTATTGTCTGGTGTTGAAGCATACAGGGTTGTTGTATTAGTCTATAGTTTAGCAGCTAGCTTCATTAATAAATTGCTTTTGAGAGGAATTAATTGTTGAAAAAATTAAAACTGCCACAGATTCTTGTTCTAAACCATGATTAATGGGATTTGAAATTAAAGTTGTATTTAATTATTTTTGTAAGAATTTCCTTTTTGAGCAATTGCTAGTCGTTGCTCAGTTATTAGAGTGTTCTTTTATAGTCTATGGAATTTTGGACTCGACCCTCAGTAATTCCAATGGGCTTTGTCACAGTGATGCAGGAAAGCCCATTTAGCTGGGTTGTTTGGTTGCAATTCTGAACCCAGATAAACGTGCCTATTGTTTTAAAATAGTTTGTGTATGTTCTTTGCTTGCATTAATATACGAGAAGAAGGTGATTTGTTCCTTACAAAATATCAAGCAATCTTATAACTTCCCCTATGAATCAAAGTTACACGCATATAGGTTTCCCCACTCCAAGTGCCACAGTTTACCTCGCATTTGTATATAAGAGCAATTGTTGAATATTTAGAAAATCAAGTCTTCAGCCTTATATTACTGCGTCTATTCATATGCAAAGACCTTGCAATAATCCCGAATATAGAATAGCAATTAATGAATATTCCGTAGCATGCTTTAGGTGCGTGTTTAAATTATTACAACTACGGGTATGGCTCCATTGACGTGGTTGTGATACTTAATTCTAAATTAGATAAAAATAGGAGCACCTTTAGTTTGCCATTAATATATATATATATATATATATATATATATATATATATATATATATATATATATATATAACCCTTTTCTTAAAATAATTTGAGGTGTGCCAGGCTTAAAACCTATAATTCATGGCCCTCATAAATTAGATTAAGAGACTAATCCTTATAGAAAAGGTTTGAGGTGTGCCATAAACAAATTAAATCATCCATGGCCCTCACAAACGTTGCTATTAAAAGTTGAACCTTCGTCGCTGCTTTAGGCGCGTTTATAATTAAATCATCACGACTACGGGTACGGTTCCGTGACGTATTTGTGATACCTAATTTCTATAATCTGGGGGTACATTTATGTGACCCGACCATAACAACTAATAATGTTAATAAAATACGCGTGTTGTGGATTGTGGTTACGGTTCTCGTGACACGATTCGCAACATGTACAAAAACAAATAAGTGTACGACAATCGTAACTTATTCCAAATTAATTCCACAAAACTAATTAAAAGCAGTTACAAAAGTTAAAAATGCACAATAGGTTTAAAACATGTAGTAAATCAGATAATAGGCCAATTGATAATAGTTAAAGCGACCGTGCTAGAACCACGGAACCCGGGAATGCATAACACCTTCTCCCGGGTTAACAGAATTCCTTACTTAGAATTTCTGGTTCACAGGCTTTCAAAATAAAGTCGAAATTTCCTCGATTTGGGATTTTAAAATAAACCGGTGACTTGGGACACAAAATAAATTATCCCAAGTGGCGACCCTGAAAAATTAAATAAAATAATCTCATTTAGATTAATGTCATGGAAAAACTCCCTTATACTATCCCTTTCGGGGTATGTAAAAAAGGAGGTGTGACACGCCATATAAATAGTGCCTCCAAATCTTCAGCGTGTGAACAATGGCTGCTAGCTCCAAATCATGAACTGGATAATTCTTCTCGTGAATCTTCAACTGTCTCGAAGCATACGCAATGACCTTGACATCTTGCATCAACGCCGCAGCAAGTCCAATACGAGATGCGTCACAATATATTGTATATGGCCCTGAACCTCTAGGCAATACCAACACCGGCGTCGTAGTCAAAGCTGTCTTGAGCTTCTGAAAGCTCGCCTCACACTCGTCCGACCACCTAAACAGGGCACCCTTTTGGGTCAACCTGGTCATCAGGGCTGCAATAGATGAAAACCCCTCCACAAACCGACAGTAATAGCCCACCAAACCCAAGAAACTCCGGATCTCTATAGCTGATACGCGTCTAGGCCAGTCCTTGACTGCCTCTATCTTCTTTGGATCCACCTGAATACCCTCTGCTGATACAACATGACCCAAGAAAGCAACTGATCCCAACCAAAACTCACACTTCGAAAACTTAGCATACAACTGACTATCTCTCAAAGTCTGAAAAACAACTCTCATATGCTGCTCATGCTCCTGCCGGCTGCCGGAATAGATCAAAATATCATCAATGAAGACTATCAGGAATGAATCCAAGTAAAGCTTGAACACTCGGTTCCTCAAATCCATGAAAGTTGCTGGGGCATTGGTCAACTCAAATGATATCACCAAGAACTCATAATGCTCGTACCGAGTGCGGAAAGCTGTCTTAGGGACATCGGATGCCCTAATCCTCAACTGATGGCAGCCATATCTTAAGTTGATCTTAGAAAACACTTGGGCACCCTGAAGCTGGTCAAACAAATCATCAATCCTCGGCAATGGGTACTTATTCTTTATTGTGACCTTGTTCAACTGCCGATAATCTGTACACATCCTCATCGATCCGTCCTTCTTCTTCACAAACAATACCGGCGCACCCCAGGGCGAGACACTAGGTCTAATATAACCCTTATCAAGCAAGTCTTACAATTGCTCCTTTAATTCTTTCAACTCAGGCGGGGCCATATGATATGGCGGAATAGAAATGGGCTGAGTGACCGGAGCCAAATCAATGCAGAAGTCAATATCCCTGTCGGGTGGTATCCCCGACATGTCTGAAGAAAATACCTCAGGAAACTCACGAACAACAGGCACAAAATCCATAGAAGGAACCTCGACACTAGCATCACGAACATACGCCAAATAGGCCAAACATCCCTTCTCAACCATACGCCGAGCCTTCATATATGAGATAAACCTACGGGTGGAATGACCAAGAGTCCCTCTCCACTCTAAACGAGGTAAACCCGGCAAGGCTAAGGTCACAGTCTTGGCATGACAGTCCAAGATAGCGTGGTAAGGTGATAACCAGCCCATCCCCAATATGACATCAAAATTAACCATATCCAAAAGTAGCAGATATACTCGAGTCTCAAGACCCCCAATCACAACTATACATGAACGGTGGACACGATCTACCATACTAGAATCACCCACCGGTGTAGACACATATACAGGAGCACTCAAGGAATCACTAGGCATGACCAAATACGGTGTAAAACAAGATGACACATAGGAGTATGTAGATCCTAGATCAAATAGAACTGAGGCATCTCTACTACAAACCAGAACAGTACCTGTGATAACTGCATCGGAGGCCCCACCCTCGGGCCTGGCTGGAAGAGAATGATGTCACACCTCCTTTTTACACACCCGAAGGTTGTACAATGGAGTTTTTCCAATTAAAGTGACATTATTCGAAATGAGATTATTTATTTAATTTTTTAGAGTCGCGACTTGAAATAGTTTATTTGGTGTCCCAAGTTACCGGTTTATTTTAAAATTCCAAATCGAGGAAATTTCGACTTTCCTTTTGAAGTCTGCGAACCAGAAATTTTGAATAAGGAATTTTGTTTAGCCGAGGGAAGGTGTTAGGAACCCCCGGATTCCATGGTTCTAGCACGGTCGCGTAAACTATCACAATTGGCCTATTATCTGATATTAATACATGTTTTAGCCTATGGTTCAATTTTAACTTTATAACCGCTTTTATTTGATTATTTTTAGGAAAGATTCAACGTCATCTAAAATACGTCTTGAACCACGTCACAAAAATGCACCCGCGGTCCACGACACATTTTATTTAACGTTGCTGAGATTTGGATTCGGGTCACATGAAATGCACACCCGAGTTTAGAAAAGTATTTTTTTAAATAGCGCGCCTAAAGCAACTACGCTCTTTCACATTAGCGAGGGCCATGGAAAATTCAACTATATGGCACGCTTCGATTTCTAAGGATTAAAATTAATTAAGTGAGGGCCACGCATTTTGAGATTTTATTTGGCAGGCACACCTCTATTTATTTTAAGAGTCTAACAAATTAAAGAAGGCTTCATGGAATTCTAATTATTTTTTAACTCAAGATTCAAACCTATTTATCAAATAATGGGCCTTGCGTTGACTGACCAATTATTTAAAGAGAGGTTGCTTCAACAACAACGACTAAACAAAGGACTGGATCGACAGAACAAAATAGGCCCAAATGACAAAATGTAAACAATCCCATTTGTTGCACAGGTCTTCAGGCTCAAACCCAAAATGAGTCCAAATCTGATTCAGGACCAATGCTGAGGAAATAGGGATTCAAAACAGAATCCCTTCAAAGGGAAGCCCTTAGTATTCGAACTCCACAATCCAAGCTGAGCTTAAATGGATCGCATAACAACAGGCTAGAAATACTTAGGGGATTACTAGGCTCTCATGAAGCCCTATACGCAGGCCTAACTGGCAGAAAGGATCCTCTGAACGACTGGGCCAATGTTGAAAGCCCAGTCATGATTATTTTAAACTAATTGAGACAAGTTAAATTTTCATGAATGACTTTAAGATGAAACAAACAACTAACAGTTTTGCAATTTCAAAAAAAATGCAGCATACATTTGACATCGTCTTATGAGGAAAAGGTAACAACCATTTATACACAACTCCTTGTCATATTGAGGTCTGATACATCTCATAATTTCTAAACCAAGCAATTAACATGATTCCATCTAAAGGGGGATATTTACTAACATGTATTCCAATCAACTATTTTCATTCCAGACTCACATGTATCCCCTTGACAAGATTCGAATAAAACCCCACAACAGACATTGATTTCAGAAAGCTAAACAAACCTGAAATGGGTTTAAATTCTACTGAAACTTCTACTGCAATAGCCTTGATAGTTCCTTTATACAAACACATGCTCAAACTCATTTTAAACTAAGTGGCTAGAGTCCATGATTTATCCGATATTACAAACCAAACTTAAATCTAGAACAAAAAGAATAAACATAACCAAGAAAATCAAACTAATTATAGAGTCTGATGATTTTCAGAAATATAAGAAACAACATTTACAAACTAATATGACATAGATTGCAACACAATCAAATAAACTCGTGTTCTTCCATTTCACATGTCAAAGAGATGAGGGATACCTGGTAACAATAGCAAAACCAACAAAATAAATGAGCTGGGAGTAAACAGAAGCAGCAGCAATAGTGAACTCAAATAAAGAGGAAACAACAGCAGAATCAGCTCGAAAATCAGCAATGGAACAGTGGTGAAACCAGCAACTCAAACCAATTTTGAAACCCCAAATTCAAGGTATTTTCTAACCAAGTGCAAGAGCTTGAAACTTTTTCAGAATTTTAAACTAACAAAGAGGATAAGGAAACTAAAACCAAGTGGAATTTGAGCAATTTTAAGCAAAGAAAGTGCCGAGTTTTCAGTGTTATTTTAGAGTTTTACTCAGTACTCAGCCGTTTCAATTTTTAGGATTTCTTAGTCTCTGATTACTCTCCCTTGCTAATGAAGAAAGGGTGCCTTTATAGGCCAGCTTTTAGGGCAGCAATACTGAAATCAGTTTTGCACTTTAAACCTTTTGGTATTTTCACTTTTGATGTTATAACCTTAGCTTAAAAATCAGTATTTCACACAAGTACCAATCCCCAGCTTCTAGGAAGCTTCCTATTCAATTAAAGGAGATTCTCCTATCTAGAATTCCTAAACTACCCCTTAGGATCCCTATTTTTACCTTAGTAAACCGAATGGGTCGAATTGAGCCTATAGCTCAGCCAGACATGGGCTCAGATCCGACCCAAGAACCCAAACAAACCCCTTGAAGTGAAGTCTAAACTGGCCTCAAAGCCCAAGCAGCAAAGTTAAACTAAATCAAATCAATAAACAAACAGAAGGAAAACACTTAAATGATTTCGACAACTAAAACCTACACTAATTGACTGATTAATACGGAAAACTAAGCTAAGAAAATTGAAATAAACATAATTAAACTAAACTACGAGACTAAAATAACAAGGCAAAATGAGAAGTTTAAACCTAAGACTAAACGAGTGAACAAACAAAATCTAGCACAACTTTTAAAAATTGAAAAGAAAAACTAAAATGAGCGGAAATAAATACGACCAAAAAAAATTAACCTAAAGGGAAGAACTAGGCTCGAAACTAATCGCAATTTCAGTCTGAAGACAGACCAACCAGAATACACGGAGAAGAAAAGAATAAGAGGTGAAACAACAAGACCGGACAAAAAGGACGAAGAAAAACTAACCGATCAAGCTTGAAATCAAGACTGATATTCTGATTTAACCCCCAAATAATGTCAAACGCTTGTTCTTTGTCAAGAACAAGCGAACAACATTAATTTGTGATAAAACCAACCTTGAATACTCAGGAAAACTCGGAGAAATAGCCTTGCATGTATAGATTTAGTTTTGGGCTTTTAGGGCTTCAACTTTGATTTACGATTCGACGAGCTTCAGAGGGATTCAAAGGAAACAGAGTAGAGATTGGGGAAGAGGAGGTAATGGGGAGTTTGTGGTGTTATTTTGGGGCTTATTGGAGACGGCACCGCCACCGGAGGAAGCTAGGGCGGCACTAGGGTTGATGTTTAGTCTCTGAAGAGAAAGGCAATGAGAGAGATGAGTTAGCGGGGGGGGGGGGGGGGGTAGGCGGATTCGGACAGTTATATACTGTCTCAGACCCTAGTTCACAACCGTTCGATCTAGGGAGATCAAAGGCTAGGATTGAAGGACCTAAAATGGCGCCGTTTGGGATTGCACAGGGCTGGACCGGGTAAAAATTGCGGGCGTGGGATGATTTTGACCGGTTTATGAGGCATTTTGATTGGGCTTGGGGATATTAAACGAAATGGCCCAAAAAATCTGATTCCCTAACTTTTTTTTTCCTTTTCTTTTAATTTTTCAAAATTCTTTTCCTTTTCTAAAAATAAAAATAAGACCTAAATTAAATCTTAAAACTAGATTAACCTATCAAAAATACTAATTAACTCTAAATAATAATTAACACAACCAATTAAATACCAAATTAAAGAAAACTATCAAAATTCGAAGCTAAAAATTAAAAATGCAAAAATAAGTTATTTTTTGTGATTTTTCCATTTTTTTGTAAAACACTATTTTACTAATTAATCTAAAAATGTAAAATTAACTCCTAAATGCAAATGCAATGTATTTTTGTATTTTTATGATTTAAACGAAAAAATGTAAACAATTAGAAAAATTCTACAATAATTCCTAAAATTACAAATAATTAAAAGAAAAAATCTAATTTTTGGAATTCTGTAGGAGTAATTCATGCGAGGCCAAATCACGTGCTCACAGCTGCCCCTCTTTGATCGGAGACACGAAGGGTTTTCGGGCAAAGATAAAATGAGCAATTATGAGGAATTTTTGCCCGTTTGACACTCCATGTGAAGCATTTTTGAAAAGAGTCTGACCGAACCTTGCTTCAAAGGCTGCCTACATATCCTTGGCTATAAAGGAATCAGGTCAGTGTAGTTCTGGATGTTTTGGTAGCTGGGACTACCGGGAAGCTGCGATTTCACTGTTGCTGCTGCTGCTACTGCTTGCTGAACTCCTTATTACACCAAAATGAAAAATAAAAAGCTAAACTAGCTAATCCTATCAGCTACGAGTTACAAGATTCCTATCTATAAATATCTTGAAGCTTGATCTTGAATCATAGCTGGTTCTTGCTGTTGACTCCGATCTGAATCTTGATGCTCGTCAGCTGTAGGTGTTGGTTCTTTCTTCAGCTTTGGATCAAGGCGGGACATGCAAAGCCTGTGATTTCAATCATATCTTGGACAGTCCGCGTCTTTCTCCGCTTCAGCACTCTGAGTTCACATTCTTTTGTTCTTTTCTCTTCTTTTCTTTATTTTGGGTTAAGACTCATTCTTTTGGTCATCTCAACCTTGTGCCTCACGGTAAAAGACCTGTTCAAGAACCAAAGCAAACAAACGAACAAAACTTTCTGCCCCAGTTTTCACTGGGAAAATTTCGTGAGTTATTGCAACAAAATCTAAGTATTCTTTATCGAAAGCAATAAAATTGGGATTCTGTATCCTTGGGAAAATAGATTAGGGAGTAGAGCCCTATATCTATAATAAAATCACTAGGGATTGGGCCCTAATTTGGAAGAACTTCCAGATTATGCTGGAAAGATGACCGGGTTATGCCGGAAAAGGTATAAAGGTCCTCGGGTTATGGTGGGGAGGTCCACGGCTTATGCCGGGAAAGTCACTGGGTTATGCCAAAAAAGGAAAAGAAAGAAAAAGGTTCACGGGTTATGCTGGGAAAGATCATCGGGTTATGCCAGAAAAAAGAAAAAGGTCCTCCAGTTATGTCGGGGAGGTCCACGGGTTATGCCGGGAAAGTCATCGTGCCAAAAAAAGAAAAACGTCCTCGGGTTATGCCGGAGAGGTCCACAGGTTATGCCGGGAAAGTCATCAGTTATGTCGGAAAAAAGAAAAAGCTCCCGGGTTATGCCGGGGAGGTCCACGGGTTATGCCAGGATAGTCATCGGGTTATGCCAGAAAAAAGAAAAAGGTCCTCGGGTTGTGCCGGGGCGGTCCACGGGTTATGCCGAGAAAGTCATCGGGTTATGCCGGAAAAGAAAAAAGGTCCTCAGGTTATGCCGGAAAAGTCACCGGGTTATGCCGAAAAAGGAAAGAAAGAAAAAGAAAAGAGAAATGTCCACGGGTTATGCTGGAAAGTTCATCGGGCTATGCCGGAAAAAATAAAAAGGTCCTCGGGTTATGCCTGCCGGGAAAGTCATCGGTTTATGCCGGAAAAAAAAAAAGGTCCTTGGGTTATGCCGGGGAGGTCCACGGGTTATGCCGGGAAAGTCATCGGGTTATGCCAGAAAAATGAAAAAGGTCCTCCGGTTATGCCGGGAAAGTTATTGGGTTATGCCGAAAAAAAAAAAGGTCCTCGGGTTATGCCGGGGAGGTCCACGGGTTATGCCGGGAAAGTCATCGGGTTATGCCGGAAAAGAAAAAAGGTCCTCGAGTTATGTCGGGGAGGTCCACGGGTTATGCCGGGAAAGTCATCAGATTATGCCGGAAAAGAAAAAAGGTCCTCGGGTTATGCCGTGGAGGTCTACGGGTTATGCCGAAAAAGAAAAAAAAGGCCTCGGGTTATGCTGGGGAGGTCCACGGGTTATGCCGGAAAAGAAAAAAAAGGTCCTCGGGTTATGCCGGGGAGGTCCACAGGTTATGTCGGGAAAGTCATCAAGTTATGCCGGAAAAGAAAAAGTTCCTTGGGTTATGCCGGGGAGGTCCACGGGTTGTGCCGGGAAAGTCATCAGATTATGCCGGAAAATAAAAAAAAGGTCCTTGGGTTATGCCGGGGAGGTCCACGGGTTGTGCCGGGAAAGTCATCAGATTATGCCGGAAAATAAAAAAAAAGGTCCTCGGGTTATGCCGGGGAGGTCCACGGGTTATGCCGGGAAAGTCATCGGGTTATGCCGGAAAAGAAAAAAAGTCCTCGGGTTATGCCGGGGAGGTCCACGGGTTATGCCGGGTAAGTCATCGGGTTATGCGGAAAAAGAAAAAGGTCCTCGGGTTATGCCGGGGAGGTCTACGGGTTATGCCGGGGAAGTCATCGGGTTATGCCGGAAAAGAAAAAGGTCATCGGGTTATGCCGGGGATCAATTAGGGAGTGGACCCTAAAATGGAAAAGACTACTAGGTTATGCTGGGAGCGACTAAGGTATGGAGGCCCTATGTTGAAAAAATGTAGCTAGAGATTGGACCCTAGGCTACCATGATTTTTTTGAAATTTTTTTTTACTTATTTCATGGAATGAGTAAATGCGGGAAAAACTTGGAAGGGACTTCCCCTTTTATGGATTGTTGCTGCAAAACTGTTTCTAGCGCTTGCGCACTTCTTTTCCCTTTTTTTTTTGGTTGCACCTGCATCTTGCACGGTTGCTTTGGATTGCACCTGTTTCAAATTTCCAAGAAAAGAACAATTGCTAGTTTGAAACGGTGGTTGGTTTTGTGGCCTTGATTGTTTTTGATCACTTGATCTCGGCCCATCTTATTTGATGAAGGTCTCAATTGCAACTGCTTGTTTCCTGGGGACCAATTTCATTTCCGGCCCTGAGAACCTCTGGTTTTTCACAGATTTTTCCATGACGGTTGGTTGGTGGAACTCAACCTTTCCGACTTTATTTTGCCTTTGTAGGCCTTTCCTTTCTGACTTCCTTTTCTTTTTTTTTCTTTTTTCTTTTTCCTCTTTTTTTAATTTTTTTTTCCGGAACGTTGGGGAACTTTTTGGCTCCTCAAGCCTTGCTGCAACGGCTAGTCGCGTGGGACTTAACATTTTCCAATTTTATTTCGCCTTTGTAGGCCTTTCTTTTCTGGCTTCTTCTTCCAAACTTCAAATTCAGAGCATTTGGGGTACCTTGGCTTTTGCCAACTCTTTGTCGAGACGGTTGGCCACGTGGGACTCAACCTTTTCAACTTCATTTGCCTTTATAGGCGCTCCATTTGATTTTCTCTTTCCGAGAGTTCTGATTTCGAAGCATCGGCCGCCATGGCTAGTCGGGGTCGACTTGATGCCCGTGATGAGGTTGGGTGCCTATATGCACATTAACTCGCGCCAAATGAGAACCTTGTAAATCAGTCTTGCCATCCTTTCTTTGTCTTAGTTTCAGAACAGTGTTAGACCGAAAGGGATTCAAAGAAAACAAACAATGAAATGGAGAATGAGTTTAAAACAAGAAGTGTCCCTTTCGGGGAAAGGAAAGAAGAACTTATCTGGAGTACATTCGGACTTCAATGAACATGACATGCCTTTTGGACTGGATGCCTGAACTGTGTAAACCGTCCGATTCTCAGAAATTCCACAACTTTTGCTTCAAAATTCGAGAAACCTTGCCAGGACTTTGTCAGCGCCGATGGTTGTGAGGATCCTCTTTTCGATCAGGGACGCCCTTTGTGAGTTTTCGCGAGCTGACCTCTCTCATTTATCTTCTCACCATCTCCTTATAGTGCTCTTTGCGAGTTTTCACTAACAAGACTCTCTCATTTCAATTTCTCTACTTACCGTCGCCTCACGGTGCCCGTGTGGGTTTTCACCAATAAGGCTCTCTCATTTCATTTCTCTCATTTTGTTGTATCAGATCCAAGTAGCTGCATTCTCCAATCCTTGGACATTCTCGCCAATTGATCAGAAGGACTTGAAAGGATTTTGGTAAAAATGATTTAGATTGAATTACAGCTTTGGAACCATTCAGGCGGAATCATCGCCGAACCATTATAACTTCTGCCCTAGTTTCACTTTTGCAGGGAATTTGGATTTTTGTTTTGGTGTGACTGAACCGAAGAGAGAGGCTGCCTACGTATCCTTTCAGAATCAAGTCGAACGTACTTCAGGGAAACTTTGTTTTTTGATTTTCTTTTGTTTTTCTGTTTTGTTTTGTTTTGTTTTTCTTTCTTCTTCATTTTTCATTTCATTTCCTTTTTCCTCTCTCTTTTTTTCATCTTTTCTCTTCTTCTTTTTTTATTTTCTTTGCCTTTCTTTCCCCTTTTTTTTGTATCTTTTTTTTTCATTTTATTTTTCAATAACACTTTCAGGTTCCAAAGAGGGTAATCAAAGAATGGGAGCCGGCTCAAAGGGTTTGCAAAGAGTTGATAGTGTTTAGGTAGCGAGATTGAAAGCCTTCGTCATCCCAACCAGAGAATGTTAGAACTATACGGAGGATTCAACATAGTACCTTTTCACTGCATTTGCATTGACAGTCGATTTAGGGACATTTCCTTCGATGTGCCCAAAGTACAACGCACTCTTTTGGTAGCACTCTTGTTGCAATGTATGGAACTTTCCACTCTGGAACCAAATTTCCTTCAGTTGTTCCAACTCTTTGATTGATTTCCTCAAACTTATCTTCTTTGCATTTCGACTCTTGATTCATTATTTCAAAGTCAGACAGCGTTTTAGGATTTGGTCATGATGTCCGCAAACGTGGCATGTTATTGACATCTGCATTTAACAGAACTAAAAGAGAATAAGAAAGAAAGATGACCAGATTAAGAAAAGAGACATTCCTGGACAATGAAATATTAATTTCATTTGATTTTTGATTTTTGATTTTTGATTTTTGATTTTTCCTTTTTTTTAATTTTTGAAAATAGAAAGGTTTACATCGGAAAGTAAGACAATAAAGTAAAACATCCGGATCACACCCTGAGATAATCCGGACGCAGAAAGGATAGCAAGACTAGCTACCGAGACTCTCGTCTGACGAGGAGCTTTCAGGCTTGGCGACCATTTTTCGGCTTTTCTTCTGTTTCGGCAACGGCTGCAATGGCCTTCAGCGCTGGATCAAATTCCTTATCTTCACAAATCATTCCGACTATTGGCCCACTGTTGTGAGCAGGCAACAGATTGTTCATCACATCAGGAGCTTCTTCATCCTGAAAAACAATTCTTTCGGCTTCAATCAAATCTTCAACTGCCCTTTTGAGAGTCCAATAGTCCTCTGTATTGTGCCCTACTGCTCCAGAGTGGTATTCACATCTAGCATCAGCTCGGTGCGAGGGGGACTCGGGGTTTGGCCGGTTCAGGGCCATTGGCTACAATAGATCTAGCCTGATTAGCTTTTGGAACAAACTTGAATGTGATTCACCAATAGGGGTGAACTGATTCTTTCTGAAAAGCTCTCTTGGGCGAGGATTGTTTTGGGGATCATTTGGTTGAGGATTATATTGAGCTTGGTAAGGATGGGCATTTTCGGGAGGTGGAGCTCGGTTTTGTGTATGATGTTGTGGCTGCGTGTAAGATTGCACGCTCATCACCGCATAGGGAGGTGGTGCCACGACATAAGCATCATTTTGAAGGGGATAATAATGTTGAGGGACCATAGGAGGCACATATGACTGGCTGAATGACCTGCGGGCCCCTCTCGAGCTTGAAACCATCATGGCTCCCTCTTCAAACCCATTTCTGTTCATCCAACCCTCCAAGCCATTCTGAGAAGCCTGTGATGTGGCCTTAAAGGCAGCATGACTCAAGATTCGGCCCATTTTTAAACCGTTTTCAACCATTTCTCCAACTTTGATAGCCTCAGCAAATAGCTTACCCACAGTAGACATCATGTTCTGGAAGTAGTCAGCCTCTTGGGCTTGAAGAAAGACGCTGACCATCTCTGATTCATCCATTGGAGGCTTAACTCTGGCGGCTTGCTCGCGCTATTTGACAGTATACTCTCGGAAGCTTTCCGAAGACTTTTTGTTTAGATTAGACAATGAGTTCCTGTCAGGGGCAATGTCGATGTTATATTGAAATTGCCTGACAAAATCCCGAGCCAGTTCGTCCCAGATATGCCACCGAGATATATCTTGGTCCATGTACCATTCAGAAGCAATACCGACCAAGCTTTCTCCAAAATAAGCCATAAGGAGCTCTTCTTTTCCACCTGCTCCCCGCAATTAGTTGCAATATCTCTTGAGGTGGGCTATGGGATCCCCATGCCCATCATACTTCTCAAACTTCGGGGTTTTGAAACCCAAGGGTAGATGCACGTGTGGGAACATACACAGGTCAGCGTAAGACACGCTCTTTTGCCCGCTCAAACCTTGCATATTTTTCAGACTCTGCTCCATACTTATCATTTTTCGAGCAATCTCCTCTTGTTCAGGGTTCTTTGAGGTTTTCTCCTGCCCCGCGGTAAACTCATACCGGGGTTGCCGAGGGTAGGAATTAGTGGTGAACTAAGTAGGCTCCATTGGGAAAGATGGCGCTTGAAAGGTGAAGGATGAAGGGTCAAAGTTTGGGCTTTGCAGGGTGGGTTGCGCCGTGGCTGCAGAAAGTGGCGCAGTGAATATATTGGAGGTTGTGCCTGACATCAACACCTGGGGGCGAACCTCAGAAGGTGTTCCAGCAAAGTGAGCCGAAATGGTAGGATATCCCAGCGGGGTATTTGGATAGCTTATGGGGACGTTGGAGGTGCCACTTGCCCTGGGAAGTAGCTCGGGGAATCCAGGGATTACACTTGGTGGTTCCCTACCATTAGACCAGGCGTCCCACATTTCCATCATGCGGGGACGCAGAGTTCTGTTTTCCTCTGCAGCGGCCGATTCCGAAGTTGGGATGATCGAAATCGGGCTATCCTCGGGGATAGGAAACGTTGGTAGATGACCCTCAGATGACATTTCAATGCTTCCCTTTGACCTTGTGAAGTAAGGATGCGAAGCCAGAATACCACAAAACCAACCACCTCACTATAGAGCCTGACTGGAATATAAACACAACAAACTGGTTAGTGTGAGACAATTAATACATAGGGAATCGCACGTTGGGGTGTGATGCACCTATAAAGTTAAATGTGTCTCTACATGTTTTGCAACGGTTGCGTGTTTCATCCCGGCTTTCATTTATTTCTCCAATTTTCTTTCATTCCAATTTGGCTCTTTAATGCTTCACCTTTTATTCCAATTTTCCTCTCTTTTCTTTCTTTGCCCCTCTCTTTTTTTTTCTTTTTCTTTGACTCTTTTATTTTCTCTCTTTTTGGTTTTTCTTTCGGTTCTTTCCTTCCGCACCCCTCTTTATTTGAGTTATTTATAAAATCATGACCGGATCCGATGAGGATTGCCTACGTATCACGATGCCGCGTGAATCAGATCATTACATAGTTCAAGACTGTGAAGGGTTCATTTTTCGATTGTGCTCATCCTGCACATTTATTAGGGTGATTTAGTTTTAAAGAATCATGATTCATTTTGACTCTAGAAAAAGCTACAATTTATTTTTCATTTTTTCAAAATTTTCATTTCAAAAATAAAATCCCGGCTTTGCAAATACGGCCTTTCAGCACTTCGGGAAAGAAGATTTTAGGGATGTGTTTGCTAACCGGCCAAAATTTAAAAAAGAGACCAAAGGTAGCTGTTCTTGCAAAAACAGCCTTTCGGCGTCCTTTTAGAGACATTTGGCTATTTTAGACAAGAATGGCATCACCTTACTTATTTATGACAAAACACTAAAATTTTGTTCTTTTTGGGTTATTTTTCAAAAATAAAGTTGGACCCGATGGAGGTTGCCTACGTATCATGACCCCGCATGAATCAAATCTTGCGTAGTTCGGGAAAATCGAGAATAGAGTAAATAAGCTAATTTTTTTTTTGGAATTTCGAAAGAAATGCTTTAAAAGAAGAAAGGAAATATATTTTTTGGATTTTTAATTTTGATTTTTCTTATATTTTTTTTTTTTTTTGAAAGGAAGACTTCTAAAAAAATTCCTTTTCTTTTGATTGGAACTAAAAGGAAGATATTTTTGAATTTTCATTTGTTTTATCTTTTTCTAAAGAAGAAAGAAAATATTTTTGGATTTTTGAGGTTGCCTCTTAATTTTCGAAAGAGGCAGAAAATATTTTGAATATATAAGCTTTTTATTTATTTACAAAAGTACTTCTAAAGAAAAGCAAAAATATTTTTGGACTTCAATTTTTCAAATTTTCCTTTTTTAACATTTACGAAAGAAATACTTTTAAAGAAGAATAAAATTTCCCTTTTTATTCTTCTTTTTTTTGGTTTTTTTTTTAATTTTTGGAAAAACACTTCAAAATAAAGGAATCCCGTATTTCGGATTTTTATTCTTTTTGGTTTTTCGTTTATTTTTTTTTCATATGAAAGACTTCAGAAAGAAGGAAACTATTTTTGAGTTTAAAAACTTCTTTTATTTTAATTTTCTAAGGAAAGATTTCTAAAGAAAGAACTGAAAGAAAAATATTTTTTTGGATTTTTTGAAAATTGGTGTCGGAACCGATGAGGTTTGCCTACGTATCTCACATCCGGTGAGAATCAGACCCGCACAGTTCGGTCAGTTTTGACATAATAAAAATAGAGGAAAGACATGAAACTTTTGAAACCAAATTCTTTCTTCTTTTTCCTTTTTCTCTTTGAAATTTCGGCAGAGTTTTGGCTTATTTTTGACATCAGGTTTTTTTCAAAAAACGGGTAATCAACTCTCTCATACCTCAATTTTATTTTCCCAATTCCTTCCCTATCCTAGCAACCGGTCAACATGAAAATCGAAGAAAACGATTGTACAAGTAGCACGTAAAATACGCATCAGGATGGTGTTTGATTGGGGTCCACCTGTCCTAGACGGACCCAACCCTTGTGTTGAGTCCCCAAAGTCAAATGCACATGATGTAAACAAACGTTCCTACTAGGGATCCGGCATGAGGCTGAGTTATTCTAAGTATAAAACATGGGTATATTGTTCTAGACTTGTGTACCCGAGCGGACAACTCGAGCCGAGGAGGGGGCTACGTACATGGAACCAAAAGGCCATCCGGCTTTGTAACTTGTCTGAGCCTCTTTCTTATTTCAAGGTATGACACTAACAGAATAGGGAGTCACGCCAGCGTGCACATCCCCGAAGATGAGAAGAGAAGGGTTTCGTAACAGTTTATATACAATTCAAATAATATCAAAGCGGTAAAAAGCGACATTTAGCATATTAGGCCCAAACATGTAAAAATCAGATAATAAGTAAAGCCAACTATAACAGTTATGCTAAGCTCGAATTCTTTAACCCTGAACCGAAGTTCTGGGTTTGGAATCCCCAGCAGAGTCACCAGAGCTGTCACACCTCCTTTTTACACACCCGAAGGTAGTACAAGGGAGTTTTTTCAATTAAAGTGACATTATTCGAAATGGAATTATTTATTTAATTTTTTAGAGTCGCCACATGGAATAGTTTATTTGCTATCCCAAGCAACCGATTTATTTTAAAATCCCAAATCGAGGAAATTTTGACTTTCCTTTTGAAGTCTGCGAACCAGTAATTCTGAATAAGGAATTCTGTTAACCCGAGGGAAGGTGTTAGGCACCTCCTGATTCCGTGGTTCTAGCACAGTCGCTTAAACTATCATAATTGGCCTATTATCTGATTTTAATACGTGTTTTAACCTATTGTTCAATTTTACTTTATAACCGCTTTTATTTGATTATTTTTAGGATAGATTCAACGTAATCTAAAACACGTCTTGTACCACGTCACATAAATGCAACCGCAGTCCACGACACGTTTTATTTAACGTTGTTGAGATTTGGATTTGGGTCACATGAAATGCACACCCGAGTTTAGGTAAGTATTTTTTAAATAGCGCGCCTAAAGCAACTACGCTCTTTCACATTAGCGAGGGCCATGGAAAATTCAACTATATGGCACGCCTCAATTTCTAAGGATAAAAATTAATTAAGTGAGGGCCACGTATTTTGAGATTATATTTGGCAGGCACACCTCAATTTATTTTAAGAGTCTAACTAATTAAGGAAGGCTTCATGGAATTCTAATCATTTTTTAACTCAAGATTCAAACCTATTTATCAACTAATGGGCCTTGCATTGACTGGCCAATTATTTAAAGAGAGGTTGCTTCAACAACAACTACTAAACAAAGGACTGGGTCGACAGAACAAAACAGGCCCAAATGACAAAATGTAAACAATCCCATTTGTTGCAAAGGTCTTCAAGCTCAAACCCAAAATGAGTCCAAATATGATTCAGGACCAATGCTGAGGAAATAGGGATTCAAAATCGAATCCCTTCAAAGGGAAGCCCTTAGTATTCGAACTCCACAATCCAAGCTGAACTCAAAATGGATCACGTAACAACAGGCTAGAAATGCTTAGGGGATTACTGGGCTCTCATGAAGCCCAGAAAGGATCGTCTGGAGCGACTGGCCAATGCTGAAAGCCCAGTCATGATTATTTTAAACTAATTGAGACAAGTTAAATTTTCATGAAAGACTTTAAGATGAAACAAACAACTGGCACTTTTGCAATTTCAAAAAAAATGCAGCATACATTTGACAGGTCTTATGAGGAAAATGTAACAACCATTTATACACAACTCCTTGTCATATTGAGGTCTGATACATCTCATAATTTCTAAACCAAGCAATTAACATGATTCCAACTAAAGGGGGATATTTACTAACATGTATTCCAATCAAGTATTTTCATTCCAGACTCACATGTGTCCCCTTGACAAGATTCGAATAAAACCCCACAACAGACATTGATTTCAGCAAGCTAAACAAACCTGAAATGGGTTTAAATTCTACTGAAACTTCTACTGCAATAGCCTTGATAGTTCCTTTATACAAACACATACTCAAACTCATTTTAAACTAAGTGGCTAGAGTCCATGATTTATCCAATATTACAAACCAAACTTAAAAGTAAAACAGAAAGAATAAACATAACCAAGAAAACCAAACTAATTATAGAATCTGATGATTTTCAAAAATATACGAAACAACATTTACAAACTAATATGACATAGATTGCAACTCAATCAAATAAACTCGTGTTCTTCCATTTCACATGTCAAAGAGATGAGGGATACCTGGTAACAACGACAAAACCAACAAAATGAATGAGCTGGGAGTAAACAGAAGCAGCAACAGTAGTGAACTCAAATAAAGAGGAAACAACAGCAGAAGCAGCTCGAAAATCAGCTATGGAACAGTGGTTAAACTAGAAACTCAAACCAGCTTTGAAACCCCAAATTCAAGGAATTTTCTAACCAGGTGCAAGAGCTTGAAACTTTTTTCAGAATTTTAAACTAACAAAGAGGATCAGGAAACTGAAACCAAGTGGAATTTGAGCAATTTTCAGCGAAGAATGTGCCGAGTTTTCATTGTTATTTAAGAGTTTTACTCAGTACTCAGCCGTTTCAATTTTTAGGATTTCTTAGTCTCTTATTTCTCTCCCTTGCTAATGAAGAAAGGGTGCCTTTATAGGCCAGATTTTAGGGCAGCAATACTGAAATCAGTTTTGCACTTTAAACCTTTTGGTATTTTCATTTTTGTTGTTATAACCTCATCTTAAAAATCAGTATTTCGCACAAGTCCCAATCCCCAGCTTCTAGGAAGCTTCCGATTCAGTTAAAAGAGATTCTCCTATCTAGAATTCCTAATCTACCCCTTAGGATCCCTGTTTTTTCCTTAGGAAACCAAATGGGTCGAATTGACCCAATAGCTCAGCCAGACATAGGCTCAGATCCGACCCAAGAACCAAAACAAACCCCTTGAAGTGAAGTCTAAACTTGCCTCAAAGCCCAAGCAGCAAAGATAAACTAAATCAAACCAGTAAACAAACAAAAGGAAAACACTTAAATGATTTCGAAAACTAAAACCTACACTAATTGATTGATTAATGCGGAATTAACTAAGCTAACCAATTGAAATAAACATAATTAAACTAAATCACGAGTCTAAAATAACAAGGCAAAATCAGAAGTTTAAACCTAAAACTAAACGAGTGAACAAACAAAATCAAGCACAGCTTTTAAAAATTGAAAAAATAACCAAAAAAAATTAACCTAATGGGAAGGACTAGGTTCGAAACTAATCGCAATTTCAGTCAGAAGACAGACCAACCAGAATACACGGAGAAAAGAATAATAGGTGGAACAACAAGACCAGACAAAAAGGACGGAGAAAGACTCACCGATCAAGCTTGAAATCGAGACTGATATTCTGATTTAACCCCAAATAATGTCAAACGCTTGTTCTTTGTCAAGAACAAGCGAACAACATTATTTTGTAATAAAACCAACCTTCAGTACTCAGGAAAACTCGGAGAAATAGCCTTGCATGTACATATTTAGTTTTGGGCTTTTAGGGCTTCAACTTTGATTCAAGATTCGACGAGCTTCAAAGGGATTCGAAGGAAACGAATTAGATTTTGGGGAAGAGGAGGTAATGGGGAGTTTGAGGTGTTATTTTGAGGCTTATTGGAGACGGCGTGTCACGACCCCAACCCCAGGTCGTGATGGCGCCAAACACAATGCTAGGCAAGCCTGACCAACTAACAACCTCAACCCGTCTCCTTATACAGTTTATTATCAGCTAACACAGTTAAAATGCCAAATTACCATAATAAAGGCCTGGAACAAGAGTTAAATATGCGGAAAATCAAATGATAATACCATTACATAGCCCGAACAGATCCGGTGTCACAAGTCTGAGCCTCTAATACAAGTTTAGCAGCCTATTACATAATCAATCTAGGAAATGTGGATAAAACAAAAGGATAGAAGGGAGAGATCAGGGTTGCGGACGCCATGCAGCTACCTCGATACTCCCGGATATGTACTGCCCGACTGAAAATCCTCAACAGCCTCAGATGCACCTAGGTCTGCACGCAAGGTGCAGGGAGTAATGTGAGTACTCCGACCCAGAGTAACATAATGCGGCAGTTTAACATAAGTAACATGAAAGAAATAAACCAATGGAAACGAAATATGGTAGTTCTACCACAAGTAAGCAGTTAAGTGATAGACAGTAAAAGAAAATCAACACATAGAACGGTACCCTATAGTACCCGCTGCGGCGTGCAGCCCGATCCATATATTTATCGTCGACGCTGCTCACTGGGGGTGTGCAGACTCCGGGAGGGGCCCCTTACGGCCCAAGCGCAATAACAAGCCATTTCGTGGCAAATCTAGGCCATCGGCCTCATATCAATATAAGTATAACACTGCTGCAGCGCGCATCCCGATCGCATAGTATCCTCACATCTGGCCCTTGGTCGTACTCAGTCCAGAAATCATATATAAGCCCTTGGGGCATTAGTAAAACAGTAGTCCTCAACCCAAAACATCATTTAACATGTCATTTTAGTTTCAAAAACCGAGTAAAAGTGGCTGAGTTGTAAAACAGTAGAAAACGGTACGACTGAGTTTAAGTAATAAATCAAAACAGTGAAGAAATGATGATAAAAACTCCCTGAAGGGTTCAAATAGATGGCACAAAGCCCAAATATGACAATCAGTCTAAATAATGATGATATCAATTAAGCTTCAATCAAATACGCGGTAAAAGCATCACTCGTGACGGACCAAGTCACAATCCCCAATAGTAAACGACCCCACGCTCATCATCAAGCGCGTGTCTCACCTCAATATAGCACTACGATGTGCAAAGGTGAAATGGCTTCCTGGCCACTTAAACTTGCATCAGTTTGTAAAGCCGATATATGAACTTTTGGGTTTCCCATTTGAACACTTTCACTTGAGAAATGGATAGTAATAAATACTTTTTACCGTTAATATTAAAGCTGATGTGGTCAATTACGTGTTACTCACGGGTATAAAGCGCGTGAATACATAAAATTTAATAAAAAATAAATAATAAAAAAAGATCCACCTATCCATTCCTCCTCGTACCCTTACCCCTGCCCCTTCCTTTTCTTCATTCATTGTCGCCACCCCTGTAATCCCTTATCCCTCCATTTCTCTTCTTCCTCCTTTATTCTCAATTAAGCCCATAACAAAAATTTTGATAAATCACACTCCAAAGCTCCATATTAAACCGTCATATTTGTTTATTCTTCAATTTTTCACTATCAATCACACTTCAATATATATGTACCCTGAAATTATTTTCTGATTTGTTTTGGTTCGTCGGAATTCCGGTTTGATAAGGCGGATAAGAGAGAATCGGGTCCACCAGAGCGAAGTGTTGATACTGTTGTTTCAAAGAGCTTGCCTCCGACGTTGAGCTTCACACGGTCTTTGACTTGGATTTGAATTGTTGTACGTCGTGCTCCGTTGATTACACCTATATATATGTAAGTCGTGCTGAAATTATTTTCTGATTTGTTGGGAAAAAATGGGTCTAATTTCGTCATGGTCGCTGCTTTGATTTGTTGAAATTATTTGTTGATTTGTTGGGAAAAGTTGGGTCTGATTTCATTCATGGTAAAAGTTATTCACTGCTTCATGATTTTTCTCTTTGATCTTTGGAGGTGGTAATTTTAGTCCTTTAGTTTTGGTGATATTTTCCTTGTAATTTTTTGTTGTAAAAGGTTTTGCGAATGGTGCCTATTTTCTTGCTGAGAAAATGATAAACAATGAAAGTGTAAGGTATTTGATGGGATAGAAAATAGAGAATCGCCAGATCCGTTGCAGATGATAAAATCTAATCTTTTTCAAATTGATTCCTAGTTCGGTTAGGTTTTTTCCGGCGGGTTCTGAGGGAGTGGAAGGGATACGTGTAGGAAAAATTAATTTGTTAAAAAAAGAAAGAAGTGGGACCTTGAACGTCCAGGTGTCAACAAAATGTGAATGAATGGATGATGTGGCTATACAATATATTAAATAAAATCCATGTCAGCAACAACTGAACAACACGCATCATCAAGTGTTTATTACTATCCATTTTCTCAAGTAAAAGTGTTCAAATGGGAAACCCAAGAGTTCATATATCGGCTTTACAAACTGATGCAAGTTTAAGTGGCCAGGAAGCTATTTCGCCATGTGCAAATCCGAGGTTTCAAACCCTCAGGACATCATTTACATTCATTACTCACCTCGAACGGGCTAAAGCTCTAGCTCGCTATGCCCTTGCCCCTCAAATCGGCCTCCTCGCGCGTCGAATCTGACCAAAACCAGAACGAATACGTCACAATAGGCTAAGGGAACAAAACCCAAGCGAAAACAATCGAAAAATATCAAAAATGCCGAAATTAGCAAAACACGAGCCCCGGGCCCACTTCTCGAAACTCAAAAATTTTTACATCATTAGATTCCTTATCTCCCTACAAGTCCATACATATCAATAACACAAGAATCGGAGTTCAATTGACCCCTCAAATCCCCAATTTAAACTCTCTTAAACTCGAGCCCTAAACCTCCATTTTTAGTCCATAAATTCCTTAATCTCCAGTCCTAATTCATGAAATATCACCATAGAATTGTGTTTTAGGTCCAAAACCCTTACCTTATCGAAGTTCCCTTGAAATCTCCCTTCAAAATCGCCCAAAAAGCTCTAAGTCCGAAGTTAAAATGAATAAACCCTTCAAAAATCGCGAAGAAGAACCATTTATACCTTCTGCCCAGACGTAACCGCATCTGTGGTCAATTACCCGCTTCTGCGGTCATTTCTCCGCATATGCGGAATTCACTTAAATCCCGCCTAACCGCATCTGCGCTCCAATAGCCGCATCTGCGGCTCCCAGGTGCGGCCCTTCTTCCGCATCTGCGGTTCCAAGCATTCCTCAACCTTTCCGCTTTTGCGGTCCAAATCACGCATCTGCGATACCGCACCTGTGGTCCCCAAACCGCAGGTGCGAAAACACCAGAAGCAGCAGAAAAATCTGCAATTGCACAAGTCCAAAACTCGTCCCGTTAGCCATCCGAACCCACTCCGAGGTCCCCGGGACCTCAACCAAAAGCACCAACACATCCTAAAACCTCATTCAAACTTGTTCCAATCATCAAAACACCTCAAAACAACACCAAACCTATCAATTCACATTGGATTCAAGCCTAAGTTTTCTAAAAACTTCCGAAACACGCTTTTGATCAAAAACCCAACCAAACCACATCCAAATGACCTGAAATTTTGCACACACATCCCAAACAGCATAACAAAGCTATAGCAACTCTCGGAATCACATTCTGACCCTCGGATAAAAATCTCACCTATCAACCGGAATTCGCCAAAATACTAACTTCGCCAATTCAAGCCTAATTCTACACCGGGCCTCCAAAACCACTTCCGGTCACACTCCTAAGTCACAAATCACCACCCGAAGCTAACCGAACCATCAGAACTCATTTCCTTACCAATTCCACTCCAACCACGAACCAATCAACTCGACCACATAAAACACGGATAACGAATCATAAAGAAGCAGAAATTGGGGAAACGGAGCGGTAACTCATGAGACGACTGGTCGGGTCGTCACATCCTCCCCAACTTTCGTCCTCGAAAGAGTCAAGAAACATACCTGAAGCCTCAAATAGGTGAGGATATCTGCTCCGCATCTCCCGCTCGATCTCCCTGGTAGCCTCCTCCACGGGGCGACCTCTCCACTACACCTTCACTGAAGCTATATCCTTCGACCTCAACTTCGGAACCTGACGACCCAAAATAGCCATTGGCTCCACATCAAAGGTCAAATAACCATCCAACTGAACCGTGCTAAAGTCCAAAACATGAGACGGGTCCCCAACATACTTCCGGAGCATAGAAACATGAAATACCGGGTGCACACTCGACAAGCTGGGTGGCAAAACAAGCATATAAGCCACCTCCCCAATCCTCCTAAGTACCTCAAAAGGTCCAATGAACCGCGGACTCAACTTCCCTTTCTTTCCAAATCTCATAACACCCTTCATGGCCGAAACCTTCAGCAAGACCTTCTCACCAACCATGTAGGACACATCTCGAACCTTCCGGTCTGCATAACTCTTTTGATGCGACTGCGCTGTACGAAGTCTCTCCTGAATCACCTTCACCATCTCTAAGGCGTCCTGAACCAAATCTGTCCCCAATTGCCTAGCCTCACCGGGCTCGAACCAACCAACTGGGGATCTACACCGCCTCCCATACAAAGCCACATACGGAGCCATCTGAATGCTCGACTGGTAGCTGTTGTTGTAGGCAAACTCGGCAAGCGGCAAGAACTCATTCCATGAACCTCCAAAATCAATAACACAAGCACGCAACATGTCCTCCAATATCTGAATAGTACGCTCGGACTGTCCGTCCGTCTGAGGATGAAACGTTATGCTCAACTCCACCTGAGTACCCAACTCTCTCCGGCTCTCCAAAACTGCAAAGTAAACTGAGTACCTCTATTTGAGATGATGGAAACTGGAACACCATGCAACCGAACAATCTCCCGGATATAAATCCCTACCAACCGCTCTGAAGAATAGGTTATACACACAGGAGTGAAGTGCTGGACTTGGTCAGCCGATCCACAATCACCCAAATAGCATCAAATTTCTTCAAAGTCCGAGGAAGTCCAACAACAAAGTCCATATTGATCCTCTCCCACTTCCACTCGGGAATAACCATCTGCTAAAATAAGCCACCAGGTCTCTGATGCTCATATTTCACCTGCTGACAACTTAGACACCGAGCTACAAACCCCACAATATCTTTCTTCATTCCTCTCCACCAGTAGTGCTGGCTCAAGTCCTGATACATCTTCGCGGCACCCGGATGAATAGAATACCGCGAGCTATGGGCCTCCTCCAGAATCAACTCTCTAAGCCCATCCACATTGGGCACATAGATCCGGCCCTGCATCCTCAACACGCCATCATCACCGATGGTCACATCTTTAGCATCATCACGGTGAACTCTATCCTTAAGGACAAGCAAATACGGATCATCATACTGGCGCTCTTTGATGCGATCATATATGGAAGACCGAGAAACCACACAAGCCAACACCCGGCTGGGCTCCGAAATATCTTATCTCAGAAACTGATTGGCCAAGGCCTGAACATCAACTGCAAGGGGTCTCTCCCCAACTAAAATGTACGCCAAACTCCCCATACTCACTACCTTTCGGCTCAAAGCATTGGCCACCACATTGGCCTTTCCTGGATGGTACATAATAGCAATTTCATAATGTTTATGCAACTCTAGCCACCTCCGCTGCCTCAAGTTAAGATCCTTTTGCTTGAATAAATGTTGAAGACTGCGATAATCAGTGAATACCTCACAAGATATGCCATACAAGTAATGCCTCCAAATCTTTAATGCATGAACTATGGCATCTAACTCTAAATCATGAACAGGGTAGTTCTTCTCATGGGGCATCAACTGACGAGAAGCATAAGCAATAACTCTGCCCCCCTGCATTAATACACAACCAATCCCAACTCTCGAAGCATCACAATATACGGTATATGAACCTGAAGCTGATGGCAAAACCAATACTTTAGCCGTGGTCAAAGTTGTCTTAAGCTTCTGAAAGCTCTCCTCACACTCATCCAACCATACGAACGAAGCACCCTTCTGAGTCAACTTGGTCAAGGGTGATCCAATGGATGAGAATCCCTAAACAAACCGGCGGTAATAGCCTGCCAACCCGAGAAAGCTACGAATCTCTGAGGCTAAGGACGGTCTAGGCCAACTCTGAACCGCCTCTATCTTCTTTGGATCAACCTGAATACCCACGCTGGACACCACGTGTCCCAAGAAAGCCACTGAACCGAGCCAAAACTCACAATTGGAGAACTTTGCATAAAGCTTCTCCTCCCTCAATCTCTACAGTACAACTCGCAAATGCTCTGCGTGCTCCTCCTGACTATGCGAGTACACCAGAATATCATCAATGAAGACAATAACGAACGAATCTAGATAAGGCCGAAATACACTGTTCATCAAATGCATGAACCCTGCTGGGGCATTGGTCAGCCCGAAAGACATGACAAGAAACTCATAGTGACCATATCTAGTCCTGAAAGCAGTCATAAGAATATCTGAATCCCTGATCTTCAACTGGTGGTAACCCGAACAGAGATCAATCTTGGAGAACGCCCTCGCTCCCTGAAGCTGGTTAAATAAATCATCAATGCGATGCAGGGGATACTTGTTCTTAATTGTTACCTTGTTCAACTGCCTGTAATCAATGCACATTCTCATTGTGCCATCCTTCTTCCTCATAAACAGAACCGGTGCACCCCAAGGTGGCACACTAGGCCGGATGAACCCCTTATCTAGGAGTTCCTGAAGCTGCTCCTTCAATTCTTTCAACTCTGTTGGTGCCATGCGATATGGTGAAATAGAAATGGGCTGAGTGCCCGGCGCCAGGTCAATACAAAAATCAATATCCCTGTCCGGTGGCATGCCCGGCAGGTCTGCATGAAACACATCGGGAAAATCCCTCACCACTAGAACAGAATCGATACCGGGAGTCTCAGCTCCAATATCCCGTACAAAAGATACATACGAAAGAAAACCTTTCCCAACCATATGCTGGGCCTTCAAGAAAGAGATCAATCTACTGGGAACATAATCAGTCACACCACGCCACTCGATCCGCGGTACATCCGGCATAGCCAAAGTGACTGTCTTAGCATGACAGTCTAGAATAGCGTGACACGGAGATAACCAATCCAGGACCAAAATAACATCAAAATCCACCATGCTCAGTAGCAGCATATCAACTCGGGTCTTCATACCCCCAATAGTCACAACACATGACCGGTACACACGGTCCACAACAATAGTATCGCCTACCGGGGTAGACACATGAACAGGTAAAGCAAGAAACTCCCGGGGCGCACTCAAATAATGAGCAAAATATGAGGACACATAAGAATAGGTGGAGCCGGGATCAAATAATACAGAGGCATCTCTGTGGCAGACTGAAAAAATACATGTAATGACAGTATCTGAAGCAATGGCATCTGTCCTGCCTAGAATAGCATAAAAACGAGCCTGCCCACCGCCTGATCGACCTCCCCCTCTGGGGCAACCCCTAGATGCCTGGTCTCGACCCCTAGCTGGCTGGGCTGGTGGTGAAATAACTGGAGCAGAAGTCGAGGGCTGACCCCTCTACTGGAGCTGACCACCACGAAGTCGAGGGTACTGCCTCCTCAAATGTCCAAACTCTCCGCACTCATAACAACTCCCTGGTGCTTGAGCTGGGGACTGAAGGGAACCCCTGGCACCGGAGTGACTAGCAGATGCACTCGGCGCGGAAGAACCCTGAGCTGATGGGGCACCAGATGAACTCTGGGCTTGGAGGGCGCTGAGCGAAGGCTGGCCCTAGTGAGACCCATGATGACCACGACCTGAAGATGCCCCACGATACTCTGGACGGGCCGACTGAGCAGGCCTGAAAGAACGACCTCTGCCATGCTGGAACTGGCCCTCGAAGAAGCACCACTCTAACTACCCGATCCACAAGGCCTCTTGGCCTTCCTCTCCTCTCGCTCCCGACGGCGAACTGTCTCAATCTCACGAGCGATATCCACCACCTCCTCGAACGTAGCACCCAATACTCTCTCTCTTGTCATCAGAATACGGAGATGGTAATTAAGGCCATCCACAAATCTCCTGATCCTCTCGCGATCTGACGGAATCATCCAGGTGACATGACAAGCCAACTTAGAAAACCTCATCTCGTACTGGGTCACGGTCATATCTCCCTGCGTCAACCACTCAAACTGCCTCCGCAGCTCCTCTCTGCGAGACTGCGCTACATACTTCTCCAAGAAGAGAGTGGAGAACTGCTGCCAAGAAAGGGGTGCTGCACTACCAGGCCTACGCCTCTCAATATCCTCCCACCAAGTAAAGGCAGCCCCGATAAACTGAAAGGTGGTAAATGCCACTCCACTAGACTCAAGAATCCCTTCTATACGGAGCATCCGCTAACACTTGTCAAGAAAACCCTGGGCATCCTCGCCCTCAGCACCACCGAATGTCGGAGGCTGGAGTCTAGCAAACCTCTCAAGGCGGCGCTGCTCATCCTCCGGCATAAATGGAACCCTGAACTCCTGCACTGGTGCAACCGGCTGAGCTGGAGGTGCCTCCGGCGTCTGTAGTCTGTGCACTACCTACTCAGGTGTGCGTGTAGCGGGGGTCTGGTTGCCTCCCCCGGCTTGTGAAGTTGTTGCTGCTGTGGTGGCTGAAACTGCCTGAGCCAGGCCAGTGCAAACTGTCAAGATCTGAGCCAAGGTCTCCTATAGGCCTGGAATCACGATGGGCACAACTGGTGCCTGAATTGGTGCTGCTGGAGTCTGATCCGGAGCTGGGGCAGCTGGTGGATCAACAAGTGCTGCCCTCGCTACTCTGCCTCTGCCACGACCACGACCACGTCCACGGCCTCTGGTGGCCTCAGTGGGTGGCACTGGTAGTCGTCCACCTCGTCCGGTAGCTCGCGTCCTCACCATCTGTGAGAGAATAGAATAAAGAGGAATTTAGTGCTCGGGTCAACAAGTTCGCACGACAAGAATTTCAAGAATATGAAGTTTTTCCTAAAGGTTCTGCAGCCTCTCGAGGATAAATACAGAAGTCTCTGTACCGATCCGCGAGACTCTACTAAATCGGCTCATGACTTGCGAGACCCATGTAACCTAGGCTCTGATACCAACTTGCCACGACCCCAACCCCAGGTCGTGATGGCGCCCAACACAATGCTAGGCAAGCCTGACCAACTAACAACCTCAACCCGCCTCCTTATACAGTTTATTATTAGCTAACATAGTTAAAATGCCAAATTACCATAATAAAGGCCTGGAACAAGAGTTAAATATGCGGAAATTCAAATGATAATACCATTACATAGCCTGAACAGATCCGGTGTCACAAGTCTGAGCCTCTAATACAAGTTTAACAGCCTATTTCATAATCAGTCTAGGAGATGTGGATAAAACAAAAGGATAGAAGGGAGAGATCAGGGCTGCGAACGCCATGCGGCTACCTCGACACTCCCGGATATGTACTGCCCGACTGAAAATCCTCAACAGCCTCAGATACACCTGGATCTGCACGCAAGGTGCAGGGAGTAATGTGAGTACTCCGACCCAGTGAGTAATAAGCATAAATAGTGACTGAGAATAAGAAATCCTGAAGAAACACAGAGTAATCTATAATGCGGCAGTTTAACATAAGTAATATGAAAGCAATAAACCAATGGAAACGAAATATGATAGTTCTACCACAAGTAAGCAGCTAAGTGATAGACAGTAAAAGAAAATCAACACATAGAACGGTACCCTATAGTACCCGCTGCGGCGTGCAGCCCGATCCATATATTTATCATCGAAGGCGCTCACTGGGGGTGTCCAGACTCCGGGAGGGGCCCTTTACGGCCCAAGAGCAATAACAAGCCATCTCATGGCACCAATCTAGGCCCTCAGTCTCATATCAATATCAGTATAATACTGCTGCGGCGTGCAATCCGATCCCATAGTATCCTCACATCTGGCCCTTGGCCGTACTCAGTCCAAAAATCATATATAAGCCCTTCGGGCATTAGTAAAACAATAGTCCTCAGCCCAAAACATCATTTAACATATACTTTTAGTTTCAAAAACCGAGTAAAAGTGGCTGAGTTGTAAAACAGTAGAAAACGGTACGACTGAGTTCAAGTAATAAATCAAAACAGTGAGGAAATGATGATAAAAACTCCCCGAAGGGTTCAAATAGTTGGCACGAAACCCAAATATGGCAATCAGTCTAAATAATGATTATATCAATTAAGCTTCAATCAAGTACGCGGTAAAAGCATCACCCGGGACGGACCAAGTCATAATCCCCAATAGTAAACGACCCCACGCTCATCATCAAGCGCGTGTCTCAACTCAATATAGAACTACGATGTGCAAATCCGGGGTTTCATACCCTCAGGACATCATTTACATTCATTACTCACCTCCAACGAACTAAAGCTCTAGCTCGCTATGCCCTTGCCTCTCAAATCCGCCTCCTAGCGCGTCGAATTTGACCAAAACCAGAACGAATACGTCACAACAGGCTAAGGGAACAAAACCCAAGCGAAAACAATCGAAAATATCAAAAATCCCGAAATTAGCAAAACCCGAGCCCCAGGCCCACTTCTCGAAACTCAGAAATTTTCACATCATTAGATTCCTTATCTCCCCACGAGTCCATGCATATCAAAAACACAAGAATCGGAGTTCAATTGACCCCTCAAATCCCCAATTTAATCTCTCTTAAACTCAAGCCCTAAACCTCCATTTTTAGTCCATAAATTCCTTAATTTCCAGTCCTAATTCATGAAATATCACCATAGAATTGTGTTTTAGGTCAAAAACCCTTACCTTATCGAAGTTCCCTTGAAATCTCCCTTCAAAATCGCCCAAAAAGATCTAAGTCCGAAGTTGAAATTAATAAACCCTTTAGAAATCGCGAAGAAGAACCATTTATACCTTCTGCCCAGACGTAGCCGCATCTGCGGTCAATTACCCGCTTCTGCGGTACCGCTTCTGCGGTCATTTCTCCGCATCTGTGGAATTCACTTAAATCCCGCCTAACCGGGTCTGCGGTCCAATAGCCGCAACTGCGGCTCCGCAGGTGCGGCACTTCTTCCGCATCTGCGGTTCGAAGCCTTCCTCAGCCTTTCCGCTTCTGCAGTCCAAATCATGCATTTGCGATACTGCACCTGCGGTCCCCAAACCGCAGGTGCGAAAACACCAGAAGCAGTAGAAAAATCGGCACTTGCACAAGTCCAAAACTCTTCCCTTAGCCATCCGAAACCACTCTGAGGCCCCCGGGACCTCAACCAAAAGCACCAACACATCCAAAAACCTCATTCAAACTTGTTCCAATTATCAAAACACCTCAAACTACACCAAATCTATCAATTCACATCGGATTCAAGCCTAAGTTTCTAAAAACTTCCGAAACACGCTTTTGATCAAAAACCCAACCAAACCACATCCAAATGACCTGAAATTTTGCACACACATCCCAAACCGCATAACAAAGCTACAGCAACTCTCGGAATCACATTCTGACCCTCAGATCAAAATCTCACCTATCAACCGGAATTCGCCAAAATACTAACTTCGCCAATTCAAGCCTAATTCTACACCAGGCCTCCAAAACCACTTCCAATCACACTCCTAAGTCACAAATCACCACCCGAAGCTAACCGAACCATCAGAACTCACATCCGAGCCCTCTAACACATAAGTCAATATCCGGTTGACTTTTCCAACTTAAGCCTTCTTAAAAGAGACTAAGTGTCTCATTTCCTTACCAATTCAACTCCAACCACGAACCAATCAACTCGACCACATAAAACACGGATAAAGAAGCATAAAGAAGCAGAAATAGGGGAAACGGAGCGGTAACTCATGAGACGACTGGTCGGGTCATCACCGCCACCGGACGAAGCTAGGGCGGCGCTAGGGTTGATCATTGGTCTCTAAAGAGAAAGGCAATGAGAGAGATGAGATAGAGGGGGGGGTAGGCGGATTCGGACAGTTATATACTGTCTCAGACCCTAGTTCACAACCGTTCGATCTAGGTAGATCAAAGGCTGGGATTTAAGGACCTAAAATGGCGTCGTTTGGGATTGCACAGGGCTGGACCGGGTAAAAATTGCGGGAGAGGGCTGATTTTGACCGGGTTATGGGGAATTTTGATTGGGCTTGGGGATATTAAACGAAATGGCCCAAAAAATCTGATTCCCTAACTTTTTTTTCCTTTTCTTTTCATTTTTCAAATTTCTTTTCCTTTTCTAAAAATAAAAATAAGACCTAAATTAAATCTTAAAACTAGATTAACCTATCAAGAATACTAAGTAACTCTAAATAATAATTAACACAACCAATTAAATACCAAATTAAAGAAAACTACCAAAATTCGAAGCTAAAAATTAAAAATGCAAAAATAAGTTAGTTTTTGTGAGTTTTCCATTTTTTTGTAAAACACTAATTTACTAATTAATCTAAAAATGTAAAATTAAATCCTAAATGCAAATGCAATGTACTTTTGTATTTTTATGATTTAAACGAAAAATGCAAACAATCAGAAAAATTCTACAATAATTCCTAAAATGACAAATAATTAAAAGGAAAAATCTAATTTTTGGAACTCTGTAGGATTAATTCATGTAAGGCAAAAATCACGTGCTCACAATAACATCGGGGCTGGGCCCCACTACATTGAACTACATCTCTGGGACGGCCTCCTGCTGGCTGGCCTCCACCTCTAGCGGCCTGACCTCCACCTCTAATACCTCTACCTCCACCTCTAGCACCTCTACATCAACCTCTAGCTGGCTAAGCGGGCGGTGGAACACTCGCTGCCTGAACCATGGCACGGGAACCCTGATGCTGAGAGCTGCTCGGTGCTCGAGGGAAAAATCTAGCAATATGCCTCGTGTCGCCACAAGTATAACAAGCCCTCGGCTGCTGGGGCTGACGACCCTGAAAACTTTGGAGCGGAGGTGCACTGATAGGAGCTGGCGATGCACCGTAGGGCAGTTGATCAGAGTACTGCATATAAGAATTGCGGCCACCAGGAGCACGGTGAGAAGCCTGTAGTGCTGAATGAAATGGCCTGGAAGGATGGCCCCTACCCAAAGAATCCCTGCCTCCAGACGAGGCACCACTGAATCTGTCCAAATGACGAGGCCTCTTATCAGACCCCTGCAAACTCCACTGTGATAGAACCATCTCAACTCTCCTGGACACATTGGCCGCATCCTGAAAAGAAATCTCGCTCCCCGTCTCCTTAGCCATCTGGAATTGAATAGGCTGGACGAGTCCCTCAATGAACCTCCTCTCTCCCTCTCTCTCAGTAGGAAGTATAAGAAGAGCATGACGGGCCAAGTCAATAATTCTGTTCTCGTACTGAGTGACAGTCATAGAACCCTGCTGGAGACGCTCAAACTGCCTCCGATAGTTCTCCCACTGAGTGATAGGAAAAAATTTCTCCAGAAATAGCTAGGAGAACTGATCCCAAGTCAAAGCCGGTGACCCAGCTAGTCTAGCCAAACAATAATCTCACCACCAGGTCTTGGCGGATCTAGACAGATGAAAACCAGCAAAGTCGACCCCATTGGTCTCCACTATCCCCATGTTCCGTAGAACCTCATGACAGCTGTCCAAATAACCCTGGGGATCCTCAGAAGATGTACCACCAAAAGTGGTAGTAAAAAGCTTGGTGAACATGTTCAATCTCCACAAGGCATGAGCAGGCATAGCTGGCCCCTCACCAGTCCGTGCCACAACACCCGGCTAAACTACCCCAACTGGCTGAGTTGTTGGAGTCTAAAACTGGGTAGCCATCTGCTCCGAAGTGCGAGTAGTAGGAGTATGGGCTCCTCCTCCAGCTTGAGAGACGGCTAGTGCTACAGGAAGCAAGCCTGCCTGGGTGACATTCTCCATAAGGCCGACTAGACGGACCAGAGCATCCTACAGTATCGGGGTGGCGATGAACCCCTCTAGGACCTGAGCTGGTCCTGCTGGAACTGTCTGGGCTAGAACCTCGTCGTGAAACTCAACCATAGGCTCTGCTGCTGCTCGAGCTCTGGGCAGAGCTCTGCCTCTGCCTCGGGCCCTAGCACGACCTCGACCTCTGCCCTTCGCAGGAGATGCTACTGGGGGCTCGGGCTGCTGGTCAGCTGATTAAGCGGTACGTGTTCTCACCATCTGTGAAAGAACAGAGTGGAAGTTCAATTAGCATTCAGAAACCAAGTCGCGCGACAGGAAAGAATAGATGTGATGTTTTTCCTAACTCTGTAGCCTCTGGGATAAGAACAGACGTCTCCGTACCGATCCCTCAGACTCTACTAAGCTTGTCTGTGAATTGTGAGACCTAAGAAACCTAGAGCTCTGATACCAACTTGTCACGACCCGGATTTCCCACCATCGGGAGTCGTGATGGGCTTACTCATGAAAGCTAGGCAAGCCGAGTATTACAGATTTTATTACCCTTTTTCCTTAACCTTTTAACATTTACGAATTAACCTGTGATCAACAGCGGAATAATCATAATAAAAAGAAATGCGGAAAATGAAATCTAATAGTTTAACTAAATACTAGTACGAAAATCAAAAATACAACTCTACCCAGAATTGGTGTCACAATGTCACGGACCAGCTACGAATACTACAAACAGTGTCCTGAATGGAAAAATACAAGTTTGTCTCTAAAATACATAAAAAAAACAGAATGGAAAAGATAGAAGGGGACTTCAAGGCCTGCGGACGTCTGCAAGACTACCTCGGGTCTCCGCTGAACTGAAGGCAGCAACCTTTCTATGGTCCAAATGTTCCAGTACCGGGATCTGCACACAGTGCAGAGTGTAGTATCAGCACAACCGACCTCGTGTGCTGGTAAGTGTCGAGCCTAACCTCGGCAAAGTAGTGACGAGGCTAGGACAAGACTACCAAATAAACCTGTGCAGTTAACTCATATACGGCAAGTAATAATAACAAAAACTGGCAGTTAAAGGTGGGAAGGGAAACATGTAGCGGGGAATATCAAGTACAAACAGAATTTCAATGAAGAAGCATAAAGAACACCATAATTCAACTATAAGCAAGAATAAGGAGAACAATAACAAGTGCACGGCATCACCCTTCGTGCTTTTACCTCACATAATCATGGCACGGCATTATTCTTCGTGCATTATCACTCATATCATGGCACAACATCACCCTTAGTGCTTTTACATTGACGATATCGGCACGGCATCACCCTTCGTGCATTAACACTCACTCACAAATATCACGCACGGCATCACCCTTCGTGCTTTCCACTCTTCCTTACCCAAGCAACAATCACAAGTAATTCGGGCAAGGGAATCAATAAAATCACAATAGAATCCCGGCAAGGGAAAAATAGTAGAACAATAATATCCCGGCAAGGAAACTATATGATACGAAATAACATCCCGGCAAGGGAAACAATATCATAAACCTCTCCTCATTTCCACAATCACTTCACAACATAAATCTAAACTTAAGCCAATTCTCTACAATGTTCAATTACCAAGAATACTTCCATAATCCTTGTTCCACATTGATAATCATCATATTAAGCATGGACAATACATAACGAAGTCACAACAATCATAGTATAAGACTCAGGGGCATGCTTGACACCAACGTATAGATACTCGTCACCACACCTATACCTTGTACTCAACAATTAACACATAGCAAACATGACCACAACTCCTATTCCCTCAATCTAAGGTTAGACCAAACACTTACCTCAATGCCATGAACATAATCAAGCCTCAACTACCGCCTTACCTCTTGATTCCGCCATCAATTCGCTTGTATCTAGTCATAATTTACGTAACGATATCAACAAATGCCAAATAAACAAATTCTAATGCATGAAAATAGGTTTTCTAATGATTTCCCCAAAAAGTCAAAAATCGACCCTGGGGCTGCTTGGTCAAAACCGGAGGTTCAAACCAAACGATCACCCATTCCCCCACGAACTCAAATATATAATTTGTTTCGAAATCGGACCACAAATCGAGGTCCAAATCCCAAAAAATTGAAAATCCAAAGTTCTACCCAAAATCAGTCAATTTCCCATGAAAAACCCTTGATTTTGAAATGAAATCATGTAAAAAAGATGGATTAGATAGAAAGAAATGAGTTAGAAATGACTTACTAATGATTTGGATGAGTACGTGCCTTTGAAAAATTGCCCAAAGATGTTTTAGGGTTTGAAAAAGTGTAAAAATGAATGAAATCCCGTATGAAATTCCACTTAACAGGTCTCTGATGTCACAATTGCGACGAGGGGTTCGCAATTGCGAACCCTTGAGAAACCTGTCATCTTGGCATTTGCGATCAGGGGTTCGCAATTGCTATGAAATAGTCGCATTTGTGGCCCTGCTCCTTTCGTATTTGCGACCAAAATGTCGCATTAGCGATCATAGATTGCCCAGGCTTGGTTTGCATTTGCGACGCCTGGGTCGCATTTCCCAAGCCCTCGGGGCAAAAATACCAGCAACCAGCAATTTTTCGTAAGTCCAATTTCACTCTGTGGCCTATCCAAAACTCACCCGAGCCCTCAGGGCTCCAAATTAAACATGCACGCAAGTCAAAAAACATCATACGGACTTTAATGCGATCGAATCATCAAAATAACATCAACAACTATGAATTAAACCTCAAATTCATGAAATTACTCAAGAACATTAAAATTTCTTTTTTGTTTTCAACTATAGGTCCGTTTTATACCAAATGAACTCCGATTCTTACCAAATTCCATAGATTCAACCAAATTATTATTTTAAACTTGTACCGGGCTCCGGAACCAAGATACGGGCCCGATACCATCAAGAAATTACATCAATCCACTTCTAAAAGCCTTTATATTTTCCAGCAAACAATTCTCTTCCATAATTCTTTTCTCGGGCTTGGGACCTCGGAATTAGATTCCGGGCATATGCCCAAGTCCCATATTTTACTACGGACCCTACGAGACCGTCGAATCACAGGTCCGGGTCTGTTTACCAAGAATGTCGACCAAGGTCAACTTTAATCCATTTTAAAGGTTAATTTCCTTATTTTACTTTGATTTTACATAAAAGCTTTACGACAATGCGCCCGAACTGCGCACGTAAGTCGAGGTGAGACAAAAAGAGGTTTTTAAGGCCTCGAAATACAGAATTTACTTTCAAAACGAGTGATGACCCTTTACATTTTCTTTTGGACAGTGATGTAGTAGTACTCTAGTTGTATTCGGTAGAGCTTATGACTCAGTTCCACCGGTTTTGGGGTGTGTATTTTGAGATTCTATTTTCAGAAGGTTTTTATCTATTATTCAGTCATTTTCAGTAACTTCTTAATTTCTATCTGATCAATTATTATTAATTGTTAGGCTTACCTAGTCGTAGAGTCTAGGTACCATCACGACATCCTACAGAGGGAAGTGGGATCGTGGCACTGTTTTTGAGGCATCTTCTGTTATTGAAAATCTCCCTTCCTCTTCTAAAAATGACGGGAGATATGCAAAGAAGAGAGAAAATGTATTTGTTATGTTATTGTTCTTCCTTGTTGGATTTGTTGTTGGTTATGTATTACATAGTTAAGTTATGTAGTTTTAAATATTGGACGGAATGTAATCACATTTTGTGACTATATGAATGAATGAAATGTATGACTTGACGTTACTTTTGCTAGTGTAATAGTTTGATCTTAATGTAATGAATTTGCAACAGTTAAGTGCAAAGGTTTAACTATAAATTATGGTTTGAGCTTATAATGTGCAGCTTAGAATAAATTTCAGCAAAAATCCTACACTTGGTAACAGTGTGTAACTGCAAGTAGTTCAATTATGCCCTCCAACTAAACACTATTGAACAAATATGCTCTCCACAGGTTCCAGCTACAAACCAACAGCTACAAAGAACCTGAACAGACACAACCTGAACATGCACAATTTTAAAATGCACAACATCAACATACACAATCAACAACTATAAACCAACAGCCAGAACAACAACCTGAACAATGTTTAGAAAAATATGCATTTGCATAAAACCATTTCATGTCAAATAAGAGGTCGAATTCACCAAAAATCAACAGCTAGAATTTCATCGAAAACCAACAGCCAGAACACCAAAAACCAACATCCATAACAACATTAATGTAAGTTTTTAACACAAAGACATCTACCCCAAAAAGGTTCCTAAACTTGCTAAACTGCACAATTTGATGCCATTTTCAATTTCTTCTTTTTTCTTGCTTTATATTGGATATGCTTGAGTTTTACAACTAGTTTCCCCTTCCAATTTGCCTTAGTTAGTGGGTAAGGCAAATTTGATGGCATGGTCACTCCATCTGTATCTTCACGAAATCGAATTCTTTTTGTTCCTGTTTGTAGCCTTACATGCAGCTTTCTTACGGCAAGTCTTGTTTTTGATTCAGAAATAACCATTAACCTCAGACGTGGATCTTCATCAGTACCAATAACAGGATCATAGCCTTGAACCAGTTGTGGCATAAGAGGATTCTTGTGTCTGTTGTGTCACAGATTCACTGTAAAGTCCATTCCTCCATCTTCAGAAGCAACAGATGCAAGTGGAAATTCTAGAGCTTAGGACTTACTTGAAACAACTTTTTAGGTTTTTTTTCCTTGTTTTTAAGTCTCTGCAATGGTTTTCTCATGGCACCCAAAAAATTAGAATTCTTAGAAGATGTGACAAATTAGAATTCTTAGAAGATATGACAAATTAAAGTTCTTAGAAGATGTAAAAATTCATAATTCTTTACCTTGAAACATCACCTAACATTGTGGTTTTAACCACTACAATTGTTTTATGCCATCACAACTCCTTAATTGAGTAACTCCACTCCCCAACCCTCTTCCTTGATTCATCTGGTTCCCTGGTTCTCTTCACTCTAGTTTGGCCAAGATTCTTGGAAACATTAGGAGTTTCCATTGCCTAAGCTGGTTCTACTTTACAAAACAATTTCCCTTACTTGGTCGGAGCTTGTGATTGTAAGTCAATGAATATGCTTCTTTGCTATAGTACTGTAACGACCCGACCGGTCGGTTTGAGCCCTAGCGTGTCGTTCGGCAGTTTGAGGCCATGAGTAGCTTCACTTTAAGTATTATGACTTGTACGCATAGTTGAAATTGGAATTTCGAAAGTTAAGAGTTGATTTGGAAAGAAAATTCTCATTTCGGACGCTTTAAGTTGGAAGAATTGAGTAAGGTAGGATTTTTGAGTAAACGATCTCGGAATTGGGATTTGAAGGTTCCAATAGGTTCGTATGATGATTTTGGACTTGGACGTATGTCCGGATCGGGTTTTGGATGACCCGGGAACGTTTCGGCACCTACTGTGAAAGTTGGCATTTTGGAAGAATTTTCGTAAATTTGGGTTGAGGTGTATTTCAATGTTATCGATGTTCGAATGAGATTTCGAGTCTAGAAATATCTCCGTATGGTGATTCTGGTATTGGGAGCGCGTCCGGAAGTGGATTTGGAGGTCCGTAGGTCATTTTGGGGTCATTTGGCGAAAGTTAGAAATTTGAAGGTTTTGGAGAAGTTGACCTAGAGTGGACTTTTGGATATCAGGGTTGGATTCCGATTCCGGAAGTTGGAATAGGTCCTTAATATCGAATGTGACTTGTGTGAAAAATTGAGGTCAATCGGACGTGATTTGATAGGTTTCAGCATCGAATGTAGAAGTTTGAAGTAATAAAGTTCATCAAGCTTGAATTGTGGTGTGATTCATGATTTCGATGTTGTTTGATGGGATTTAAGCCTCGAGACAGTTCGTGTTATGTTATTAGACTTGTATGGGTGTTTGGCTTGGAGTCCCGGGGACTCGGGCGAGTTTCGGAGTAGCATCAAAGTGTTTCGTGAAGAACTTGGATTGTTGGTTCTGGTGTGATCGCATTTGGAATGTATTGGTCGCAAATACGACCATCGCATTTACGAGGAGGGGATCGCATTTTCGAAGGGTGGGAATTTTCTGAGGGGTTCGCATTTGCGAACAATTTGTTGCTTTTGAGGATCTGTCCCCTTCGCATTTGCGAAGATCTTGGTCGCAAATGCGACCTTGGCAGGAGCAACTTGGCTTCGCATTTGCGATGTATTTGTTGCAAATGCGGCCATCGCATTTGCGAGCCATATGTCGCAAATGTGACATATGTGATTGGTGCCAAGGGCTTTTTATTCTGAGACTTAGCCCGTTTTCCTCATTTCTCACTTGGACATAGGCGATTTTTGAGAGCATTTTGAGAAGGGGTTCCTTCATCATCAAGAGGTAAGTGATTTCTTCTAGTTGTGAGTTAATAAGAAGGTTTATATATGGATTTACACATGAAAATTTATATAAATTTGGGATTTTGAAGAAAAACCTAAAAATTGGTATTTTTGGATTTTAACCACGAATTTGGGCATGGAATTGGAAATAAATTATATATTTGAGTTTGCCGGGTTATGGGTAAAGTTTATCTTCGAAAATTTTTGGAATTCGGGCACGTGGGATCGAATTTTTATCGACTTTTCGAACGGAGTTGGAAATTGTTGTAAATAGGGTTATAATGAGTATTTAAGTATATATTTATGAAATTGCTCAATTATAGACTAGTTTTGGAGCATTGGGCATCGGTTTGAGTTGTCGGAAGGACTTGGGAGCCGTTATGGAATTTCGGAGCGAGGTAAGTCTCCTTTCTAAACTTTTAAGAGGGAATTAACCCCATAGGTGAAATAATTTAATATGTGCTTCTATTTGTGGGGGTTAGGTACGCACGAAGTGACGAGAGTCCGTGTGTAGCTACTATTATGCTTAAGCTCGGGTAGTCTAGGACCCAAATCATGCTATACTTGCGATATTTGCAACCTTATTGTTAATTTAAATTGCTTAAATCAAATTGAACTTGTTAAACGACTTTTTAAAGGTTAAACTTCATTTTCTTGACCGTTAAATGAGAATTGGCACGTCCTTGAATAATTGCTCCTTGATGAATTCTTGATTTGGCTGTTTGAAAGTGCTTTTCTTTCGTGGAGCGAGCCGAACGCCTCGGCAGATTAAATAGATGCATCTATGGTTGGCGTTGTTCGACCCTCGACAGTGTACAAATCATATTTGTATGTTGGATCGGGTCGTACGACCTCGGCATGACTTGCGCATGATTGAATTGGTTGCTTTAGAATTTGTAATAATTGATATTGCCTCATTGGCTTGAGATATAAATTGTTAAATGATGCAAAATAAATTCGGAAATTTCTTATTTAGAAAAGCACCGTTACTTAATTCATGATATTGAGCTTACAACCATCCTATATAATCCATGTTTTTGATTATATCATTGGTATTATTTATGGCCCATAGTAAATGTCGAAGTCGACCCCTCGTCACTACTTCTTCGTTGTTAGGAGGGATACTTACTCGGTACGCATTGATTTACGTATTCATACTACACTTGCTGCACATTTTATTGTGCAGGCACATATATATTTAGTGGCCTCGTGGGCGCAGAGGCGTGGTTAGCACTGGAACTTCGGTAAGCTGCATTCCACATTACGACCCGCAACCATGAGTTTCCTTCAGAGTATTTATCTTTTTTCATTCCTGTCCAAATTTGTACTCCGGACAGATGCTGTAATTTATTTATTTCGTAGTTGATGCTCATTTACTTGTGACACTGGGTTTTGGGGTGATTATGAGTTTTTCAGTGTTGAAATTATTAAAAACATTAATTTTTACTCTGAAATTTCCATCTTCTATTATTTATTTAAAGGAAAATTATGATTTCGAAAATTTTAAAATGAGACCTAAACTAAGTAGTTAGTGGTTGCTTGCCTGATAGCAGTTTCCAACGCCATCAAGACATTTAATGGAAATTAGGGTCGTGACAACATGGTATCAGAGCACTAGGTTCACTTAGGTCTCACGAGTCATGAGGGAGTCTAGTAGAGTCTTGCGGATCGGTACGGAGATGTCTATACCTATCTTCGAGAGGCTACAAGGCTGTGAGGAGCACTTCCCTTCTTGATTCCGCATCGTGCGATTTGATTCCTTGAGGTTTATGCCTTTATTTCCATCATATTCAATCTTACGCGACTTGAAGTGCTTGTTTTAACTGGGAATCGAGGGATGGTAGTGGTACTATAGGTGTAGGAAAGGATGTTTCTCCCAACGTATGTGATAGGACTATTGTCGTCGCCTTGCAGAATGTCGTTTTGTCGTTTTAGCTCAGTATCAATATTACCTAAGGTTTTGAGATTTGGCATCAATTTTTATGACTATTCGTGTGTTGCTGTCACATAGAGTTTGATGTGATGGTAGGATGCTTATCTATGTGTTGGGGCAGTGCATGACTTGAAGGAAGGTTTTAGTCCGTGCAAATTTCAGAGGTTTAGAGTTTTATTTCCAGCGGAGGAAAGGCGACAGGGCTATGAGTGTTCAAGTTGGGTGGATGGATTTGCAAGACTTGGTGTTTTGAGCATGGTGGAATTGTCATCTGTGATGTGGTGTCATTGTCCTTGTTGAATGCGTTAAGTTCGCCGGTGTTATGTTCTTCTTCAATTCGCCTTTGGGGCAGGTATTGCAAAATGGTGCCGGGGAAGCGGCTGACAGAAATCGCGATGTGTAGTGTTTCAGGATCTATTTGGTGTTCCTAGTATTGATGGCTCGAGAAAGATGATCTCCGGAATGGTTTGGTAGTGATCTATTGGTTCAAGTGCTATAGAGATAGGTATTGATTTAAGGCAACAACTGAGCAGTGAAGGATGAGAAAGGATATGTGTGGGGTGTCTTGCGGTGGTTAAACTTCTAGAAAGCCAGGTTTAGGAAGTAGGAGTCGGGTAGTTTCTTAAAAGAGAGGGTTTAACCAAAGTGAGAGAGTGGCAGAGTAGCATATGAGTCCCGTGGTAGGATAACTACACGCGTTGAAGAAGGTTTACTGTGATTTGGGAGTCATGGTGGACAGTGATTAGGGCTACGTGCTTAATTTTGGGGTATTGACTGCTATTCGGATGAAGGCTGGATACGACGAAAAAGAGGTTCTTGATATGTAAAAGGATACAACATGAACTTGGATTGGAATATATGATCTCACCTTTAGTTGATGTCCATGAGGAGTGAACGGACTTGTACAGATGGTGAATGAGCACGGGCTCAGGATGAGTTACTGATTTTATAGTAATTGTACCCAGTGCAGCGATCTTGGAAGATGTCGGCAGGTAGTTCCACAAGCGGGTTATCTCCTATGGGCAGTTTAGCGGCCGCGTGATGTTGACGCAGCTTCTACGAAGAATTCTATTGGCTATCCAGTAAAAGGGTGAATATGTAAATGTGGCTAGTGATTCGGAGTGTTCATGAAATGCCAACAGAAAGATTTTGAGGGATTTGGCGGGCTGAATGTGCAAGATCATGTCAATGGGGGATAAGGAATCATGGTGGATTCCAGATTTATGTAATGGTAGCTTCAAGCTAAGTGTGAGAGCCCCACCGCCTACGATTGGATTGTATGGTTATCTACTTGTGAGGTTTCTGGTTATCGGCATATTGGTGGGTTATTACGACTAAGGAAAGAGTCAATGGTGAATTGAGTAAGGGATTTGAGGAATGTGTGCTATAATTGGCCTAATCAATTTGTGTTCAGTCTTTGGAAGACTCAGGAGTTATGCTTCGTATAGAGGTGATTTACAAGAAAGGTGATTCATCCGTGTGTTTCTTTGAGAGGGTGTTCATGTGCTAGCAGAGCCTTGGAGTTGATTATATTCGGGGTCAAGTCATAGTAGGTGACTCTCAACAACGGTCCTAGTGGATTCAAAAGTTAAAGTGTGGTGCCTAAGGATTTTGAGTCCGTAGTATGATTGAGTACTAAGCTTTTGCAGCGGATTATGAAAGAGGCTTAGAGCATTTGGTGTTATCTTCGATCTGCACTGTAACATGAGAGGAATGGGAGAAAATGACTTCGGAGTCATAGAGGAATTATCATAATGGGTGTACCAGTTGGCGATGCTATTGTGCACTTAAGGAGGACATGAGATGGTCCATGGCTATTGAGACGATGTGATCTCGTGAAATAAGATCACTCAGGATGAGTACGGATTAGGGTTCGCTATGTTTTGAATGGAGCTACTATTACTCCTAAGGCAACTCCAGAGTAAATTAGAAGAAGTCGGAATGGTTATCAATGGTTGAATTGGCATGATGGTGGCAACGATCAGTTCCTTCAGCGTGTTAAGTTATACATGTGATTTATGGCGGTGCATGCGAGGCTTGATGGCCGCCGTAATGGATTCTATTTGGGGGCATCCGAGTGCTATGGCCTGTTATGTGTAGACGAATCTCGGAAGAGTCATGGTGATTCAGACCACTACTTGGGAATGGTATTTTCCGCGGCTATGGGAATTCAATTGCGTGTTGCACTGGTCCTTCTGAGATGAGCTAAGTAAAAGGTTTCTATATGATGAAGCGTTTTTCTGTTAGTGGTTCAGGAGCTGTGGTCAAATTCTTGTACCGTCGTGTATTGGCATGTTAGGTACAGTGAGCGGCATGGGAATCGGAAGTTGAGGATCAAGGTTGCCATTTGGTGCTGGCAAGAATATCACAAGCTCAGATGAGCAAGAAAGGATTAAGATGGATAGAGTAAGCTGGTATTGCCTTTGTCGTCACCTGAGGTCGGTGTCATGTGTAAGAGGCTTTGTGTACTAATTTAGGGATCCTTGATTCGCTCTACAACATTAGTATGGCCGGTGGTATGGATGTGTAGACTTGATACCTGGGGCGGGAGGTCGTGGAAGCATATCTCGCGGGAGGATTGTGTAAGTGTGACATGTAGTCACTTAATTGATTAAAGATTGAAACCAAGTATGGAGATTATGGTATTATCGCTAATGCGAGAATTTATGCCTGAAGGGCGCTTGGTTTATTTGGTGGTGGACTATGGAAGTTTGTTCCGAATTTGACGATTGTTATTGTGTGTCATAGGAAATTGTGGATTCCTGAAAGGGTATTGTTCCGAATTTGACGATTGTTATTGTGTGTCATAGGAAATTGTGGATTCCTGAAAGGGTATAGGCCCAATGTGGCATGACCTGAATCGGCTCCAGGACCGTGGATGGATCTAAATGTGAATGTGGGCTCTATATGAGGCTGGATGTGTTCATTTCAGCATAGCGTTGTTTAAGGATGAGTATTCGGACGTTGGATGTTATTTTGTTCGTCGGCTATTTCATGTAATACTGTGTTGTTCCATGAGGGTTGTGAGGCAGTTTGATTATTCGCACTATCTCAACATGTAATTTATGGTGTTGTGGGAGCAGGATGACTCTCGAGATATAGGTAATTTAGTGCACCTTAGTTGTGCTTCAGTTTCGTGGCGTATGGTGCTATCCGTCTCCCCGGGATTTGTATTATTCACTTCGCGTGCTTGTGGTTGATATTTGGGTATTTCATAGGTATGAGCACTTTATAGATTATTATGTGTGGATCGTGTGGCACGCCACCACGGATATCATTGTTGGAAGGGTTGCACGTCGCAATGGTATTATGTGTGGATCGGGTTGCACGCTGCAACAGTGTGATGTTGAGTACAGTTTCCCATATCTATCCTTGTGTGTTTTGTTTCGCATCTTCTAAGGAAGGTTCATAACATCCCTTCGGTTGCTTAATTAGTTGCGTAGGTTGAGTAGTTCTTTCCAGAGTTTATTTTTTTCCTTTTGGTATCACATTCGAGGTTTTAAGCTTGTTGGCACATTGTGGCATCATATGAGACTTTTGGCAATATCTGAGGTGGCTTATTGCCTGAGCATCTTGTACAGGGCGAGATGAGATTATTGGACCTGGATCAGTGCGATCAGATTCATATGAAGCATATTACAGAGCAAATTCAGTCCAGGATGAGGTAATGTTTCTTGTCAAGTGGGAAAACTCAATGAATTGTTGAGTTGGCAGTTGGTTATGAATTCCTATACATCTCTTCCGTCGTGGCAGTATTGCAAGAGTTGGAACTGGACATGTATGTGTCATGAGGTGTGTTGTGAGCATCGGATTTGTAAAATTTTGGCTATTGTTATCGGAGGATGTTATCATGGTCACGTGAATAGTGCGGTGCATAAATGTGAATTCAGTAAGAGTATAAGATCATGTATTGGTAAATCGAGTAGTGATTGATATGGTGTTCGTATGTTGGGGATAAACTTGGTAGAGAATTTCAGATGTTGGAATTTGACTCTAAGGCTTAGTTGCCTAAATAAGGGGAGGATCTTCATGTTGGCTCGAGCTGGTGAGCTCAAATGAGTTACAGTAGCACGGGTAGGTGCACAGGGTGTTAAACAATGAATTCAGACAACCCAGCGCAGTTCTTAGCACGTTCGAGGACAAACGTATGTTTAAGTAGGAGAGAATGTAACGATCCAACCGGTCATTTTGAGCTCTAGCGCATCGTTCGGCAGCCTAAGGCCGTGAGTAGCTTCACTTCAGGTATTATTACTTGTACGCGTGGTCGGAATTGGAATTTCGAAAGTTTAGAGTTGATTTGAAAAGAAAATTCTCATTTCGGAAGCTTTAAGTTGGAAGAATTGAGTAAGGTTGGATTTTTGAGTAAACGACCTCGGAATCGGGATTTAAAGATTCCAACAGGAACGTATGATGATTTTGGACTTGGACGTATGTCCGAATCGGGTTTTGGATGACTCGTGAACATTTCGGCGCCCATTGTGGAAGTTGGCATTTCGGAAGAATTTTTGTAAATTTGGGGCGAGGGGTATTTCAATATTATCGATGTTTTAATGGGATTTCGTGTCTAGAATAGGTCCGTATGGTGATTTTGGTATTGGGAGCGCTTCGGGAGGTGGATTGGGAGATCTGTAGGTCATTTTTGGGTCATTTAGCAAAAGTTAAAAATTTGAAGGTTTTTGAGAAGTTGACCGGGAGTGAACGTTTTGATATCGAAGTCGAATTCTAATTCTGGAAGTTGGAGTAGGTCCTAAATGTCGAATGTGACTTGTGTGCAAAATTTGAGGTCAATTGGACGTGATTTGATAGGTTTCGTTATCGAATGTAGAAGTTTGAGGTTCTATAGTTCATTAAGCTTTAATTGGGGTGCGATTCATGAATTCTACGTTGTTTAATGTGATTTAAGGCATCGAGCAAGTTCGTGTTATGTTTCTAAACTTGTGTGGGTGTTTGTTTGGAGTCCTGGGGCTCGGGAGAGTTTTGGAGTACCTTCGGAGTGTTTTGTGAAGAAGTTTGCTGGTTCTAGTCTGATCGCATTTGCGATGTATTGGTCGCAAATGCGACATTCGCATTTGCAAAGGGTGGGAATTTTCTGAGGGGTTCGCATTTGCGAACATTTGTCGCTTTTGCGAATCTGTCCCCTTCGCATTTGCGAAGATCTTGGTCACAAATGTGACCTTGGCAGGCGCAGCTTGACTTTGCATTTGCGTCGCATTTGTCACAAATGCGACCATCGCATTTCCGAGCCACATGTCACAAATTCGACATCTGCGACTGGAGCCAAGGGCTTTTTATTCCGAGACTTAGCCCATTTCCCACTTTGGCTTAGGCAATTTTTGAGAGCATTTTGAGAGGGGGTTCAATCATCATCGAGAGGAAAGAGATTTCTTCTAGTTGTGAGTTCAATACAAGGTTTATATATGGATTTAGACATAAAAATTGTAAAATTTGGGATTTTGAAGAAAAACCTAAAAATTGGTATTTTCGGATTTTGACCACGAATTTGGGCATGGAATTGGAAATAAATTATATATTTGAGTTCATGAGGTTATGGATAAAGTTTATCTTCAAAAAATTTCTAAATCCTGGCACGTGGGCGCGAGAGTAATTTTTATCGACTTTTCGAACGGAGTTGGAAATTGTTGTAAATAGGATTATATTGAGTATTTGAGTATATATTCATGGAACTGCTCAATTATTGACTAGTTTTTGAGCATTGGGCATCGGTTTGAGTTGTCAGAAGGGCTTGGGAGCCGTAATAGAATTTCGGAGCGAGGTAATTCTCCTTTCTAACCTTGTAAGAGGGAATTAACACCATTGGTAAAATAATTCAATATGTGCTTCTATTTGCGGAGCTACGTATGCACGAAGTGACGAGAGTTCGTGCATAGCTACTATTATACTTAAGTTCGGGTAGTCTAGGACCCAAATCATGCTATACTTGCGATATTTGCAACCTTATTGTTAATTTAAATAGCTTAAATCACATTGAACTTGGTAAATGAATTTTTAAAAGGTTAAACTTCGTTTTCTTGACCGTTACATGAGAATTGGCATGTCCTTGGATAATTGCTCCTTAATGAATTCTTGATTTGGCCGTTTGAATGTGTTTTTCTTTCGTGGAGCGGGCCGAACGCCTCGGCAGATTAAATAAATACATCTATTGTTCGCATCGTTCGACCCGCAGTAGTGTATAGTTTATATTTATATATTGGATCGGACCGTACGACCTCGACATGACTTGCGCATGATTGAATTGGTTGCTTTAGAATTTATAATAATAGATATTGCCTCATTGGCCTGAGATATAAATTGTTAAATGATGCAAAATAAATTCGTAAATTTCTCATTTATAAAAGAACCATTACTTACTTCATGATATTGAGCTTACAGCCATCCTATATAGTCCATGTTTCATTATATCATTGGTATTTTATTTATGGCCCATAGTAAGTGTCGAAGTCGACCCCTCGTCACTACTTCTTCGAGGTTAGACGGGATACTTACTGGGTACGCTTTGAATTACGTACTCATACTACACTTGCTGCACATTTGTGTGCGGGCACATATATACTTAGTGGCCTTGTGGGCTCAGAGGCGTGGTTAACGCGGGAACTTAGGTGAGCTGCATTTCACATTACGACCTACAGCCAACAGAGTTTCCTTCAGAGTTTTCATAATTTCTTTCCTGTCCAAATTTGGATTCCGGACAGATGTTGTATTTTATTTTATTTCCTATTCCTAGTTGATGCTCATGCAGTTATGACATCGGATTTTGGGGTGATTATGAGTTGTTATTGAAATTGTTAAAAATATTAATTTTTACTCTGAAATTTCCATCTTCTACTATTTAATTGAAGGAAAATTATGATTTTGAAAATATTATAATGAGACCTAGACTAAGTAGTTAGTGTTGACTTGCCTGACAGCAGTGTTTGGCGCCATCATGATCTATAATGGAAATTTGGATCGTGACAAGTATCGGTGGATTTGTGACAGTGGCTTACCCTACCAAAGTAAAAACTTGTTAGTAATTAGATAACAATAGAATAATTTAGTGAAAGATAGTCGTGGCTCATATCTTGTCATACAATATAGCCTTGATTGCATGGGGGGCATGGCATACTAGATAATTGCCACACTCTACATGTGAATCTTTTCTTGTTAAGATCCACAGTATGTCCATCATCACCTTCACTAATTTCAAATCCTATGTCACCACTAAACTCAACCTTGCAGTAATGTGCTATTACCTTATAGTCATTATATATCTTCAAAGCATATTGACATATGCCTTGCTTTCAGAATCCAGTATATTGAATGATTTAGTAAAATTGTTGTCAATCACCATATTTTTCACTGAGTATCAAAATATGCTCTACACCAAGCTTGTGGTGGATAATGCGATAGGTCTTTAGCAGCAATACCATCATCAGATATCTCACCCAACATGGTAATTTTATCTTTGGAATCTTCTTTATAAGTGTTCCAACCACTCCATCATAAACGTTTCTTCATCTATCAACTTCTCCATTTTTTTCCGCCAATTAGCGTCAATATGTCTCGCACAAAACCTATGATGAACATTAAGAAGTACATTCCTCACAGTATCAAGTAAACGCTATTGATAAAACAAACATAAATGTGAGAAAGAAAACTAGACAGAATAGAAAAAGGAAACAATAAAGATCAAAGTAATAATTTTTGCATATCTGAGATGAAAGTAACTCCATGACCATCATTTAGATCCAAAGAAAGCTTCAGAAACTCAATAAGCCATCCCCAAGTTTTAGCATTTTCCTTGTCTACCACAACACATGCAAGTGAGTAAAAATGATTCATGATATCTTGACCAAGAACAACTAGCAATTGGCCCTTATATCTTCCCTTAAGAAAAGTATCATTCATCCCAATAAGTGGTCTCAAGCCATCTTTCTAACCCATCTTCAATGCATTGAAGAATATATACATCCTTAAGAGCTTTGTTTTCCCTTCTTCAAGAGCATGTTTAAAAATATTAATTACAACATCAGTGTCAGGATTAGATTGTATAAGTTCTTGCCCATAGGCCTCAAGTTTCTTGTAGTCATCAACAAAACTTCCCTCTAACTTCTTAAGTGTCAAATTCTTGGCCCTTTTAAGCTTAGACATTAACCCATTTAGTTCAAACCCAGGCTCTAAATCATCTTTCATTTGCTTCAGGCTATACTGAGGATTGTACTGCACTTTTTTCTTAAATAGGTGTGATAAAGTATTCTGATCAGCCTTAGAATCTTTTAAGCAAGGATCACATGTATGGACATATTTCCATGTCTTCATTTGATAGCTATGGCTATTGTCATCCTGTGAGATATAACATCTAAATGGACAACCAGTAGCACACTTATAGCTAGCCCTAGTTGAATCAGTTTTGACCACTTGCAACCCTCTTCTATTAGCCAATGCATAGAAGTTCACTATCTTTCTAGCTTCTTCAATATCCTTAAATGTCATACCTAACTCCAACTCCTTGAATTGTTCTAACCTATCAGTAATAACCCTCTTTTATTCTTTACTAATAGCGTTAAGTTATGAATAATCATATTCAAAACCTTCTGAATCATCAAAAATACCACCACCTAAACTACTTTCACATTCAGAAGTTGCATCAATGTCTACAGAAAGTTTTCGTTTATGATGAATAATGTTTTGAGCGAACACCCTAGCTTCAAACTCATCCACAACAAAGAAGTTAATCACATTGAACTCTTTAGAGAACAAGTATTGAAGAGTCCTCACACAATCATTATCAGTAACCAGGTAGTACCTCCCTGAAGGTCCAGTCACTACAAGTTGCTCGACTGAGCTAAATCCTAATTTTTTGTTAAATTCTTCACAAAGACTTTTATAGTTGACAAGGCAAGAATCATAACCAGACAAAGTGTACACATGCTTCTGATCATACCCTATTTCAGGTGAAAATACCCAACTAACCCCATAGTGAAATACCAGGTCGACTTAGCAATCATCTTCTGTTTATATCACATGCAAAGAAAAGGGTCCACAACAGTAAGTAGAAAGGCATAAGAAGGACAACAACAAATTCGAGTAAAAAATTCAAAAATATACGGTAATGAAGGACCGCAACCAAACAACAAAATCAACAATTACAACACATTATTCTTTTTTTTTTATTCTTTAATAGGATAAAGTACCAAAAAGATATCAATAAACAACATAACCATTATAAGACAAGAAACCCTAACCCCACATATAAAATACAAACAAACGAATTTTTGACCCGCAATTAAGAAAAATAGAACAAGACAGAAACATAACGTACTTGTTAAAAGCATCCGGCCTTCGACTCGTCTCTGAAAACAAAACCCTAGAGGTCCAGCTTTGTGGTGTGGTCGACTGAGGAGAAATTAGAACTTGGGAGAAGAAAGATAGGTGAGAGAATGGGATAATAAAATAGGATTGGGGTTTATCAAATTGGGTATTGGGTCAGGCCCCTTAATAAAATAAGGGTGATGGGTCGGGTTGGTTTGTTATTCAAATCAGTCTATAGACGGATTGCACTAGATAATAAAGAAAAAATGTACATCTCTTTGGCTTCAGCCCAAGCCACTTCGCCTCTTCGATCTCAGCTATTAGATTGAACCCCCGATCATGAATCTCCTCGAGGGTCTCTCTTCGGCATAGCCACTTCACGTATTCAGCCTTTGTTATTATACGGGCCTCGATGTAACAACCCGACCGATCGTTTTATGAGTTACAACCCCGTTCCCCCCATTTCTGTTTCCTTGTGTGTTGTTTAGCTGTATTTCATCATATCGTGTTGGTGGTGTTGTGTTCGGAGTGGTCTTAGGGTGGAATGAGACACTTAATCTCTTAAGTTGGTTATTTAGTTTGAAAAGTCAACCGAAACTTGACTGGTGGGTAAATGATCTCGGAATTGGATTTTTATGGTTTGGATAGCTTCTTAGGTGATTTGGAACTTAGGAGCATGTTCGGGGTGTAATTTGGAGGTCCCTGGTAGATTTAGGCTTGAATTGGCAAAATGAGAATTTGGCATTTTCCGGTCGGCAGTGGAAATCTTGATTTCGGGGTCGGAATGGAATTTCGGAAATTGGAGTAGACCGTTGTGTCATTTGTGATGTGTGTGCAAAATTTTAGTTCATTCGGACGAGGTTTGATAGGTTTTGCCATCGTTTGCGGAATTCGGAAGTTTGGAAATCCTTAGGCTTGAATCCGAGGGTGATTTGATGTTTTGATGTTGCTTTGAGTGTTTCGAACGTTGGAATAAGTTTTTATGATGATATGTGACTTGTTGGCATGTTTAGTTGAGGTCCCGAGGGTCTCGGGATGAGTTTGGGTGGTTGACGGAGAGTTTGGATTTGAGTTGGTGTTGCAGAATCTGTTGCTTTTGTTATTTCCGCACCTGCGGATTGTGGACCGCAGATGCGAAAGTTGGCCATCAGGAGAAGAACCGCAGGTGCTGTATGTTGGGCACATCTGCGGGACCGCAGGTGCGGTGCGTGGGCACGGATGCGGACCTGGGGACTATAAGTGAAAACCGCAGGTGCGGTTGATTTGACCGCAGAAGCGTGAAAGGGAGTCGTAGGTGTGAGATGCCTGGGCAGAAGGTATATAAAGGAACCCTTCGCGAATTTTTGGTGTTCTTCACAATTTCAACTCGATTTTTGGAGCTTTTGGAGGGTTTTGAAGAGGGATTCAAGGGGAAACTCGTTGAGGCAATGTTTTTTAACCTAAAACTCGATTTTATGGTGATTTTCAGTTAATTAAGCATGAAATTTGTGGGATTTAAGGGTAAAAATTGGGGAATTAGGGCTTGAAATTTGAAAGTTTAAATTGGGGATTTGAGGGGCCATTTGATATCCGATTTTGATGATATTGGTATGTATAGACTCGGGAGTGAAAGGAGTTTCTAGTTTTATGATTTTTGTTGGATTCCGAGACGTGGGCCCGAGGGTCGGGTTTGGCCAATTTCGGGATTTTTGAGTTAGTTTGATAATTTTCGCATGGGCTATGTTCCTTTAGCGTTTATTAATGATGTGATGCTGATTTTGGTTTAATTCGGAGCATTTGGAGGCCGAGTCAAGAGGCAAAGGCATCACGGGTTAGAGTTTGGTCCGGTTTGAGGTAAGTAATGACTGTAGATCTTGTCCTGAGGGTATGAAACCCTGAATTTCACATTGTTTCACTACATTGAGGTGACGCACACGCTAGATGACGAGCGTGGGGGCGTGCACCATTGGGGATTTTGACTTGATCCGTCTCGCATATTTCACTAGAAACTATTTGATATTATTGTGCTTTGGAAAGTATTAATATGTTTTGGGTTGAATGCCATATTTGGGACTCGTGCAAAGCTGTTTGGACCCTTAGGGGTTTTCTTTTACTACTATTCCTCACTGTTTTGATTTAATATCGGTACTCAGTCATGCTGTGTTTTACTGATTTTGTAACTCACCCTTATTTGCTCTGTTTTGACACTATAAATGATATTTTTTGGGCTGAGCACCCTATTTCACTGTTAGCCCGAGTGGCTTGAGAGGTTTCTAACTGAGTGAGGCCGAGGGCCTGTGTTGTAAGGATATCATGGGATCGCGCTGCGCGCCGCAGCATGTTGTACTCATTTGAGATATACGAAAGGTCGAGGGCCTGATTTGTTATGCCACGAGATGGCTTGTGATAGCGCTTGGGCTGTAGGAGCCCCTCCGGAGTCTGTACACCCCTAGTGAGCTCGGGTACCCAGAGTGAGTGATATGTTGTCGCCCGAGGGGCTGGTTCTGACTGATATTATGCTCGAGGGGCGGTTTATGATACATTTCTATCCCGAGGGGCTATTTATGATTTTCATCAGTTTATTTTAAACTTCATTGAATCTCTATTGAAACTGCTAGAAAGACATTTCTCGAAGGATTTTTACTGAAATTGGATTTTAACGGGATAACTTAATTTATATACTGTTTTGGAAACATCCTGTACTTACTATGGTGTTATGACGTGGATTATGTTTTTTTCGTACTGCTCAGTCTTTATTTACTTTTATTACTTACTGAGTTGGCGTACTCACATTACTCTCTGCACCTTGTGTGCAGATCTAAGAGTTGCAGATCGTGATAGCCAACGCTGATCTTTCACCCAGCGGGTCTTTCGGAGTCGGCAAGGTAGATGCATGGCGTTCGCAGCCTTCTTCCTCTTATCTTCCTTAGACTACTTTTTAGAATTTTTCCAGACTGTGTTAGTCTTTGTTGTATTGAGACCTTAGTAGAAGCTCGTGACTTGTGACATCCCGATGTCGGGCATATATTTTCTTTATGCAGTTGTTATTTTGACCAATGTCATGGGATTTTATTTGACTATTAGCTTAAAACGTTTTTTTTAGGAAATATTGGTTGATTTAGGATTGTGTCGGCTGGCCTAGTTTCACGATAGGCGCCATCATGACCGGGTCGGTTTTGGCGTCGTGACACTTGGCCACCTCCACGTCATTCTTATATTGGGCCAGCATTTACTGGACCTCGGAGGACTCGTTCGAAGCCGCCTCCATCTTGGACATCAATGATGTGTACTGCCGACCAAGGGCATCCATTTCTGAGATGGCCGAGTCTAGTTGTACTCGGAGCTCATCGTTCAGCCGAGACCATTTGTCGGCTTTATATTTCATCACCCGGAGCTGGTCCTTGGCCAATGCCAGATCCTCTTTGGTGGCCTCCTTTTTCGAGGCTAGGAGATCCATCTTTCTCCTCAACGGCTCGACCGAGGCTATGACCTCGTTCATTTCGGCTCGGAGCTGGTCGATCAGGTCTATCTTCTCTTAGAACTGCAAGGTTATGGCGTTACCAGCTGTGCATAGCCTCTCATTATGAATCTCAAATAAACCTTACCTTTTCGACTAGAATGGCATGCTCTCATTTCACCGACGAAGCCTGCTTTTGAGCCTTTTCTACCTCGGCTTGGAGGATGGGGAGTTCCTTGAGGGCCTCATCTTTTTACTCACTAAGAGCTTTGTACATATCCTTCTGCCGGACCTGCTCCTTGAGCTCAAAACCGAGATGGCTCACTTCCACCCGAGACCGATGGAAGCTCTCATGGTGAAGCAGCGAGACCTGAAAAACAAAAATAATGAAATCATAAAAATATGCTAAGATTGGATGAACCCTTTAAGTGTGCAAGGAAAGAAAGAAATACATTGTTCAATGCATGTTGTGCCTTGTTAAAAAGGCTCGGTGCATCCACTTCATTCATCTTTGCTCGGTCCTCTTCCGTCACCAAGCAACGAAGGTAGGCAACGCTAACTGGTCCAAACAACAACCGGGTATCCATCGAGATTATGAACATGACAGTTCTTTTATGGTCGGGATACACGCTCGAGGTGGGGAACTACTTCACCAGCTTTGCACTCGAGCTCGTGATGTCCAAACCCGGAGTTGTCCTCCAGCGCCCCGATGTCCATGCCTTCAAAGAACAGGTTGAGGGCTTCATTCGTAGCCCGTGATGTCTTGGTTGGATTTTGTTTAATGGCATGAGCCTCATCAAATAGAGACTCCATGTGGGACGACAACTTCGGGATGTCAATGACACCGGCGGCTTCTCTCGGAGCAGGAGTAGCTCTCGAGAGGCCGTAGCCAGGGATTCCCTCGGGCTCCAAAGCCGAAGAGAGTTCGGCCTCCCGCTTGCTTCCCTCCGGTGCCACCCACTCTTCTGCAGCAATGGCCGGCTCATGGGCGACGAACTCTACATCATCATCTTCAGGGCAGTCCCCGAGTTAGTAAAGCAATTTTCGGTCCAGTACCCTGGCTCGAATGCTCTTCTTGTTGCTCTTTCGAACATAGACCCTCTTTATTTTGTCCTCGGTGTCTGCATACAGGGAATTAAAATACCCTATCTTTCTTCTCTTTTACTCCTCCTTCTTTATGTCAGCCTCGGTGGCAGGCCACCCCAAAGAGGAGGGTTTAGCAAGTGAGGACAGAGCCTCGTCTTCGTCAACTACTCGAAGCTCAGTGGTCTTGGGCAAACCTCTGGAAGAAAGAAAGGGACTTAGTAAAAATTACAGTTGAATAAAAAAGGAAAATCAATCAGGAGAGGACACTAACCATGGGAACGAGCCTCCCACTTTCCCTTTAAGAGTTTGCGCCATTCGCGCTCAGAGTATGATAGATGATTGTAGATCCACTCGACCCACTCTTTAAAACGGGGAACTGCATTGGGAACTCAGGCGACCACTACACAACGGGAGAATTGGGCAATAAGAAAGAAGAATAAAACCCAAAAAGTATTTTAACTACTCAAGAGGAGAGGAACATACACGTTAGGTTCCACTTTTTAGGGAACGACAGGAACTCGAGGAGAGTGAGATCCTCGGTCTTCACCCGAAAGAATCTCCCCTGCCAGCCTGGATCCCTGTCTTAATCGATGTTCGAGAACAAAGCTTTCTTTGCCCGTCGGGCAAGCTTGAATAATCCCCGTCGAAAAATATGGGGACTGTATAGGCGAAGCAGATGGTCGATAGTAAACCAAGGCTCCTTCACGGATCACAATCCTCCAAAAGAATGGGTGAATCTGCCCCGGGCAGACTTCGTACCTTTTTGTAGAAATTGAGAACTATTGTATCCACCGGGCCAAGCGTGAAGGGGTACGTATAAACACTTAAGTACTCGTCCACATGCATGGTGATGTCCTCATCAGGGCCAGGGACGACGACTTCCTTGCCCTCCCACTTGTAGTCCTCCCGAAGCATCACGAGCATGTCCTTGGTGATGGAGCATATGTACCTCCACTGCTCCTCACCTTGATCCCCTTGCTTGGAGGTTTTTTCAACCTTAAAATCGTTGTCCATAGAGCAGCCTCTAGGGATACAATTCTTTAGAGGAGGTTCCGGAGCACTTCAGATAGGACCACCTCAACATCCGCGAATGGGTTAGAAGTTGAAGGGGCGATAAGTTGAGGCATAGATTTTGAAAATTTTCGTCCTCCAATTCTGGATATATGAACGTTTGAAGGCGGGTATGAAGGTTTGGAGATGAGAATGAAAGTTTGAAGGTCAAACTTGAATATTCAAGAATAAAATATGAAGATTTGAACATGGGAAGATGAAGATATGAATATGCGAAGAACAATGTATGAAGATTTGAAGGAATTATGAGCAACTAAAACGTTCGGGGGTAACTTAAGAACATTTGATATTGGAAAGTAAAAAAGTGAAAAAGGAACCGAAGCTTTTATAGAAGGCAGATAGTTAATGCGTGAAGTTTCGCGTTCGAGGACGGTCAGTCGGCGGGTGACATGTGTCCGAAGTCAGAACGACACGACAGATGGGACATTTCACTAACTCGTCGACCCAATGCAACGTACGGAGGAAGGAGACCGGGATCATTTAATCACTTCTCATTGCCTCGATAAATCTACTAACCGAAAAGTGGGAGGACTGTCAGTGTACACGTAAAATCGGGGATAATGTTACCCTCAATTTCTTGGTAAAGAAACAAGAGGTAAGAATGATCTGAAACAACCTCGAGTGAAGCCTAAGGGTTCCTCGTTTTGGACACCGAGGAGGATGGACGGAGTGTCCGAGGTCGAAAACTGTTGAACATCGGGTCCGAGCAGAGTGAAGGTTCGAGACTAAGGAAAAAGAGAAACAGTTAAGCAAAATAAGCAGGAAGCCGTAATATCCACCCTCAACCGGATGATACGGCGCAAATCCTGCCCGATATTAACTACAGATCAACATTTACTTGGAAAAGAAGATTTTTACCTTATTTAGAGTTGTACTAGGATTGAAACTCTCCTACTTTATAAAGGGGAGAACTTTTTTATTTTAAAACTATTGTTGGCACACATATCAAAGCAATAAACGTTCATTTTCGTTCTCGGGCTACTATTTATTGTGTTCTTCAGCTGCTTAATTATTCGGTTGCAACCGAGCCGGTCTCGAAGGCTTGACCGAGGTCAATTTTCAGAGTTCGTCTAAAAATCCAGGCTTAATTGTTCATCACGTTTAGTTTGATTATTTTGCTTCTCTTATACTTTAATTAATTTCTGTTCATAGATAATTCGTGTTAAATTAAATTACGTATCCTTTAACCACGTATAAATTTAATTGTTACTCATTTTAAGGGTATACATAGTCCTTTTTTTCCTTCCTCTTTTTTGTTGCTATTAACACATATTCCCACTGTTTTAATATATATGACACACTTCTCTTATTAGTTAATTTCAAAAAGAACAATATATATTTGCATTTGAAAATAATTCAATTTTAAATTTTTTTATTTTACTCATTTTATCTTTCGTGAGAAGCTTTAATAGCCACACAAATGTTATGGCTCCACAAAGGTCTTACCCTTTAAGTTTTAGAGCTACAAATTTTAAAAATCTTCTTTTTTTCCGTAAACCTCGTTCCGAATCAAACTATGTCATATAAATGAAAACTGAGTGAAGATCTCGTCCAAGTCACACCTCTATTTAAGGTTATGAAATGGTCGATGCAATAGTAATACCCAACAAGGAGTCGGGGTCGATTTTCCACAGGGAGCTGCGAATGGGACTTAGGAGTATATATTGTAGCATATGAGCGTGAATTATCTCAATTTGCACTTCCATAAACTTTTGGTTGTTTTTAGGTCTAATTTAAACTAAAATTGCAAACTAAGAAATGAAACTAGGAAATTGTTTTTTGTTGTTTTTCAAATGATATATAAAGTCTAGGGCTATACCTTCACCTAGGTGTTTGCCTAATGGGTTGTAAACTTTAAAGTTTATGTTATTGGTCGTGGTGTATTATAGCCTTTAACACTCAAGTACCCACTCAATACCTCTCGGTCAAAGTGTGATTTTTCCCAAATTGGCTTTCTCAAGCCCAAACGGGTATTGAACAAAACAGTTGATAAATAGCTCAAGTCGGCTTTTACTATCTCTAGGTCAACCCTTTAATTGGGACTTATCAATCTCTCGATTGACCCAATTTTTTGTTAGCCAAATTTTTCTAGACTAAGTCTCTCTTTCTCAAGAAGAGACTAAGTCAATTAGGCATGAAATAATGTTTGCAACCACTAATTCTACAATTAAAAGTAAGAACAAGGCTAAATAATAAATACCCGATCATAAACAAGCAATAAATCTAACACCCATTAAGATTATACTCTTGGGTTGGGTCACAACCCTAGTAAAAATCAAGCTACTCATGCTTAAATAGAAGAAGTATAAGAAGGAATGATAATTAAACCCATATTGATAATTTAAATGATGAAATCAAAGTTCAAAAAGCTCAAAATAGAAAAAACTACTAAAAAGAGTAAAAGAAACTATCTACCGCAGCAGCTGATGACAAAACTTAACCTAAAAATATGAAACTCATCTATTTACATAGGGCTGGAAATTTCGGACAAAAAATAAGCTGTCGGAGGTTCTGCGGCCGCATAATTTCATGTGCGGTCCGCACTTTTCTTCAGCTTGACAGGATTGGAATTTTGTAACCGCACTCTTCTGCGGTCCGCAGATTTGTAACTGCGGCCACACCTTGCTCCTCTGCGGTCCGCACAATTGTGACCGTTGACGCATAGTTCTTCTTTTGCGGCCACAAAATAATTGTTCGGTCTGCACTTTTGATGGTCTTGAAATGCAGACTCTCTAAAATATTCTCTTAACCCAGCTTCTGCGGCTGCACAACTCGTGTGCGGGCCGCACTTTGCATCTTTCTCTGCTGGTCTTTCATTCATACTCTGCGGGCGCAGATGATATTCTACGGTTCGCACTTTTGACCTTCTGTGCCTCTTGTGTCCTTTAGCTTAGATGGTTTTTTCTTGAGTTGGATTTCATCTCGGGAGTTCACTTTCTAATATTCCTGCAATTAAGTACAACTCATCAGTTTCGGGAACACAATTGAATGCTTTTAGATTAAATAAAAGCTAAAAAGTGCTAATAAATAATCAAAATATCCACTTATCAAGGGACAACTATAGCATAAGTGGAAGTATAAAACTTCATGCCTTGCAAATGAACAATAATTATCAATCCTACTGTCGTGGGCCTCTCTGATAACATATTAATCCAATTGTATATGTATTATTTTACTGCATGGGCTATCAGGGGTGGATTTACCATGGTTGAACCTACACCGCTTCGCCAAAATATTTTATTAATAATATATAATTGATACTATGCAAAATAATAAATTACATACAAATAAAATAAAATGATAGCACTTCATCACAATGGGCTAGTTGGTTCGCTAGTCTAGCGCCCAAAATCCGGACCAGTGGTCTATGGTTTGAATCCCAGTAACTACATTCCCATCCTTTTACACTTTTGAGCAATAGAATAGTAGTCCTTTTATTCAAAAGCAGTAATATTCCGATTTTGTATAGGACAAAGAGAAACTAAACTCTCCCTTTTTTCCAAAATCAGTAACGATTCCAATTTTCTAACCAAAAGCAGTAACAATTTCGATTTTGTATTGGACAAACAACAAAGAAAAACTAAAATCTCTTGTTCTCTCCTTTTGAGTGGGAAAAGGATAATTATAAACAATATAAAATCCATTGGAGATTACTTATTTCATACCCTAATTTTTTAAAAGCCTATTCAATTTTATTGGAACTTGCTGCTTCCATTGGAGTTAAATAGTATAAAATTCTCTGGAGGGTAATTACATCGGAACTTGCCGAAATTTTCTAGTTGAAATCACAAGTGAGTTGTTCTACTTCTTATCTATATATATATATATATTTGAAACAAACGTTATTTTTCTTTTTGAGTTGATTTTTGTGCAATTTATACGGCTTATCTAATTGATATTTTAATTTGCAATTGAGCTTGAATTCCAACTAAGAGATTTTATCCTGTAGTTCCTTCCAAGCCTTCAAAACCAAGTTCAACACCTCAAAGTTCATCTAACTTGGAAGAAACAGTCGATGAGTCAGGACAACTTCCACAAAGTGAAGGAGTTAATTTAAATCGTTTAGAGACTAATCCAGGGAAAAGCTTAACAATTCGAAAATATTTTCGAAATGACCGTGATGCAGTAAGAAGAGCATATATTCAACAAGGTCCTTACCGACCTCGAAATCACAACTTCCCTCAAATAAATTTTTATGATCATTTGCATCATTTTAATACTCGATGGTTTCTTGAGTACGATTGATTGGAGTATATCCTAACAAAAGATGCGGCATATTGCTTCTATTGTTATTTGTTCCAAGATGAATCCATTAATCGGGGGGGGGGGGGGGGGAGATGTATTTTCAAGCATAGGGTTTACAAGTTGGAATAAGAAGAATAGATTTGCTATGGATATTAGTGGACCAAACAGCGCTCATATTCAGTCAAGAAAGAAGTGTGAAGATTTGATGAAACAAAAATAATCCATTCAAAGTGCACTTGCTAAACAATTTGATCAACAAAAGTTAGAATACCGAACTCGTTTAGAAGCTGCAATTGATGTGATAAGATATCTTTTGAATCAAGGATTATCATTTTGGGGACATCGTGAAGGTGAATCATCATTCAATAGAGGTAACTATATTGAACTTCCTACATGGTATGCTGTCATGACCCCTAACCAGAACCGGTCGTGATGGCGCCTCTCCTGAAACAAGCCAACCGACACGAACCCCTAAGTCAATTAACAGTTATAATAATTCATAATCAAGTCTTTAATAAGTGATAAATCCCAAAATAGAGTGAAATAGAACAAAAGCGAAAACAACACAGCCTGACATCGGGGTAACACCAGTCATGAGCATCTAAAATCCGTCTAAGAGTATGAAAAGACAACATAGTGTAATACAAAGCTAGAACAAGCGAAATAAAGATAGGAAGGAGAAGCACTGGGCTGCGAACGCCGAGCAGCTACCTAGTCAACTTCGTACAGCCTGCTGGAAAGCAATCAGCCCTCGCTAGTGTGACCCAAGACTCCTGAATCTGCACACAGGGTGCAGGGAGTAATGTGAGTATGCCAACTCAGTAAGTAATAAAGGTAAAGGCAGCTGAGCGATAACAAAACACGTAAATACACACCAAAATACTACAACGAAGTAGTGTAAAACCAGAACAATACCATAAAACAGTCTAAGCTCGTAAAAACTTTTTAGTTCAGGAAAACCTCTTTAAAACATCTTTTAGCAGTTCAAATGAATGAATGAAAATAGGGATAAAAGATAGAAACACAAATCAGCCCCTCGAGCAAAATACCAATAGAAACCAGCCCCTCGGCCTATCTCACAATCACTCGTATCAGCCCCTCGGGCAATAACATAGAACAACTTCAGCCCATCGGGCTATATCATATCACAAACTGTGTACCCGCACTCACTTAGGGTGTACAGACTCCGGGAGGGGCCCCTTACGGCCCAAGCGCAATAACAAGCCATCTCGTGGCAAAGTCAAATAGACTCTCGGCCTCATATCAATCACAAGCCACCTCGTGGCATAATAAATCAGGCCCTCGGCCTCTCATATATCACAAATCAGTACCACATGCTACGGCGCGCAGCCCGATCCCATAGTATCCTCACAACACAGGCCCTTTGCCCTACTCAGTCAGAATCTCCCAAGCCACACGGGCAACAGTAAAACATGATGCTCAACTCAAAATATCTTTTAAGTATCAAAAACGAGTAAAAGATGGCAGAGTTGTGAAAATAGTAGAATATAGCATGACTGAGTACAAATACGAAGTCAAAACAGTGAGAAATAGTAGTAAAATCCCCTAAGGTTCCAAACAGTTGGCACAAGGCCCAAATATGGCATTCCGCCCAAAACATGATGATAGCAAACAGTTTTCAATCAAATACGCAGTTAAACAGTCATACGGGACAGACTAAGTCACAATCCCCAACGGTGCACGACCCCACGCTCGTCATCTAGCGTGTGCATCACCTCAAAGTAGCACAACGATGTGATATCCGGGGTTTCATACACTTAGGACAGCATTTACAATCATGACTTACCTCTATCTGGTCCCAACACTAGCCCGCGATGCCTTTGCTTCTCGAATCAGCCTCAACACGCGTCATATCTATCCAAAATCAGAATCATGACGTCAAAATATGCTAAGGGAACGAAGCCCATGCAAAAATAATCAAATTACAACACAAATCCCGAAATTCACCAAGCCCGACCACCGGGCTCGCGTCTCGAAATCCGACAAAATTAACATCAATGGAACCCTTATCTTCCCACAAGTTCATGCATATCAAATTTACCAAAATCCAACCACAAATGACCCCTCAAATCCCAAATTCTAGGTCTCCAATTTCAAGCCCTAGTTTCATCAATATTTACCCACAAATTTTCATAAATTTCAAGCCTAATTAATGAAATAACACAATAGGGGCGCATTTTATGTTCAAAAATCTTACCTCAATGAAGTTCCCTCTGATTCCCTCTTTAAAATACCCCAATAGCTCAAAAAATCGATTTAAAATGGTGAAGAAAGGCTGAAAATCGCGAAGGAGGGTTTATATACTTTCTGGCCCAGGAATGACACACCAGCGGCCTCAAAGATGCACCTGCATGACCGTACCTGCGGTCCATGGGTCGCACCTGCGAAATTCACTTATCTGCCCAAAACCGGATCTGTGGTCAAATACCCGCACTTGCGCCGTCGCAGGTGCACTCAGCTCTCTGCATCTGCGGCTCCTGCCCTTCACGTCCTTGGCCGCATCTGCAGCCCTTTTTACGCATCTGTGGCGTCGCACCTACGGTCCCCAATCCGCAGGTGCGGAGACAACAGGAGCAGAAAAATTCTGCAACTTCTCCACAAATCCAAACTCTCCTTCAACCATCCGAATCCATCCCGAGGCCCTCGGGACCTCAACCAAATATGCCAACATATCCTATAACCTCATTCGAACTTGTTCCAACCCTCGGAACGCTCAAAACACCAAAATTACATCGGATTCAAGCCTAAAAATTCCAAAAACTTCCCGATTCCGCTTTCGATCAAAAAGCCTATCAAACCTCGTCCGACTGACCTGAAATTTTGCACACACATCCCAAATGATACAACGGGCCTACTGCAACTCCCGGAATTCCATTCCAACCCCTAGATCAAAATCTCACCTATCAACCGGAAAACGCCAAAAATCCATTTTCGCCAATTCAAGCCTAAAGCTACTCCGGACCTCCAAAACACATTCCGATCACACTCCTAAGTCCCAAATCACCTCCCGATGCTATCCGAATCATCAGAATTCACATCCGAGCCCTTTGTTACATATGTCAACAACCGAGGACTCAATTTACCTTTCTTCCCAAATCTTATAACATCCTTCATGGGTGAAACCTTCAACAGAACCTTCTCACCAACCATGTAGGACACATCCCGAACCTTCCTGTCAGCATAACTCTTTTGTCTTGACTACGAAGCCTCTCCTGAATCATGTTCACCTTGTCTAAAGCATCCTGCAGTAAGTCTATACCCAATAGCCTAGTCTCGCCCGGCTCAAACCAACCGACAGGAGATCCATGATGTCTCCCATACAGAGCCTCATATGGAGCCATCTGAATACTCGACTTGTAACTGTTGTTATAAGCAAACTCCGCGAGCGGTAGAAACTGATCCCATGACCCTCCAAAATCAATGACACAAGCGCGCAACGTGTCCTCCAATATCTAATTAGTGCGCTCGGACTGCCCGTCCGCCTGAGGGTGAAAAGATGTGCTCAACTCAACCTGAGTACCCAACTCTCGTTGTACCGACCTCCAAAACTGTGAAGTAAACTAAGTACCTCTATCTAAAATGATGGAAACTGGGACACCATGCAAACGAACAATCTCCCGGATATATATCTCTGTCAACTGTTCTAAAGAATAGGTAGTACGCACAGGAATGAAGTGCGCGAACTTGATCAGTCGATCCACATTCACCCAAATAGCATCGAACTTCTTCAAACTCTGTGGGAGCCCAACTACGAAGTCCATGGTGATCTGCTCCCACTTCCACTCTAGAATGTCCATCCGCTGAAGCAAGCCACCCGGTCTTTGATGCTCATATTTCACCTGCTGACAATTGAGACACCGAGCTACAAATCTTACAATGTCCTTCTTCATTCTCCTCTACCAATAATGCTGTCTCAGATCCTGATACATCTTCGCGGCACCCGGATGAATAGAATATCGCGAGCTAAGAGCCTCCTCTAGAATCAACTCCCGAAGACCATCCACATTGGGCATGCATATCCGGACCTGTATCCTCAATACCCCATCATCACCAATGGTCACATCTCTGGCATCATCGTGCTGAACCATGCCCTTAAGGACAAGCAAATAAGGATCATCACACTGGCGCTCTCTGATGCGATCAAATAAGGAAGACCGAGAAATCACACAATCTAATACCTGACTGGGCTCCGAAATATCCAACCTCACAAATTAATTGGCCAAGGCCTGAACATCAACTGCAAGAGGTCTCTCCCCAACATGAATATATGCCAAACTCCCCATACTCACCTCCTTCCGGCTCAAAGCATCGGCCACCACACTGGCATTCCTCGGATGGTACAAGATAGTAATATCATAATCCTTTAGCAGCTCCAACCATCTCCGCTGCCTCAAATAGAGATCTTTCTACTTGAAAAAGTGCTGGAGGCTACGATGATCAGTAAATACCTCACAAGACACACCATACAAATAATACCTCCAAATCTTCAATGCGTAAACAATGGCAGCTAACTCAAGATCATGAACCGGGTAGATCTTCTCATGGGGCTTCAACTGACGATAAGCATAAGCAATAATTGTACCCTCCTACATCAACACACATCTAATACCCACTCTCGAAGCATCACAACACTGTATATGAACCTGAAGCTGATGGCAAAACTAACACTAGAGCTGTGGTCAAGGCAGTCTTGAGCTTATGGAAGCTCGCCTCACACTCATCCGACCACTGAAATGGAGCACCCTTCTGAGTCAATTTGGTCAAGGGTGAAGCAATAGATGAAAGCCCCTGAACGAACCGATGGTAATAACCCACCAAACCAAGAAAACTGCGGATCTCTGTGGCTGAGGACGGCCTAGGCCAACACTAAATCGCCTCTATCTTCTTCGCATCAAACTGAATACCCTCGCTGGACAGCACGTACCCCATGAAAGCCACTGAACTGAGCCAAAACTCACATTTGGATAACATTGCATAAAGCTTCTCCACCCTCAATCTTTACAACACAACTCTCAAATGCTCCGCCTGCTCCTCCTGACTATGCGAATACACCAGAATCATCAATGGAAACTATGACAAACGAGTCGAGATACGGCCGGAACACGCTGTTCATCAAATACATGAACGCTACCGGGCATTGGTCAGTCCAAAAGACATCACAAGGAACTCATAATGATCATATCGAGTCCTGAAGGCTGTCTTAAGAATATCCGAGTCCCTAATCTTCAGCTGGTGATACCCTGAACGGAGATCAATCTTGGACAACACCCTCGCTCCCTGAAGCTGGTCGAACAAATCACCAATGCGAGGTAGGGGATACTTGTTCTTAATTTTAACCTTGTTCAACTGCCTATAATCAATGCATATCCTCATGGTGCCATCCTTCTTCTTCATGAACAGAACAGGTGCACCCCACGGCGAAACACTAGGACGAATGAACCCCTTATCAAGGAGCTCCCGAAGCTGCTCCTTCAACTCCTTCAACTCCGCTGGTGCCATACGATACAGTGGAATAGAAATGGGTTGAGTGCCCTACACCAGATCAATACCAAAATCGATATCCCTGTCCGATGGCACGTCCGGCAGGTCTGCAGGAAACACATCTGGAAAATCCCTTACAACTGCAACAGAATCAATGCTGGGAGTCTCTGCACTGACATCCCTCACAAATGCTAAGTATGAAAGACAACCTATCCCAACCATACGCTGGGCCTTCAAGAATGAGATTTCCCTGCTGGGAACATAATCAGACAAACCTCGCCATTCAATTCGTGGCACACCCGGCATAGCTAACGTCACTGTCTTGGCATGACAGTCCAAAATAGCCCGGCACAGAGATAACAAATCCATGCCCATATCACATCGAAGTCTACCATACATAACAACAGAAGATCCACTCGGGTGTCCAGAGCCCAACAGACACAACGCACGGCCGGTATACATGGTCTACCATTATAGTGTCACCCACCGGAGTAGAGACATGAATAGAAGAAATGAGAGACTCGCAAAGCGTATCCAAATAATGGGCAAAATAAGATGACACATAAGAGAAAGTAGAGCCAAGATCAAATAACACAGAGGCATCTCTGTGGCCGACTGAGACAATACCTGTAATCACCGCATCTGAAGAAACCGCATTAGGTCTAGCTGCGAGTGCATAGAAATGGGCCTCACTACCACAGGATCTACCTCCCCCTCTTAGGCGACCCCTTGATGACTGTCATCTACCCCCACCTGGCTGGGTGGATGGTGAAGTAACTGGTGCCGAAGTCGATGGCTAACTCCTCTACTGAGATAAACCCCCAAGGCGATGAGGACACTGCCTCCACATATGTCCCAACTCTCCACACTCGTAACAACTCCCCGGTATCGGAGATGGGGACTGAAGGGGACCCCTAGCACTAGAATGACTAGCAGACGCACCTGGTGTAGAAGAGTCCTGAACTGATGCAGCACGGGACGAACCCTGGGCTGGAAGGGCACTGAGTGAGGAATGACCCTGTTGAGAACCGTGAGAACCATGGCCCGATGATGCCCCGCGATAACCTACGCGAGCTGACGCATGCCTGAATGGGCGGCCTCTGCCGTGCTGAATTTGACCCCTTGAAGGAGCACCCCCAAAACTACCAAATCCTCGAGGCCTCTTGGCCTCCCTCTCCTTTCACTCCTGGCGACAAACTGACTCAATCTCACGAGCGATATAAATAACCCCCTCAAATGTAGCACCTGACACCTTCTCCTTGGTCATGAGAATCTGAAGCTGATATGTGAGGCCATCAACGAACCTCCTGATCCTCTCTCTATCCGTAGCAACCAACCAAATAGCATGACGAGCTAACTCGGAGAACCTCATCTCGTACTGTGTCACAGTCATATCTCCCTGTCACAACTGCTCGAACTGCCTATGCAGCTCCTCCCTGCGGGACTGTGGCACATACTTCTCCCAAAAGAGAGCGGAGAACTGCTACCAGGTAAGGGGCGCTGCACCGGCAGGCCCTCCTCTGATAAGCCTCCCACCAAGTGAAGGCAGCTCCCGTAAACTAAAAAGTCGTGAATCCGACCCTACTGGTGTCCAGAATACCCGCAGTGCGAAGAATCCTCTGATATCTGTCCAAGAAACCCTGGGCATCCTCGCCCTCTACACCACTGAAAGTCGGAGGCTGGAGTCTGCCAAACCTCTCCAATCTGCGCTGCTCGTCCTCTAGCATAACTGGAGCTACATAACCCTGAGCAGCTGCCACCGGCTGAGCTAGTGGTGCCTTCGGTGTCTGCGATCCCTGGACAGCCTGCTCGAGTGTGCGGGCGGCGGTAGAAACTACGACCGCCTGAGCAAGACTCGTGCACATGGTCAAGATCTGGGCCAAGGCCTCCTGAAGACCTGGAATCATAATGGGCACAACTGTTGCCTGAGCTGGTGCTGTTGGAGCGTCCTCAATTGGGACCTGATCCTGAACTGGGGCGGCTGGTGGATCTGCAGGTGCTGCCCTAGCGATTGTGCGGGCTACACCTCTGCCCCTACCACGGCCTCGACCGTGTCCTCGGCCTCTAGTGGCCTCAGCTGGTGGTACTGGTGGTCGTCCATCTTGACCGGCCGCTCGTGTCCTCACCATCTGTAAGAGAATAGAATAACAGAAGTTTAGTACCCGGATCAACAGATTCGCACGACAAGAATTTAGAGAATATGAAGTTTTCCTAAAGGTTTTGCTGCCTCCCAATGATAAATACAGACGTCTCTGTACCGATCTGCAAGACTCTACTAAACCTGCTCGTGACTCGAGAGACCTATGAAACCTAGGCTCTCATACCAACTTGTCACGACCCCAAACCGGAACCGGTCGTGATGGTGCCTCTCGTGAAACAAGGTCTGCCGACACGAACACCTAAATCAATTAACAGTTATAATAATTCATAATCAAGTCTTTAATAAGTGATAAATCCCAGAATAGAGTGAAATAGGAAGCATGCGGAAACACCACAGCCCGACATCGGGGTGTCACCAGTCATAAGCATCTAAAATCTGACTAAGAGTATGAAAAGACAACATAGTATAATACAAAGTGTCACACCTCCTTTTTCTACCCCGGAAAGGGTAGAGGGGAGTTTTTCCAATTTAAGTGACAATCGAAACGGGATTATTTATTCAAATTTAGAGTCGCCACTTGGGATAATTTATGGTGTCCCAAGTCACGGGTTTAAAATCCTGAATCAAGAAAGTTTGACTCTGTTTTAGTCCGCGAAACACAGAAATGCGGTAAGGAATTCTGTTAACTCGGGAGAAGGTGTTAGGCATTCCCGAGTTCCGTGGTTTTAGCACGGTCGCTCAACTATTATTATTGGCCCAATTATCTGATTAATCACATGTTCAAAACCTATTGTGCATTTTATTCCTTCTACCGCTTTTAATTATTTAGGAATTATTCTGGAACAAGTTACGATTGTCGTACACTTATTTGTTTCGTACACATAGCGAATCGTGTCACGGGAACCGTACCCACGATCTACAACATGTTTAAATTTATTATTATTATTCAAAATTATGGTAGGGTCACATGAAATGCACACCCAAATTGAGATTTACATAACGTGACCATGCCACGGGAACCGTACCCACTCACGATGATTCATTTACACGCCTAAAGCAAACTACGATATTGTTAATGAATACTACAAAATTATATATATACTAATGAAAGAGAGCAACAAACCAGACAACTAATCAAATGTTAATTATTTTAAACATAGAATGAGATACAAGAAAGAATAGACCTCAAAAGCTTTGTATCGTAAAACTCATTGATTGAACGGGACCTTGACCGGAAAACTTCAGCGGCGCCGGAAACTCGAACGAAAATTGATAACAAGAAATGTCTCGAGTCAAACTCCGAACCTCAATTGATATCCATTTTCATACTTGAGAACCAAAATTCAAAACCCAAATGAAAAAAAACAGAAACGTCTATGTTGTATATGCACATTTTCTTTGAAGTTTAAACAAACATTGGGTTCATAAGCTTGGGTTCCGTATATGTACATACACATTTTATCTTTTTCTAAAATTTAATCAAACATTGAAAACCATAAAAAAAGTGGTGCTGAATCCCTTTCTTTGAAACCCAATTTTCATCCCATGTTTCTGTCCCGAGTTTCCCCGACGACTCTGTCCGTTCTCTGCCTCTGTTTCGTTCCCCCTCCCCTTTTCTGTTGCTGTTCGCTATGTGTGTGTGTGTTTCCGACGAATTTGGTGACGGGGTGGTATTTATTGTAGTGGTCGTTTTTTTTCGGAGCTCGTGTGCTGGTGATGGAGGTTGTTTTTAAGGTGTCAAGATGATGAAGGGTGCTGAAGGGTGTGACCGGCGTTCTCGGCAAGTTTGTGTTGTCGCTGAAGATGAAAAATGGCTGAAGCTCCTAGGTCTCTAGGGTTGCTGCTGTATGCTGAAAGTTGAAGAAGTAAAGAAGGAGGGATCCCTTTTGTTGGTTTTGTGAGTGTCTCCAAAAGAAGACGTTCAGGGGAAGGGGGTCTTTTTGGTATCTGCGGCTGAAGCTTAGGTCTTTTTTATGTTCTTTTTTGTTGAAAAAGATGTTGTTCCATGCTTTTTCATGGAAAATGGTTGATGCCCTTTTCTTTTAATTCTAAGGGTTGTTTTTAAGCTTCTTTCTATTCTCCGGAAGTATGTTGGAGACCCGTCCCATGTTCTAGATTTTAGTATGGTTCAGTTGGAGGGTGATTTGACTTATGATGTAGAGCCAACAGCCATTTTGGATCTTCCGTAATCTGATGACTAGAGAGAGAGTGTTGGGTGCTACATTTGAGGAGGTGGTGGATATCGCTCGTGAGATCGAGTCGGTTCGCCGTCGAGAGCGAGAGGAGAGGGAGGCCAAAAGGCCTCGTGGATCGGGCAGTTACAGTGGTGCTCCTTCGATGGGCCAGTTCTAGCATGGTAGAGGTCGTTCTTTCAGGCCTGCTCAGTCGGCCCGTCCAGAGTATCGTGGGGCATCTTCAGGTCGTGGTCATCATGGGTCTCAGCAGGGCCAGCCATCACTTAGCGCCCTCCCAGGTCAGAGTTCATCTCGTGCCCCATCAGCTCAGGGTTCTTCTGCGCCGAGTGCATCTGCTAGTCACTCAGGTGCGAGGGATTCCCTTCGGACCCCATCTCCAGCACCGAGTAGTTGTTATGACTGCGGAGAGTTTGGTCACATGAGGAGGCAGTGTCCTCGACTCCGTGACGGTCAGCATCAGCAGAGGGGTCAGCCCTCGACTTCTGCTACAGTTACCTCACCACCCGCCCAGTCAGCTAGGGTGGAGATCAGGCAGCCAGGGGTCGCCCTAGAGGGGGAGGTCGATCGGGCGGTGGCCAGGCTCGTTTTTATGCAATTCCAGGCAGGACAGATGCCATTGCCTCAGATGTTGTCATTACAGGTATTGTTTCAGTCTTCCATAGAGACGTCTTCGTATTATTTGATCCCGGTTTTTCCTATTCTTATGTGTCCTCATATTTTTCTCACTATTTGAGTGCGCCCCGGGAGTTTCTTGCTTTAACTGTTCATGTGTCTACCCCGGTGGGCGACACTGTTGTTGTGGACCGTGTGTACCGGTCATGTGTTGTGGTTAATGGGGGTCTGGAGACCCGAGTTGATCTACTGCTATTAAGCATGGTGGACTTTGATATTATTTTAGGCAGGGATTAGTTATCTCCGTGTCATGCTATTTAGACTGTCATGCTAAGACAGTCACTTTGGCTATGCCGGGTGTAGCGCGGATCGAGTGGCATGCTGTGACTGATTATATTCCGAGTAGGGTGATCTCTTTCATGAAGGCCCAGCGTATGGTTGAAAAGGGTTGTCTCTCTTATCTTGCTTTTAGGAGGGATGTCGGAGCTGAGACTCCTAATATTGATTCCGTTCCAGTTGTGAGGGTCTTTCCCAATGTATTTCCTGCAGACCTGCCGGGCATGCCGCCGGACTGGGATATTGATTTTGGTATTGACCTAGTGCCGAACACTCAGCCCATCTCTCTTCCACCATATCGTATGGCACCAGCGGAGTTGAAAGAGTTGAAGGAGCAGCTTCAGGAACTCCTAGATAAGGGGTTCATTCGGCCTAGTGTGTCACCTTGGAGTGCGCCAGTTCTGTTTGTGAAGAAGAATGATGGCACAATGAGAATGTGCATCGACTATAGGCAATTGAACAAGGTAACAATTAAGAACAAGTATCCCCTGCCCCGCATTGATGATTTGTTTGACTAGCTTCAGGGAGCGAGGGTGTTTTCCAAGATTGATCTCCATTCGGGCTATCACCAGTTGAAGATCAGGGATTCAGATATTCTTAAGATTGCTTTCAGGACTAGATATGGTCACTATGAGTTTCTTGTCATGTCTTTCGGACTGACTAATGCCCAACAGCGTTCATGCATTTGTTGAACAGTGTATTTCGACCTTATCTGTATTCGTTCGTTATTGTTTTCGTTGATGATATTCTGGTGTACTCGCATAGTCAGGAGGAGCACGCGGAGCATTTACGAGTTGTATTGCAGAGATTGAGGGAAGTGAAGCTTTATGCAAAGTTCTCCAAATGCGAGTTTTGGCTCAGTTCAGTGTCTTTCTTGGGACACGTGGTGTCCAGCGAGGGTATTTAGGTTGACCCGAAGAAGATAGAGGCAGTTCAGAGTTGGCCTAGACCATCCTCGGCCACGGAGATTCATAGTTTTCTTGGGTTTGCAGGCTATTATCCCCGGTTTGTTCAGGGATTTTCCTCCATTGCATCTCCCTTGACCAAGCTGACTCAGAAGGGTGCTTCATTTGCATGGTTGGACGAGTGTGAGGAGAGCTTTCAGAAGCTCAAGACAACTTTGACCACAGCTCCAGTATTGGTTTTGCCATCAGCTTCAGGTTCTTACACAGTGTATTATGATGCTTCGAGTGTTGGGATTGGTTGTGTATTGATGCAGGAGGGTAGAGTGATTGCTTATGCATCTCGTCAGTTGAAGCCCCACGAGAAGAACTACGCTGTTCATGATTTGGAGTTGGATGCCATAGTTCATGCCTTGAAGATTTGGAGGCACTACTTGTATGGCGTATCTTGTGAGATATTCACTGATCATCGCTAATCCACGTGCAACATGCTTTTGGGTCCTAAACTCCCGGACAATAGCATAATAGTAGCTACGCACGGACTCTCGTCACCTTGTGTGTACCGTAGCCCCCCACAAACTAGGAGCACGTAATCAATTACTTCACCTATGGGGTAAACTTCCCCCTCACAAGACT